>NC_090741.1:37450641-37468141 GCF_036898095.1 Palaemon carinicauda | reverse complement strand
GAGAGAGAGAGAGAGAGAGAGAGAGAGTTTATTACTTGATAAAGATAAGATAAAAGAAATTTGATAAGAGAAAGACCAATAAGAGAGAGAGAGAGAGAGAGAGAGAGAGAGAGAGAGAGAGAGAGAGAGAGTTTATTATTTATTTGATAGAGATAAGATAAAAAAAATTGATGAGGGGAAGATAAACTAAGAGAGAGAGAGAGAGAGAGAGAGAGAGAGAGAGAGAGAGCGCTTGTTACAACGAAACCAAAAATCTATCAGAATCCGATATCACTTAACTAAGTTACCACGCCCTGATGAATGAAATTATAAAAGTAGCGGGGTGTCTGTTTTATAGAATATTTCATAGAATATTTTATGAAATATTGTGATTATTGTACCCTGCTGAATGAAGCTCTCTAGTGCCTGAGTGTGTATTTCCCTTCTTTCATTACTATTTAATCCGGGAGTAGAATTGTCTCATGATTATAGGTTAACGCTAATCAGGTACTTGTAAAGACTTTATTTTCATTCGAGTGATGTATTCTTGTTAATTTTAAAACCTTAGTCGTAAATTCATTTAGACAAGGAAATGTCTAGCTATTACCTCTACCAAGGATTTTATAAAATGACCTGCATTTATTTATTTGTTTGTATGTGAGCAGAATTACGTCAAAACTTCTGGGCGGATTTTCACCAAATATTAACAACGGATAGATATTGTGATCCGGAAGAATCCATTGAATTTTGGATTTGATCCGGATCAAGATCGCCATTCTGGTTATTATTATTGTTATTAAACATTAGTGACTAGATTACTTCACCGTCAACATTTGAAAAAGGGAAAGCTTTGTCCGTAGACTTGAGTAAAATGTTTAAAATCTTCGTGGGCAAAGGTCTGAAATCTCTGATTATTCTTGTTTGTTTGCATTAAAGCATGTTGCAAAATCGTTAGTCAATTAGCTTGGTATCTATTGTCTCTATAAGTCGACCACAACAAATGTTCATATAAAGATGCAGTAAAAATAAACCATAGGTCAACAGAATTATGCTCTTTTATGTCTTGATTCTCTGATGTGGTCACTCAATATTTGGCCATTTTAAAAACTTTAATAAGAAAACCTTTTATGTTTTTTTTGCTTGAGGTTACACTCGGACACAATATTCCATCTTATTTCTCTTCCTCTTGTTTTGTTAAAGTTTTTATAGTTTATTTAGGAATATTTATTTTAATGTTACTGTTCTTAAAATATGTTATTTTTCCTGGTTTCCTTTCCTCATTGGGCTATTTTCCTTGTTGGAGGCCCTGGGCTGATAGTAGCTTAGCAAGTTATGATAATAATAATAATAATAATAATAGTAATAATAGTAATAATAATAATAATAATAATTTGAAGTTATTAAAACTAATTCCCTATGATATTTATTGTCAATTCTGTTTGTTACCTACAAAGAACAGAGCAACTGTTCCTCTCTCTTATTCGTTTGGAATTTTCTCTCAGCTGGTCTTACCTTACTAACCCTAGTCAAGCAATGGACCACAATATCACCCGGAATCCCATTAACTTATTGTCTTTTCTAGATCTCCAATAGTCACTCCCACAAATACTATCAACCTTACGCAAACCTTATCAAGTCTTGCATCACTCAGTTTTGCTTTAATCCTACGTTCCACATTCGAAAAACCTTCAATCTTCTCTACCCTTGTTTGCTTTTATGCTTTAACCTCTCTCTCTCTCTCTCTCTCTCTCTCTCTCTCTCTCTCTCTCTCTCTCTCTCTCATTCAATTTTCTTTGTTAAGCCAAAGTAAACAAAGTCCACAAAAATACGCCAAGAGACAGTTGGCGTTGGGTGTCTCCTTTCCTCCAAGGGCACAAGTAGCCAACGATGTCCTTTCGGCTTCTGGCTGTACCCACTTTTTAGCATTTTAGTTGCCTCTCTTCAGTATCTTTTCTACCATCTTACTTTACAGTACAAATATGGGCTATTCACACATTTGTACCTTGATAACGAATGGTCTCCCCAGACCTAGTGTCCTGTCATTTAGTCCAAAATCCTGAGGAAGGAAAGACTGATACCAAAAGTAATCTAAACTTGAGATAACTATCAACTAGAAACAAACACTGCCCTTTCTAGATATGCCCCTAATCAAGTGAGTTTAAAGGTTTGAAGGCTGCTCATAAATGGAAGAGGCAAGGGACAGTGAGATTCTCCTATCAAGGGGGACAATGCCCTAGAGACTGACCATATATTATTATTATTATTATTATTATTATTATTATTATTATTACCAGCTAAGCTACAACCCTAGTTGGGAAAACAGGATACTATACGTCCAGGGGCTCCAACAGGGAAAATAGTCCAGTGAGGAAAGAAAACAAGGAAAAATAAGATATTTCAAGAAGAGTATCAACATATAAATAAATATCTCCTATATAAAATATAAAAACCTTAACAAAACAAGAGGAAGGGAAATAAGATAGAATAGTGTGCCTGAGTGTAGCTTCAAGCAAAAAAGCTCTAATGTGAGACAGAGGAAGACCATGGTACAGAGGCCATGGCACTACTCAAGACTAGAGAACAATGGTTTCATTTTGGGGTGTCTTTCTCCTAGAAGAGCTGCTTACCAATATACATATACAGTACATATAATCAGCGCCTAAGGTCCTCTCTCCACCCAAGCTAGTACTAAGGAGGGCCAAGCAATGACTGCAGATGACTCAGCAGATAGACCTATGGGCTCCCCCAAACACCCCATCCTTAGCTTACAAGGATGTTGAGGTTGCAGCGACCAAAGGAACTAATGAGTTTCTGCAGGATACGAACCCCAGTCTGGCGATCACCGGTCAGGGACGTTACCACATAGGCCACCACAAACCTCAAATAGACATATCTCTCCTTAATAGAAAACTAGCTGGGGATAAGAAGTAAATGATTTAGTAAATAAGAATCCAATTCTTGAACAATAAGAAACGCTCCTAAACCAGGGCCAGTTTGCCAGTGACATTCAGCATCCAACCCCACTCCTGGAAAAGCAGACCCAGAAAAGGGGTCGGGGCACGAGAGAGAGAGAGAGAGAGAGAGAGAGAGAGAGAGAGAGAGAGAGAGATCCTTCAGCTTTTGAGGACTCAACTTTAATGTATAGAAAACGGAGACTGCTATGGTACCCCCTCCCACCACACGTCTGCATAGAAAACGAAAGAATGAATGGATTCGAAACAATCCACGCAGTAATTTGACACATTACGAAATCTATGTTTAAATACACAACTGCAAATTATAAAAGTGGCAAGACCTGGTGGATGTGAAGAAAGGGATGAGACTAACTCATGTAACCCCCCAATGAAGTCTTTCCTTCCTGCCGTAGAGGGAGGGAAATAGTCCCAGGAGTACCTGGACACCCTAACCCCCTGATGTCATATGAGCCGTCATGACATACAGTGAAATACTAAGGCAGGATTGCTACGACTTTTATCTGTAAAATACGTAATTGCAGTTCTATGGTTATCTTGACGGGATTGTTTGGATTCTATTTTTTTTGTATTGATTATCATGCTGTTATCTGTTAGACTATCTATTTATCTATCTATATGCACACGCACATACACACACACACACACACACACATATATATATATATATATATATATTATATATACTAGTGTACGCGACCCGTTAATAATGGCGGTTAAATGTTTGGATAGACATACACGCTTACACGCTCTCCCATCACCAGGGTATGACTAATTCCTCTCCCTCCACCCAAGGGGTGGGGAGAGCTGACGTAACTAGTAAGAAATGTATTTATATAATACCAGATACTTTCTCTTCATTATATAGGGGAGATATATGAGAAGGAATTGTTAGCTCCAAGCCCACTTTCTAAATGGCATCCACATGCTAAAGCAGACTTTTCTCTCTTCGCTCCTCCCAGCCTGACGAGGGAAACAGCCGGGACTGGTTGGTACTGCTAGGGGGTCACAACCCATTATAAATTATATCATGAGATTTCTTGTCTGTGAGGCAACTCTCGTAACCACTGGAATGTATAATGATATGTGATGTGAATGCCGTGGTACCGGGTGATTGGGGAAAAAGGGTTCCTCTGTGTACTAAATGTTTAGTCAAATCTGGTGTTAACTACTAGGTTATGAGGGTAGCCATTAGGGTATGAGTGTAGCAACTAGGGTATGAGGATAACAACCAGGGTATGAGCATAGCAGCCAGGGTGAGGAAACAACTAGGGTATGAGGATAGCAACCAGGGTATGAGCATAGCAGCCAGGGTGAGGAAACAACTAGGGTATGAGGATAGCAACCAGGGTATGAGCATAGCAGCCAGGGTGAGGAAACAACTAGGGTATGAGGATAGCAACCAGGGTATGAGCATAGCAGCCAGGGTGAGGAAACAACTAGGGTATGAGGATAGCAACCAGGGTATGAGCATAGCAGCCAGGGTGAGGAAACAACTAGGGTATGAGGATAGCAACCAGGGTATGAGCATAGCAGCCAGGGTGAGGAAACAACTAGGGTATGAGGATAGCAACCAGGGTATGAGCATAGCAGCCAGGGTGAGGAAACAACTAGGGTATGAGGATAGCAACCAGGGTATGAGCATAGCAGCCAGGGTGAGGAAACAACTAGGGTATGAGGATAGCAACCAGGGTATGAGGATAGCAACCAGGGTATGAGGATAGCAACCAGGGTGAGGAAACAACTAGGGTATGAGGATAGCAGCCAGGGTGAGGAAACAACTAGGGTATGAGGATAGCAACCAGTGTATGAGGATAGCAACTAGGATGAGTGTAGGAACTAGGGTATGAGGATAGCAACCAGTGTATGAGGATAGCAACTAGGATGAGTGTAGCAACTAGGGTGATGAGTGTAGAAACTTGGATATGAGGGTAACAACCTCTCTCCAACAGAAACTGTGGAGCCCTGTGGAGCCACAACACTGAAAAGAAAAGGAATAATCTCAGTTATTATTTGTTGATTATTAAATTGACTTATAAGTTTATCTATATTCGTCTCTTCCTTTATTTGCTCTTACAGCCCCTTATTAACATGTCACCTTATTTATGACTCCGCGGACTTGAATATGAAACCCCTATTTCTTTCCCTAATAGATTACACACAGGTACATTAATTTCAAATAGAAATTGGTTAAGATGACAATCAATTAGTAAAATGCTTTTCAATTAGCCAAGTAATGACGAGCGTGTGAGAAGAACAGGTGAGGAGGAGAAGGAAGCGATTAGTCATATTTTATGCTGTGAGGGATAAAGAGCAGGAATAAAAATATGATTCTCTCTCTCTCTCTCTCTCTCTCTCTCTCTCTCTCTCTCTCTCTCGCTCTCTCTGGTTTCTGGTTTCAGTTCCATCAGAATAGATACTCACCAGAACGTCAGCCGGGTAAGCCCAACCCCGCCCCCTGTGGTGCCCAACCACAACAGTGGCTTCCCCAGTAAATAGCTTAAATTCACGATCCCGGGCTGGGACCGATCTGCTGCCATGCGAAAGCTAGGCGAACACGTTCCCACTGTACCAGCCAGGAGGCTAGACTCTTACTTGAACTATTAAATCGTGAATGAATAGAGTGAAGAAACCTAAAGAAAAGGCTCAACAACTGTCATCTGTCAGTCCTATATTTTTTCCACACGACCAAACCATTTAAAAAATTTCTCATCTTTCTAGCCTCTTCTTCTTTTTTTTTTTTTTTTTTTCTTTTTTTTTTTTTTTGCATCTGTTTATCATAATTTAAAATTTACTTACGCTACATAATCACGTCAAATTTAAATAGCATCTTTCTTACGTATTTTATCCAACACCCACTTTTCATAGCAACAAAGGAGAGTTGTTCCTTGCCAATCTTTTCCACACTACCTACTACCTTTCTTGCCTCCGATTTTGTTCAGATGAAATTTGTTCTTTTCCCCTCACCGTTATTAATTGAGTTACCTTTAATCCTAACGATAACGATAATAATTGTTCTTTCAATAATTTTAAAATCTTTCTCTAGTTCCTCCAATTTATTTTCGCTTACCCGTTTAGTATTTAAGTCATCAGAAGACACAAAGCTTTTTTAATGACTAATTTGTTCTTCCCGACTTATTGCATCATTTCATCCATACTGATGTCAAATTGAACACCCATGGCATCATCATATTCAGACTCGTATTTATTTGAAAATAGCAAGTGCTCAAACATCCATTGTCTCAATCATAGAATTCTTAACTGATCGCCAACTTATTCTATAATACCATGCATCCTTACCACAAGCACATTGCCTCTGCATAAATTTAATTACCTTCGCCAGTGAAGTTGAAGGAGGTTATGTTTTACCCCATGTTTTTGTTTGTTTGCGTGTTTGTTTGTGAACAAATTTTCTGGCCACAATTTTAATCGTAGAGTAGTGAAACTTGCAGGGATTAACTGTTATGGAAAAAGCTGACAATTATTAAATTTTGGAAGGTCAAGGGCAAAGGTCAAGCAAAATATCCAATTCACGCAATTAGCCATAGGTTTGGACATCGCTGTCACAGATACTTTAAACTTGGTTCATATTTGAGTGTATGAAAATCCATGTCTATTAATACATGTTAAGGTCAAAGCTAAAGGTCAAGGTCGAGAAATACGCTGCCATGGCGGAGGTCTGCACTCTGGTTATAAGATGTATCTTTAGTTTTATATATACAAACGTCCCATGTGCTTTAAAAAATCTCCAATATGTGTTTGATAACAATTTATGCCACATTTCCGTTTCATCTGTCTAATGTTCTACAATATGATAAATTTTGAAGTGTGTATTAACATAAATATTCAAAACTCTTCAGACGATTTTAGATAAATATGATGTCTTTGTTATGAGAATTTGAAGAAGCTAAATCTCGTTTGAGCTTCTATGACACATCAGATCTCCTTGAAGGTTTTAGAATAGGAAGAGCCAGTTCACCTCAGAATATTTGAAATGGAATAGCCGCATCACTTTGGGTGGCTAGATCACTTTTTGAAATTTTTAATTAGGAATAGCCAGAGCTTTTTCGATGTTTTGTAAATCGATTGAAATGGAATAAGTAGATTTTTTTATGATATGAAAATAATAATAATAATAATAATAATAATAATAATAATAATAATAATAATAATAACCGGATTTTCCATGGAAACTTGCAAACAGGGAGGGTCAAGTACTGAAAACGAATTTTTATTTATCCAGAATATATACGGAACGTGTTATTACAACCTCTCTCTCTCTCTCTCTCTCTCTCTCTCTCTCTCTCTCTCTCTCTCTCTCTTTTGAATATCTAAGTACACCTTTATTCTACAGAAGGATCCGAATGACTAGCTGTTACGAGCCACAATTCAAATCCCCGGAAAATTCGAAATTCATCTTTATAACCCGTATCCTTAAGGCACAAATTGCCAAGTCATCTCCGTCATCAATTCAACACCCTTTTTTGTGTGCCATATGAAAAAATAGCTCCTATATCCACCTTGCGTTGAGGTGGCTTTTGTGTAGGCGAGCCCTATGCTATTTTATTTTTGGAGACCCTCCGAATTACGCCATAAATTGGAACATTACGAGAAAACCCATTCTATTCTTTTTTTTTCTTTTTTTTGTTCCTCCCAAGATGTCATTAATAACGTCCTTAGCGAGGTATATTCTTTTCACACAAAGAGAACACGATAATAAGCCAAGGGGGTGTTTATTTTTTTCTTATTTCTTAACATGTTTTTCGTCATTTTGGTATCTGAAATGAATTAAAAGTGCATTTTGAAAAATATATTTCCTAAAATGTATTTTTTTTATATTTTTACAAAATTTGCTATTGAAAAACATTTTTTAAGGTTTGCTAGAAATGAATTTTTCATCTTTACGTTGTTTTTTAAGATTTGCTAGAAATGAATTTTTCATATTTACGTTGTTATTTAAGATTTGCTAGAAATGAATTTTTCATCTTTACGTTGTTTTTTAAGATTTGCTAGAAATTAATTTTTCATCTTTACGTTGTTATTTAAGATTTGCTAGAAATGAATTTTTCATATTTACGTTGTTATTTAAGATTTGCTAGAAATGAATTTTTCATCTTTACGTTGTTTTCTAAGATTTGCTAGAAATGAATTTTTCATCTTTACGTTGTTTTTTAAGATTTGCTAGAAATGAATTTTTCATCTTTACGTTGTTTTTTAAGATTTGCTAGAAATGAATTTTTCATCTTTACGTTGTTATTTAAGATTTGCTAGAAATGAATTTTTCATATTTACGTTGTTATTTAAGATTTGCTAGAAATGAATTTTTCATCTTTACGTTGTTTTCTAAGATTTGCTAGAAATGAATTTTTCATCTTTACGTTGTTTTCTAAGATTTGCTAGAAATGAATTTTTCATCTTTACGTTGTTTTTTAAGATTTGCTAGAAATGAATTTTTCATCTTTACGTTGTTTTTTAAGATTTGCTAGCAATGAATTTTTTATCTTTACGTTGTTTTCTAAGATTTGCTAGAAATTAATTTTTTATCTTTACTTTGTTTTTTTAAGATTTGCTAGAAATGAATTTTTCATCTTTACGTTGTTTTTTAAGATTTGCTAGCAATGAATTTTTTATCTTTACGTTGTTTTCTAAGATTTGCTAGAAATTAATTTTTTATCTTTACTTTGTTTTTTTAAGATTTGCTAGAAATGAATTTTTCATCTTTACGTTGTTTTCTAAGATTTGCTAGAAATGAATTTTTCATCTTTACGTTGTTTTCTAAGATTTGCTAGAAATGAATTTTTCATCTTTACGTTGTTTTTTAAGATTTGCTAGCAATGAATTTTTTATCTTTACGTTGTTTTCTAAGATTTGCTAGAAATTAATTTTTTATCTTTACTTTGTTTTTTTAAGATTTGCTAGAAATGAATTTTTTATCTTTACTTTGTTTTTTAAGATTTGCTAGAAATGAATTTTTCATCTTTACGTTGTTTTTTTAAGATTTGCTAGAAATGAATTCTTCATCTATACGCAAAACGGCTTAAAATTATTTTGTAAATAATGTACAAGATTTTAGTTTATGATGGAGAATACATTTTATAGAACTTTAAATCTTGGGTAAAACGTATTTTTTCAAAATTTGCTATTTTTGAAAAACCTATTTTTTCTGGATTGCCTGGATATGACTTTTTCCATTTTATGTAAAGCATATTTTTCAATCATTAGTAAATAAAGTATAAGATTCTTGCGTATTGTGGAGAATACATTTTATAGAACTTTAAAGAAAGGCGAATTTTAATGATTTTGTTAAGAACATATTTCATTTTAGACAATTATGATTAAATACCATTGAGAAATAGAATAAATTCTTTATTGTTACATCGGATATTAGCAAATAAAAGGTTAAGGAGGTTTAGAATTTAGTTGGGAGATTGATGGGGATTCTGGCCTATGTTGTTACGTCCCTGACTGGTGATCGCCAGACTGGAGTTCGAGTCCCGCTTAAGCTCGTTATCTCCTTTGGTCGCTGCAACCTCACCATCCTTGTGAGTTAAGGATACGGTGTTTGGAGGAGCTTATAAGTCTATCTGCTGAGTCATCAGCAGCCATTGCCTGGTCCTCCTTGGTCATAGCTTGGGTGGAGAGGGACCTTGGACGCAGATTATATGTATATATGATCAGTCACTAGGGCATTGTCCTGCTTGCTAGGGCAATGTCACTGTCCCTTGGCTCTGCCTTTCATGAGCGGCCTTCAAACCTTTAGACTCATGTCCGTAGCTAACCCAGGCTTGGAAGAGACGAGATCAAACTTAGTGGTAAGATCAGAAGAAACAGAACCAAAAAGGAAAATCCAAACCTCCCCATGATAGAAATATTTGGAATATCTATGGAAGTTTGCAACTTTATCCATATGGTGCTTGTGAGTATTACAACTTCACATATATGGTGCTTGTGAGTATTACAAATTCATATTGCTTGTGAGTATTACAACTTCACCCATGGTGCTTGTTAGAATTGCAACTTCATCCCTATGTAGCTTGTGATGCTTGCAATTTCACCCCCATGGTGCTTGTTAGACTCGCAACTTCATACGTTTGTTTCTTGTGATGCCTGCAACTTCTCCGTATGGTGCATGTGATTATATACAACTTCACCCTTATGGTGCTTGTTAGACTTGCAACTTCTCCCCATGGTGCAAGTGATGCTTGTAACTTTATCCCTATGGTTGTTATGAGGTTTGTAAGTTCCTACTTCCTATGGTGCATTTGAGGGTTATAACTTCATCCTTATGGTGCTTTTGAGTGTTGTAACTTCCCCTTCGTTGCCTGTGAGGCTTGCAACTTCACTCCTGCTAATTGTGTAACTTGCACATCAATCCCTATGTAAATCAATTAAGAATTCTCTACCTACTTGCGCCGTCAGTGCCCCTCCCTCTGCATATTGTAGGCATTAATTTAGGGTCATTGCAGCGTTCATTAGACTCCAAGCTGCACCCACTTTATATCCTTCTGCTTTACCTGCTCCCACTTCCTCTGTTCCCACTTCCTTTCTTCATTCCATATTGCTCCTTATCCTCTTTCAATTTTCTTTCACGTTGAATCTTTGAACGCTGAATGGCCTCACAGACCCAAGCACCTGACAGTGTAGCTCAGATTCATAAATCCAATGGTCTATCACCTCGAGTGTTTTGAGTTTTCAATGGTGTGTGTGTGAATGGCTTGCAACTATGTTAGTATGTTCCGCAGAACCTTAGTGAGGATTCTCAAACACTGTTGAGGTATGTGATATCTCCCATCAAGATATCGTTTTATAAGGTAGCGAAGGTGGAGTTATAACTCGACTTCTCTTACCTTGGCCCTCGAGGCTCTAGCGGTATCTATTTCACACCAACTGCACGCAATTAGGGAGCCATATCACTTTTGAGTGAGTTGCTGAGGTAATTGAAAGTTTTTTCCCCGTAACTCAGGGGTCTGGTTTTGATGCTTAAATATCTGTCCTGAAAATTGGAGGAATTGAAACATATATATATATATATATATATATATATATATATATATATATATATATATATATATATATATATATATATATCTCTATCTATCTATCTATCTATCTATCTATCTATCTATCTATCTATCTATCTATCTATCTATCTATCTATCTAGAGAGAGAGAGAGAGAGAGAGAGAGAGAGAGAGAGAGAGCATGCATTTAAAAAAGGAGAGTATCTATGTGGAGACAGTTAAAGAAGTATTAAGAAAGCTGTGTTTATAGATAGATAGATAGATAGGTAGATAGAGAAGTGACCCTTCCACCACCACCCCCTCTCTCTCCCTCGCCCTTTTCCTCCCCCCTCCCCTCTTTTTTAGTTACTTCCGAAGAATTTTTCTCTGTCGCCTCATTAGGTCGTTTATACGGACGTGTTCTCAAGGCAGCTTATGATAGATTGTATGCTGTCGGATCCAATTTAGCTTTGTCTCTCTCTCTCTCTCTCTCTCTCTCTCTCTCTCTCTCTCTCTCTCTCTCTCTCCTGTGTAAGTTGTCGGCAGTGTACCTCACGAGGTGTACTGTAGTCATTACTCGAAAGTTCTTAACGTTATTTCTTCGGCTTTCTTCCGTTGTCACTTCCTGTCTTCCTTTATGCTGTCCAACCTCGTTAACTTTTTTCCACCCAGTTTCCCCTCAGTGTTGAAGGGCCTTCTCGGCCCCAGCGCATAGCCATGCGACTAAAATTCCACGAAGCAAATCACATCAAATCAAATCACTTACCTCCTCAATGGTTCGACTCGAATCCTGTATTGACCCAATTGCCAATAAGCTCTTTACATTAAGTTATGCTCATTATACTAAGTACAGTCATTATCCTCATACCAGCATCCGATGCTTCAGTTTTCAACCCGAGGTCATCAATTTTCCATTCCACGCTCTTCGGAATATTGGCCGCCACGCCAGCTGCTCCAACACGGGCATTTTCAATCCTGGTAAAATTGCGTCTCAATTTCCTTCTCAAACATAGTTGTTCCGTTTTAACACAGCTAGTTTGAACTTCAAAACTTTAAACTTGCAGCAAATGTTTTTTATGTTGAACAGGCTGACAGAAGTCTCTTTATAGTTTATATATGAAATATCCGTTTTGATGTTACTTTTTTTAGAATATTTTATATTCATTGTTCATTATTTCTCATATAGTTTATTTATTTCCTTATTTCTTTGTTGTAGCCCTTGGGCTTATAGCATATTGCTTTTTCAACTAGAATTGTAGCTTAGCAGCTTAGCTAGTAGTAGTAGTAGTAGTAGTAGTAGTAGTAGTAGTAATAATAATAATAATAATAATAATAATAATAATAGTTTGTTTTCCTACTTAGCTATATCATTCTCCAACACAGCTATACATTCTCCTACATAGATATTTCATTCTCCAACACAGCTATTTAGTTCTCCTGCATAGTTATATCATTCTCCAACACAGCTATTACATTCTCCTACATAGATATTTCATTCTCTAACACAGCTATTTAGTTCTCTGCAAAGTTATATCATTCTCCTACATGGATATTCCATTCGCCAACAAAGCTGTGTCATTCTCTAGCACACCAATTTCATCTGCGACATAGTTATGTTATTCTCCAACGCAGCTATTTTATTCTCCTACATAGCAACTTCATTCTTCAACCCAGCTATGTCGGTCTTCAACATAGATTTTTCTTTCTCCAACAGGGCTATGTCTTTCTCCTACGTAGCTATTTCATTTTTAACACAAACTATTATTATTATTATTATTATTATTATTATTATTATTATTATTATTATCTATATACTGTAATAATACGATAGCGTGTCTGTTATTTATTTTGTCTCTCACACTTTAAAGAAAATGGAAATAATTTCATGATATACTCGTTTGTCACGCTATAAAGAAAACGGAAATAATTTCATGGTATACTCGTGTGTCACGCTATAAAGAAAACGGAAATAATTTCATGGTATACTCTTACAAATTCACATTAGACTTTGATTAATTAACCAAAGCGCATCTTATATGGTTTTCCAAATTTTGTCTGTAGCACCTGACTCTTTTTTAAATAGACAAAAAATTGAGTTCTATCAATTTCCCTAACCTAGATTATAAAATTAATCTCGGGCCATTTCGTTTAACGACTAATCCGTTCTTATTGTAAAAGATTTCTCATAATTCAAACGTGTATAGGTTAGGAACAAGATAATTGGTATTGAAGATATCATTTCGTGTTATTTACACGGGTTCTGCTAGTTATTATTATTATTATTTTTATTATTATTATTATTATTATTATTATTAGAAACTATGTCGTTCTCCCACATGGCTATTTTATTTCTAACACAAAAATTATCATTATAATAATAATAATAATAATGATAATAATAATAATAATAATCATTATTATTATTATTATTATTTTTATTATTATTAATAAAAACTGTGTCGTCCTCCTACATAGCTATTTCATTCTGCAACATAGATATCGCATCACTCTTTTCAACACGATCTTTTTACGAGGAATATCCATTTCGAAACCACTTCAATTTATTCATAACATCTCCGCTTAAGGCATCTACAAATACTCAGGTTTAAACTACTGATTGCTTTCGAGTCAATATTATTCTTTATTATTTTCTATTGAAATTTTATAGTTATTTTTTCTCTAAAAAAGATATTTTTTTCATGCACAATGTTATATTTAATATACAGTAAATATAACATAACTTGTGATATATATATATATATAAATGTTAAATATATATATATATATATATATATGTATATATATACTGTGTGCATATTATATATATATATATATATATATATATTGCACTTACATATAATTAGATGGTGAGAGTAACAAATCAAAACTACGGTTTCGAGAATATTGTACTCTCTCTCTCTCTCTCTCTCTCTCTCTCTCTCTCTCACTCTCTCTCTCTCTCTCTCTCTCTCTCTCTCACTCTCTCTCTCTCTCTCTCTCTCTCTCACGGCAGAATAATCCTATTAGATTAGAATTTTACGTCTCTATTCCATAATACATAAAATAAACTTTTTAGATGAGAATTATTAATCGACCTTCTCGATTTATAATTCATGATAGTCCCAGAAAACGAGACCTTTACAGAATATATTCCTCAGCCAACTATTCACAATAGACCTATACCGCTCCTTACTCTTCCTTTTAATCTGTCTTTGTACGAGTAGTTTGATGCCGTGCGATTTTGTCCGCGTGGATTAGAAATGAATTAAGATCAGGGAGGCCCTTCCCAGCGACATTCTTTTGAGCACCAGTGATTTACTAGCCGCGCGTACTGCTAACCCGCGCGGTTCCAGTATAGCAGCTTTTGTCCAATCAGTTTAGCAATAAATGAAGATCAAAGAGACCCTTTCCATGTTGCTTGCTAGGAAGAATTTCCGAGCGGCAGTGATTTACTAGCCGCACGCACTGGTAACCCCCCACGCAGTTCCAACATAGCGGCTTTTGTCCACGCGGTTGACCAATAAATTTAGATTAAAGAGGCCCTTCTCACGTTGCTTACTAGGAAGAATGTACTAGTGGCAGTGATTTACTAGCCGCGCACACTGTTAACCTGCGCGGTTCCAGTATAGCGGCTTTTGTTCAAGAAGGTTAACAATAAATGAAGATCAAAGAGGCCCGTCTCACTATGTCTGCTACGAAGAATTTCCGAGCGGCAGTGATCTAATAGCCGCGCACACTGCCATCCCGCGCGGTTCCAGTATAGTGGCTAATAGAAACTACGAGACCCCTCGGAGAAATTCTGCTCGTGTGAAGACATATTTACTAGAGCGAATATTTTCCCGTGGGAGAAAAAAACCTCTTGTGTGAAGCGAGCCTTAACTCTCTCGAATCTATCGTTTTACTGATCAATGCATATGAAGAATTACATTCCAATAAACATTCATTGAAACTGCCATACTTCAATTGTCACCTTTTATTGTGCGAAATCTATTTGCTATTTGTTATTATTTATTGGTTTTATTGCACTGTTCTTTATATCGAGACTAAGACATAAACTGGGAGAATATGCCTTTGGTTCGAGTGAATTATTAGGACGGTTTTTCGACGCGGCAGTTTGCAATGTCGTTTATTTTTTTGTTGGTGAAATATTGTAGGATATGCAGTTTTTTGTTCTGTCTTTTCTTCCAAAAAGCGTCAGGTTTTCCTTTTGTTCTTTGTGAATATATTCTTATTTTATTAAAAATGATTATAATTATGCTAATAATGATTATAACAACAGGAGGAATAATGATAATAATGAAAATGAAAATATTAATAAGGATAAAAAATTATTATAAATTTAACTCTATTTTAGCTGTAATCCATCCAAAAAGAAAAAAATATTAACAAAAGAATAGAATTAAGACATTTCAATAAAATAAATTCGGTCTCGTCTGATAAAATTTCACGATGCTGTGTTACAACACTTCCCGTCTTCCATTTCGCTGTCCAACCGATTAACTTCACAGTGTAGCATCAGCGTTGAATAGCCTCCCTGGTCCCATTTCTGGGTCTTACGGCTCCAAATTTCCATAATTCCATCCTTTCATATCTGTTTTACGCCTCGCTGAGTTTATAGTATTGTTGCAGGGATGGGAATGCGAGCCCCATGTCCTTTTTAGGGTCAGTATGGCGTCCCATCAACTCATGACTGCACGTCTGAATGGCCTCCCAGGCACTAGCACAAAGCCCTATCACTCAAATTCTATAAATCAACTAACCAGGAGGTATCCAGTTCATTACCAATCTGGTCTTTCTTTCTCTGAGAGCCGATGATTCTGGGTTTGGAGATCAATGCCGTCATCAGTAGCCATCTGTCTGGTTCCCCAGGTGTTAAGGTGGGTGGAAGAGGACATTTGGGTATTGCTCATACACAATGTGTGAAACTTGACGGCCTAACAAGGAAATGCTCCTGAATCCTGCTTCTCACCAGTGACCTTAAACCTTTGATGGAAAATTCCAAAATCCCTTTGCCTCAGCTGGGAGCTCATCCTGAGAGGTACAAGTCCTTTGCAGTATAGTCTATGTACTCGCATCATTACACTTACTTTGTCATTTGGGTCCATGTACCTCACTGTGACTTGCCAACGCTTACACCAGATACGTAACGTCTGCTGCAAGATTCTATAAAGTTCACAAGAGCGTTTAGTATTCATTGATAGTAACCCATCCAGTAAATGACCAAGGTCAATGGTGCACACTTTCATTGATCAGAAGACTTCCAGTGCAGCGAACGTGTTGCTCAGTTGCACATTGATGGTCATCCATGTAAGAACTCCTGATAGTCATCCATGCAAGACCAAAGTTAGCTCAGAGTAAAAAAAAGTAGCAAGATTGAATACATTTTAAGGATATTTGGCAGGATCACGAGCTCGCTAAATGGGATTTAAGGGTAGCCGAACCCTTAAAAAGAATCAGACAATTAGTAAAATTTCTCGATTGAAGTTAGACGACTGATCTATCAATCACCAAAACGAGAAATTATCAACCGAGAAATTGTCCTCGCTAATGGTCGTAGTTAATTGGGTTTCTTTGTCTTGCAGTTGTTCTTTATTTGTTGTTCTTTTTGGTCTTTTTCTACCCGAGTGGTTTGATGCCTGTTATTGCATAGAGTGTAGAGCTGTTTACGCTTTGAAGCGTACTAGAAAAACTGATCTAATTTGATATCAAAACGTTAAATTGATTTGTGTTTTTATCAGTGTCGTCAAAAAAAAAAAAAAAAAAAAAACACGCACACAGGAGATTTATCTCCTTATACAACTGGGGCGTTTCTTTATTATGTTTATGCCCTTCCCCTTTTATTTTTCCTATTTGAGGTTGTTTGTTCTCCTGTATGGCTTTCAGCTGCTGATTCTCATCTTAATTGGACAAAGGCTTCCTGATCTGAATATTAATCTCTGGCACCGTCGTTCAGTTAGTTCTTTATGTATGTTGCATAAGGTTTTTCATGATTATGACCATCTTCCCGGACAGTACCATCTTGTTCGTAATACTAGGTATGCAGTTAATTCTAATAATCTTGCCTTCTCTATCATAAGGCTTAATACTACACAGTATTCTAGAAGTTTTATTCTAGCTGTGACCAGATTGTGGAATGATATTCTTAATAAGGCTGCTGAATCGGCGGAACTTCAGAAGTTCAAACTCGTTGCAAATGTTTTTCTGTTGAACAAGTTCGAGTCTTTTTTCATTGTTTATATATGGAAGATATATTTCAACGGTGTTGCTGATCTTAAAATATATTTTTCATTTATTACTTCTCATATATAGTTTATTTATTTCCTTATTTAATTTCCTCACTTGACTGCTTTCCCTCTTGGAACTCAATGGCTTATAGCATCCTGCTTTTTCAACTAAGGCTGTAGCTTGGCTAGAAATGATGATAAAAACGTTATTTATGCATATCTTTTAACGAACTGTTGAGAGTCTCCGGTAGGGTTTAGCATCCTCATGTCAAAAGACTAGCTGAGAAACTAACGCCCAACGGGACCCACTGACTCATCAGCAGCCA
>NC_090741.1:37438141-37445641 GCF_036898095.1 Palaemon carinicauda | reverse complement strand
TTGAGGTTCCTTACTTCTAGGATCAGGGCCTTTTTGACCTCTTATTTTGAGGTGCCATATCTCTAGCATTAGGTGCCGTTTACCTCTATTTTAGGTGCCTTAACCTTAGCTTTACGGGCTTTATGACCTCTATTTTTTGTGCCTTATCTCTAGCATTAGGGTCTTTTTATCTCTATTTTTAGGTGCCTTAACTTTAGCTTTATGGGCGTTATGATCTCTATTTCGAGGTGCCTTATCTCAAGCATTAGGGGTTTACGACCTCTATTTCGAGGTGCCTTGTCTCAAGCATTAGGGGCTTTATGACCTCTATTTCGAGGTGCCTTATCTCTAGCAATAGGGGCTTTTTGACCTCCTATTTTGTGGTGCCTTATCTCTAGCATGAGGGCCTTTTTGACCTCTTATTTTGAGGTGCCTTATCTCTAGCATTAGAAGCTTTTTGACCTCTATTTTTAGGTGTCTTAACTTAAGATTTATGGGCTTTATGACCTCTACTTTCAGGTGCATTACTTCTAGCATTAGAGGGTCTTTGACCTCTGTTTTTAGGTGCCTTATAGCATTAGGAGCTTTTTGACCTCTATTTCTAGGAGCCTTGTATATAGCATTAGGAGCTTTTTTACCTCGATTTTGAGGTGCATTACTTGAAGCATTAGAGGCTCTTTGACGTCTCTTTTTAGGTGCCTTATTTATAGCATTAGAGGCTCTTTGACCTCTATTATTAGGAGCCTTATATATAGCATTAAGGGCTTTTTGACCTCGATTTTGAGATCCATTACTTGTAGCAGTAGAGGCTCTTTGACCTCTATTTTTGGGTGCCTTATTTATAGCATTAGGGCTTTTTGACATCTATTTTGAGGTGCATTACTTGTAGCATTAGAGGGTCTTTGAACTCTCTTTTTATGTGCCTTATTTATAGCATTAGGAGCTTTTTGACCTCTATTTCTAGGCAACTTGTATATAGCATTAGGGGCTTTTTTACCTCGATTTTGAGGTGCATTATTTGTAGCATTAGAGGCTCTCTGACTTCTATTTTAAATGCCTTATTTATAGCATTAGTGGCTTTTTGACCTCGATTTTGAAGTGCATTATTTGTAGCATTAGAGGCTCTTTGACCTCTATTTATAGGTGCCTTATTTATAGCATTTGCGGCTTTTTGACCTCGATTTTGAGCGGCATTACTTTTAGCATTACAGGCTCTTTGACCTCTCTTTTTAGGTGCATTATTTATAACATTAGGGGCTTTTTTACCTCGATTTTGAGGTGCCATATTTATAGCATTAGAGGATCTTTGACCTCTATTTTGGGTGCCTTATTTATAGCATTAGGGCTTTTTTACCTTGATTTTGATGTGCATTACTTGTAGCATTAGAGGTTCTTTGACCTCTCTTTTTAGATGCATTATTTATAGCATTAGGGGCTTTTTGACATCGATTCTGAGGTGCATTACTTTTAGCATTAGAAGCTCTTCGACCTCTTTTTTTAGGTGCCTTATTTATAGCATTAGGGACTTTTTGACCTCGAATTTGAGGTGCATTACTTCTAGCATTACAGGCTCTTTGACCTCTATATATAGGTGCCTTATTTATAGCATTAGGAGCTTTTTGACCTCGATTTTGAGGTGCATTACTTTTAGCATTAGAGGCTCTTTAACCTCTCTTTTAGGTGCCTTATTTATAGCATTAGGGGACTTTTTGACCTCGATTTTGAGGTGCATTACTTCTAGCATTGCAGACTCTTTGACCTCTATTTATAGGTGCCTTATTTATAGCATTAGGGGCTTTTTTACCTCGATTTTGAGGTGCATTACTTGTAGCATTAGAGGCTCTTTGACCTCTATTTTTAGGTGCCTTATTTATAGCATTAGAGGCTCTTTGTCCTCTATTTTTAGGAGCTTTATATATAGCATTAAAGGCCTTTTTACCTCGATTTTGAGATCCATTACTTGTAGCATTAGAGGCACTTTTACCTCTATTTATAGTTGCATTATTTATAGCATTAGAGGCTCTTTGACCTCAATTTTGAGGTGCATTACTTGTAGCATCAGAGGCTCTTTGACCTCTATTCATAGGTGCTTTATTTATAGCATTAGAGGATCTTTGACCTCTATTTTTAGGAGCCTTATATATAGCATTAAGGGCTTTTTGACCTCGGTTTTGAGGTGCATTACTTGTAGCATTAGAGGCTCTTTGACCTCTAATTTAGATGCCTTATTTATAGAATTAGCGGCTTTTTGACCTCGATTTTGAGTTCCATTACTTGTAGCATTAGAGGCTCTTTGACCTCTATTTATAGGTTCCACATTTATAGCATTAAGGTTTTTAACCTCTATTTTGAGGTGCCTTATTTCTAGCATTAAGTGGTTTTTTACTTCTATTTTGAGGTGCCTTATTTCTCGTATTAGGGTCTTTTTTACCTTTATTTCAAAGTGACTTACTTCTAGCATTAAAGGCTATTTTACGTCTTCGTTTAAAGGCTCTTCGTTGCGGTTCTCTTCTGTCTTTTCTAGTTTTTTCAAGATCTTTAGTTTTTCGGTTTCCTTCGATATTTCATCTTCCAGTTTCCTTAGTTCGTCAATTTCCTTTGAGATTTCATCGTATTCTCTCCTAGTTCGTCAGTTTCTTTCTAGATTTCAAGAGAGATTTCAGTGCTGTGTGTCGTCAGTTCGTCATATTCCTCAGAGAAATCGATGGCATTCATGTCTTTGTCCATCAGTAAACGACGAGCAACACACTATATTTACCAATACGATCTGGATATGTCCTTTCTTCAATGTCGAATTTTGGGACTATACTGTTGAAGAACCACGTGTCGCTCATCGTTCAGTTGAACCATTCTGTCTCCGTCCTTAGTTCCAATAGTCTCCAATTAGAGGACATCGTTGCAAAAGCCCAAGCAAAGGATCATTCAAGGCGCGTATATTATGTTCTTCAAAGCTCGACAACTTCTGCAGCAACCACCAAAACCAGCTGTAGATGAAGGTCTTCCGAAGAGCCTCCTGTTGATGCTGTAGTTGTAATACACAATTCTCTCAGTCAGCTCCCTGTTCCAAAAATACCTATTAACAATGTTCACTGCGTTGCATGCTTAGTTTGAAAAAAGAGATCAGGTCTTCAGAAGTCATTTGATGCTCGGCGCGGAGCCGTTCAGAACTGCTTCGGGGAGATTCTGTTCTAGAGTCATTTTAGAACTCCATGCTAAGTTTACGGCTATGTCTTTTGAAGCCTTCTGAAGATCCCGGAAAATTTCCTTCAGGTGCCGTTCAGGGAGCTCCAGGAAGAATCTGTTCTGGAGTCATTCAGAACTCCATGCTAAGTCTACGGCTGTTTCTTCTGTTCTGAAGGCATTTGGAAATCCGGGAAAGTTTTCTTCCGAAGCCGTTCAGAGATTCTGTTCTAGGGTCATTCAGAATTCCGTGCTAAGTCTATGGCCATTTCTCCTGAAGCCATTCGGAAATCTGTGAAGAATTTCTTCCGAAGCTGCTTAGGACTTGCAAAAAAACTCTCCTTTTGGTTTCAATAAACCCTAGTAATTCATCATCATCATCATCATCATAATAATAAGAATAATAATAAAAATGATAATGATAACAATATTAATGATAATTTTAATAATGATAATGATAATAATAATGATAATAATAATAGTAATAATAATAGCAATATTAATAGTAATAATAATAATAGTAAACTACATGATTTGACTTATGGATTTGAGTCTGAAAGTTCTGAAGTCGTTCAACGCTCGGATTTGCAATTTGAAGGAAAAGTTAAGAGACTGAATAAGAAGATGAAAAGATGATTAATACTATAATTTATTCCTTTCATTATTAAGGAACGCCTTCAGCGCACTCGGCGATCGAACTCGGGCGAAGGGTAATTGGCGTTTTCAGCAAGCCGCATTGAAATAACCGAAGGCTTCGACTTACTTTTTCAGGTTTAAGATTTAAAACAACTCATTTTCGGTACGAATCGATATCAGAACTGTTCGAAACACAGAAAATACGTCTCGCATTTCACGAGTACTTTTCTGAAGAGTTTATTTTGGATAATCAATAATGATGTAATATTCACACGATTTTTCCAGTTGAATTATTACATCCAGATTTTTTTCGAAGGCGATGAAAGTTATTATGTGTATATGTTATGTTTCTACCAATGGTTTATATATTCACACACACGCACACACACACACACATACACACACACACATATATATATATATATATATATCATCTCCTCCTACCCCTATTGACGCAAAGGGTCTCGGTTAGATTTCATTAGTCGTCCCTATCTTGAGCTTTTAATTCAATTCATCTCCATTCATCATCTACTTCACACTTCATAGTTCTCAGCCATGTAGGTCTGGGTCTTCCAACTCTTCTACTGCCTTATGGAGTCCAGTTAAACGTATATATATATATATATATATATATTCATATATATATAGATATATATATAGATATATAAATTTATATACATATATATAAATTTATATATATATATATATATATATATAAATTTATATACATATATATAAATATATATATAAATATATAAATATATATATATATATATATATATATACATTTGTGTGACATCAGCCGTGACTGGTCCACTATAGAACAAAGACCCCAGACATGCTACTTTATACGTTCGTCTTCTCTTCCTTCCCATGCTTCTTTTACAATCTCTAGGGACACATTCTACAATTCATAATGTCCATCTTTTGTCTGACATTCTCATTATATGTCCTGCCCATGTCCATTAATTTTTCTTACATGTTAGAATATCTTCTATTTTAGTTTGCTCTCGTATCCATGTTGCCCTATTTATGTCTCTTATTGTTATTCTTATCATCATTCTTTCCAAAGCTCTTCTAAGTTATAACCACACATAAATACATATATAATGAATACACAACGTCTCATCGGCGTCCAAAAACGAAGACTGCTTCTCCTCGGACAGATTGTCCTGCAGATAGTTTTCAGGATAACAGCAGAAATACATTTACTTTTCCCCATTTATTGTTTGGTATCGACATGTGTTTCGGATCACTTCGCGACCCTTCTTCAGGACTACATTGACTTTAGGAACTATAATTTAATATAAAGGTTATGGACCATCATAACCTTTATGTTAAAGTGTTGTCTGTCCTAAGTACATTTATTCATTAGCAATATCTAGAGGTTCGTCCGTAACCCTTATAGGTTGTCTCTGCATTTTCTTTGAACATTATCTTAGTTTTACTCATTTATTTTTAGTCCTACATTTCTGCTTTCTCTATTCAAATTTTCTAGTATCTTTTGCAATTCCTCTCATGATTCACTAATAGAATTATGTCATCTGCAAATCTTAAGTTGCTAAAGTATTTCCAATTTATGTTAAATCTTATATTTTCCCAATCTAAATTCTAAAAAAATTTCTATGCATGCTGTGAATAATTTAGGAGAGAGGGGGTCACCCTTTCTAAATCGTTTCTCAATCAGATTTTTTTTTCACTATCTCGATGTAGTTTTCCCTATAGATATCGTAAAGATTTTCAACAAATAGAAAGACTGAGCCTTAACCAAGATAGCAGGCTGTTACGATTCAATAAAAGGGAATATGCCGCGGGGTTTTCAGTGAAGTAACAAACCATCCATAAAAAAAAAAAAAAAAAAACAACAACAACAACAAGTGACCAGGGACCACCAGAAAATCAACCAAGTTCACGTGGTTTAGGTTTGCTTGTGTTTTTAGGTAGTTGCTGAACCTCTTTTGAACTGCAAAAGAAATGCAAATCCAACGTAAGCTTGCAAAGTAGTTATCCGTTTTGTGTGATCCTTGGGCACATCCAAATAACATAAAAAAGTGTGTCCTTATCTAACTATGGGATACAGGTAGTAGTAGAGAGAGAGAGAGAGAGAGAGAGAGAGAGAGAGAGAGAGAGTTACAAGGATTTTGATGTCTCAAAGACTTTTTAGTCCGTCCGTAGAGACTCCATTTGCTCTTTGGTAGAGGGATTTAGAGAGCTCTTATGATCTTATCTAACTTATTCTTGAACCAGAGAGAGAGAGAGAGAGAGAGAGAGAGAGAGAGAGAGCAGCTGCTAGGATAATGCAAACGAAGGCTATATCATTCTGACGTATATTAATTGGAATAGTCAGTTCCCACAGTATTTAAGGATGTTCTATAGAGAAATGTATTAAGGAATTAAAATATATCAGTGCGATTATACTTTTCGATCACTATTATCGAAACCGATTGCATTTCTTATAGGAATAAGAGATAAAAACTCTTTATCTCTCTAATATATATATATATATATATATACATATATGTATGTATGTATGTATGTATATATATATATATACATATATATATATATATATATATATCATTAATCATCGCATTTCTTTGAGTGCTATTGGTAATTTCTCTACCCCTCACATTCGAACCATCAAACGATGTCTTGGTTGTTTAAACGTCGGCCACCTTTCAGGGCAAGAGGGGCATGATCTCTCCAAGTCAGGTCTGGCGAGGCGACAACGGTTTTGTTGCTGGGTGTACACTCGGAATCCACAATCGCCCACAAGTTGCCCAAACTGCCGTGTTCTAGTTAGAAAAGGGCGAGGGGTTGGGAAGGATTGAATCTGTGTATGTGTGTGTATATATCTAGATATATAGCTGTTTTTTGACTGGTCGCTTACACTGGTAGTTGTTGTAATAATAATAATAATAATAATAATAATAATAATAATAATAATAATAATAATAATAATAAAAACAACATGCTTAAAATCTTATCATATTAAACGATAACACTTTTAACAGAAGTACTTACCTCTCACCCCACAAACCTCCAAAAGGTTTGATAAGCATCTTGTTTCCAAAACCCCTCAAAATATCTTATAAAAAAACCCACCCACCTTGAACCCCCCCCCCCTACCCCTATCCCCTACTATCTTTTTTTTTACGGCCACTGGCATATGAATTTCGGATCAGAAGAGAAATTTTCTTTTGGCCGAGATGGAATTCACAGTGAAAAATGTGAGTTCCATGGATGGGATTTGTAATACGACAGACGAGGAAGAGGAGGATACGAGTAGGAGGATGTTGGAGGAGTAAGGGAGAGAGCAGGAATATATATATATATATATATAGAGAGAGAGAGAGAGAGAGAGAGAGAGAGTATATATACTATATATATATATATTATATATATATATATATACAGTATATATATATACATATATATATATATATATATACTGTATATATATATATATATATATACAGTATATATATATATATACATATATATATATATATATATATACTGTATATATATATTATATATATATATATATACTGTATATATATTATATACAGTATATATACTATATATATATTATATACATATATATGTATATATATATACTGTATATATACTGTACATACTGTATATATATATGTATATTATATATATATATATATATATTTATATATATATATATATATATAG
>NC_090741.1:37434465-37437641 GCF_036898095.1 Palaemon carinicauda | reverse complement strand
ATCTTTATTATTATTATTATTATTATTATTATTATTATTATTATTATTATTATTATTATTATTATTATTATTATTATTATTATTATAAATATATCTTATTTGTTATCTGTAGCCATTCTCATACATTTATCAAGTTTGCGAAAAAACCCGCAACGCCCAATGCTAACAAATGGTCTCTGTTCTAAACACCATTACTCTCTTCTATCATTCTTCTTCTTCTTCTTCTTCTTCTTCTTCTTCTTCTTCTTCTTCTTCTTCTTCTTCTTCTTCTTCTTCTTCTTCGTGCATAGCATACAGTCACCTACCAGGAGTCCATGTAAAAGAAAGGTAGTTAAAGCCAATTTCCTGACCTTGATGTGTTATGTGCGGGCAACTATGTATAAATAAATATCTTTTTGTGTAATCGAAAAATGCGATCTTGAATTTGAAGCGACTGAATGTTTTCATCTCTGATGTATGTACAGTGTTCATTTATATACATTTCTTCAATGCTTAAATTGAAAATTGTTCAGAGCTCATGAGTGACAGGTGGGAAACATTTCAACATAGGATCTCCCTAAGCTAGGATTTAAAGGAACCAGGATATAGTTCCCGATGACTCATTAGGTAGATTTATTGATTCCTTTTGACACCCCCACATCCTCATTTTCAGGAACTGGATAGTCGTAATTTTATTCCGTGAAATCAATCGAGCCGTGAGCAGGGTTTAAGCTTGGATCCCTTAAAAAATCATATTTTAAGACTGATATAATTTCAGTCCTTAACAATGAACCACTTGATCATGGGTTAGAATAATGTTGAATTTATTCTAGATTATTATTTGGATCAGGATGAACATCAGATAAGGATCTGGATATGTATTAAGCTACAGAAAAATAGTCATGCAGGTTATTATTGGATCTGGATTGCCACCAATTCATGCTAAGAATTTCAACCAGATCTGGGTCCAAATTATCCTCATGACTGGAGCCAGAACAACGTTGATTCTGGAGCCAAACCATCTTCACATCTGGATCCAGTTTTATCATGTTATTTCCAGACCCGGAGCTGGATTGCTATCGGATCCGAAGGCAAAAATCTGTCTTATATGTAAACATGTCTATAACAGGACAAGAGGTGGATTATCACTGGATCTGGACCAACAATGATCCAAGGCATTTGTCATTGATCCGTACCTACCCTTCATGGAGACGTTCATAAAACATCATTTTGGTTGTGGTGACCTATTGGAAACGTCCTTACTGACGATTTGCCGGACTGGGGTTCGAGTCGTGGTCAAGCTCGAGTGTTTCTTATAGTGTAGGTAGCCTCACCATCCTTGTGAGCTAAGGATGGGGTGTTTTGGGGGAGCCTATAGGTCTACCTGCAAAGTCATCACCAGCAATTACCTGTCCTTCACTGGTCCTACCTTGGGCGCTGATCACAAGAAAGGGGATTGTTTATTTTTTATTGTAAACTTAGGAAGTGCTGCTTCCAGGAGGTGACCTCGCCAAGAGGTACTGCTGGCTTCATCAATTCCGATATACGGGCGTCTCCTTAGCTTCCCGTAAAGTGTACCAGAATTAAATAAAGCTAACACTATTTCATAAACGTGCTGATGACCACCCCGGATAAAAGAGGCGGGTTACTTGATTTAAACGGGCCCTGCCTGGTGATTGCCGGACTGGAGTTCGAGTCCCGCTCAAGATCGATAGTTTCTTGCAGTGTCTGCAACCTCACCATCCCCGTGAGCTCACGGGGGTGGATTTGGGGGAGCCTATAGGTCTACGTGCTGAGTCATCAGCAGCCCTTGTTTGGTCCTCTCTGGTCATTGCTTGGCGAAGAGGAGTATTCGGTGCTGATCATATATATATATATATATATATATATATATATATATATATATATATATATATATATATATATATATATGTGTGTGTGTGTGTGTGTGTGTGTGTGTATATATACACACATATATATATATATATATATATATATATATATATATATATATATATATATATATATATACGTATACATATATATGTATATGTATGTGTATATATATATATATATATATATATATATATATATATATATATATATATATATACGTATACATATATATGTATATGTATGTGTATATGTATATATATATATATATATATATATATATATATATATATATATATATATATATATATATATATATATATATATATGGTCAGGCTCTAAGGTACTGCTAGCTAGGGGATTGTCACTGCCCCATGCCTTTGCCATTTATGAGTGACCTTTAAACCTTCAAAAGAATCTCGGGTAGTGCCATAACCTCTGCACCGTATTCTTCCACTGTCTTGGATTAGAGTTCTCTTGCTTGAGGGTGCACACGGGTACGCTGTTCTATCTTATTTCTATTCTCTTCTTTTTCTTAAGTTTTCTTTAGTTTATATATGAAAGGTCTATTTTGATGTTGTTACTCTTCTTATATTTTATTTCAATTTGTTCATTACTTCTCTTGTAGTTTATTTCATTATTTCCATTCCTTACTGGGTTATTTTTCTCTGTTGGACTCCTTGGGCTTATAACATCTTGCTTTTCCAACTAGGATTGTAGGTTAGCTAGTAATAATAATAATAATAATAATAATAATAATAATAATAATAATAATAATAATAATAATAATAATAATAATAATAATAAATGTTGATTCTAATGATACAATTGCGCAAAGAATTAAATGTTTATCCAGTTTTAAGCTTAAGCTTGCTAATGCCAGCATCTGCTGAAATGCCTATCTTGTATACGCAGCCTAGTATTGGTAGGCAATCCCATTATAAGAAGGTAGTAGGTTGGCTAGGGCACCAGCCGCCCGTTGAGATACTACCGCTAGAGAGTTATGGGGTCCTTTGACTGGCCAGACAGTACTACATTAGATCTTTCTCTCTGGTTACGGTTCTTTCCCTTTGCCTACATATACACCGAATAGTCTGGCATATTCTTTACAGATTCTCTTCTGCCCTCATACACCTGACAATGAGATTACCAAACAATTCCTCTTCTCCCAAGGGGTTAACTACTGCACTGTAATTGTTCAGTGGCTACTTTCCTCTTGGTACGGGCAGAAGATACTCTCTAGCTATGGTAAGCAGGTCTTCTAGGAGAAGGACACTCCAAAATCAAACCATTGTTCTCTAGTC
>NC_090741.1:37416965-37419465 GCF_036898095.1 Palaemon carinicauda | reverse complement strand
ATTCACTGCAGCAGATCGAGCCAGTAGAGAAGCATTGTATATTTTACTGGTCTAGAATAGACTAATCAGGCAATGCGGGGAGCAGCAGTTTCATCATGTTTAAATGAACTGCAAAAATTAAAATATAACTGAAAATGTAGGGGCAAGCAATAGATTCCAGTGTCTCCGTATCTAATCAGAAGATGATATCACTTGATTCTGAAAACAAAATTAGACCGGGTTATGGTAAAACTGGAATTGAGGATTATTAAAGTCTAGGAGGGATATTGGAATTATGCTAATCTGTCTTTGTAAGCAACTCATCTTTTCCCCATCTCTACCCCTAAGATAAAGGGTCGATTGCTTTGATGCGTCGTATTTATCTAACTTTCAAAATGGTTTGGCTCTGTAAAAGCTTTCTCCTCTACCTGCAATTTATGACGCAATCTAATTCTTTACATCTCTCCCTTCCTCCTCATCCATCCCTTCTTTCTCTCCCTCTCCTCCCTCCTTCCCTTACCATTAGTATATCATAATGTAGGCAAGTTACCTCCTTCAAATAATCATAAAGAAATGAAAGTTGTCTTACTAAGGTTACTTTCAAGTTACATTTAGCCTCAATGCCTCTTTCCCTAGACTAGTGAGTAGTACAGTGGTAATGTGTTTGCCTAGCATTCGCATGGCGGCAGATCGATCCCAGCCCGGGATCGTGAGGTTTAAGCTGTTTACCGGGGAAGCCACTGCTGTGGTTGGGCACTACAGTGGGTGGTTGAGCGTACCCGGCCGACGTTCTGGTGAGCATCTATTCTCACCTTTAACCTTTGCTATGGTTTGTCACTAGGTCCAGTCTCAAACTCCCTCTTTAATACAGTGTTTGAACTCTTATAGCGTGGAAGATTTCCTTCCTTTTTAATGAAAGACTTCATATCTGCGGTTTAGTGAAGAATTGCAGTCTAAAATGATTTATTAGTTCGTTGTGGCAGCCAGATTAAAAGTTGAGATACTACCGCCAGAGAGTTATTGGGTCCTTGACTGGCGAGAGAGTACTACATTGGATCTATCTATCTGGCTACGGGAATTTTCCCTTTGCAAGCACATAGACCGAATAGTCTGGCCTATTCTTCACATATTCTCCTCTGTCCTCATACACCTGGCAACACTGAGTTTACCAAACAATTCTTCTCTTAAGGGGTTAACTACTGCACTCTTATTGTTCAATGGCTACTTTCCACTTGGTAAGGGTAGAAAGAGAGTTTTTAGCTATGGCGAGTCGCTCTTCTAGGAAAAGGACACTCCAAAATAAAACCATTGTTCTCTAGTCTTGGGTTGTGCCATAGCCTCTGTACCATGCTCTTCCACTGTCTTGGGTTAGAGTTCTCTTGCTGAGGGTACACTCGGGCACACTATTCTATCTTATTTTTCTTCCTCTTATTTTGTTGAAGTTTTTATAGTTTATATATGAGATATTGTTTGGTGTAGTTATATTATTCTGATTGTTAATTACTTCTCTTATTTCCTTGTCTCCTTTCCTAACTGGGCAATTTCCCTGTTGGAGCCCCTGGGCTTATAGCATCCTGCTTTTCCAACTAGGGTTGTAGCTTAGCAAGTAACAACTGCAACAACAACAACAACAACAACAACAACAAATAATAATAATAATATAATATAATAATAATAATAATAATAATAATAATAATATTACAGTTACTATGAGGCATTAGGAATATAATACAGTTACTATGAGGCATTAGGAAGTCGAAGTTTGAATGTAAGCATTTAGTTCACTTCCAAATCGTGGTAAACCACTTAGGTATTAAGGTGGACTCTCTCTCTCTCTCTCTCTCCTCCTCCTCTCTCTCTCTCTCTCTCTCGCTCTCTCTCTCTCTCTCTCTCTCTCATAACACAAGGGTTAGCGGATTCTGATTACCATTTTATTGATTAACATTGATTAGGTTTTTGTAAGTTGACTGTTGTAGGCTGCAGATTTGTGAGAAATGGTAATCTCTCTCTCTCTCTCTCTCTCTCTCTCTCTCCTCTCCTCTCTCTCTCTCTCTCTCATAACACAAGGGTTAGCGGATTCAGTCACCATTTAGTGATTAATAATGATTAGCTTTTTGTAAGTTGACTGTTGTAGGCTGCAGATTTGTGAGAAATGGTAATCTCTCTCTCTCTCTCTCTCTCTCTCCTCTCTCTCTCTCTCTCTCTCTCTCTCTCTCTCTCTCATAACACAAGGGGTTAGCGGATTCAGATCACCATTTTATTGATTAACAATGATTAGGTTTTCGTAAGTTGACTGTTGTTGGTTGCAGATTTGTGAGAAATGGTCGCTCTCTCTCTCTCTCCTCTCTCTCTCTCTCTTCTCTCTCTCTCTCTCTCTCTCTGATAGCACAAGAGTTAAGCGTAGTCAGATCACCATTTTATAATCAACAATGATCAGGTTTTGTAAGTTGAATGTTGTGGGTTGCAGATAAGTAAGGAATGGTAATCTCTCTCTCTCTCTCTCTCTCTCTCTCTCTCTCTC
>NC_090741.1:37406965-37411965 GCF_036898095.1 Palaemon carinicauda | reverse complement strand
AATAATAATAATAATAATAATAATAATAATAATAATAATATGATAATAATAATAACCTGGTTAGGTTAACTGAGGCATAGGGGTCCTAAAGTGTCACGCCTCACTGGTTGTATATTCTGTGTATGTGTCTTAAATAGCTTTTAATATCGAATTCGCAACCCTTGAAGAAATTAATTTTATGATAAGTACTTCTACCCGGCCTTGGTTATATATAAGAACGTTTTTTTTTTATTGTCATAGTGGTTATTATGATGGAAACATTAATCATATGAATATCAATAATAATGATTATATTATTTTTATTGCAATATATATTATAATTTTCATTATTATTATTATCATTATTATTATTATTATTATTATTATTATTATTATTATTATTATTATTATTATTGTTATTATTATAATCATCAGTATTATTATTATTATTTTTATATTATCATTATTATTATTATATTTTATTAATATTGATATATTATTCTTATTATCATCAATATTATTATTATTATTATTATAAAGATATTGATGATAATAGTAATAATAATCATTATTTATCTTTATTGAAATCGATATTATAATATTCCTTAACATTATTATAAAGATACTTACCCATCGAAAGAAAAATGTACAAAGCGTATTAACTTCACAGAACCACTACCGCATTTACACTTCTCGGTAACTTCAAGAAGAGATTAGAAAGACCCAGATACAAGGGATCTATTTGTGGAATTTCTAAATGTATTAGTTGTAATTATTTAGGCTTGAGATCCTAATTTATTTAGCTCATTGTAATTAAAGGAAGACTCAAAATATTATCTTTATACTGCGATAGGTTTGAATCCGTGGTATATTTTTATTCGGAATTTAAGTTGATTTGTTATTATTATTATTATTATTATTAATATTATTATTATTATTATTATTACTTTCTAAGCTTCAATCCTAGGTGGAAAAGCAGAATGTTAAAAGCCCAATGGCTCCAACGAGGAAAATAGCCCACTGAGGAAGGGAAATAAGGAAATAAACTACAAGAGAATTTTAAGAACAATAATATTAAAATAAATCTTTCATATATAAACTATGAAAAACTTTAACAGCACAGGGGTGCATTTTACAGTTGAAGAGTGTCAGGCCGAAGTTAATGATGTTGGTGAAGAATATGAATAGAATTAAGATAACGAATCATCAAAACATGAAGAGACCAACGAAGAGAATCTGAATCATCAAAACATGAAGAGACCAACGAAGAGAATCTGAATCATCAAAACATGAAGAGACCAACGAAGAGAACTTGAATATGAGATGAAGATGGAAATGATATTATTTCAAGGCATGATGAGATATTGAATAAGGGAAACAAAGGTTAAAAGAAAAATGTTTGAGCAAAGCAAGATGAAGAGGAACAACATAAGGAGAGAAAGAAAGTACGAGGAAGATGGGAAAGAAGAGAGGAGAAAGTAGAGGAAGGAACGGAGCAATATTGGCTCTTGTGTCAATATAATTACATCCCAGAATCATTTCCGGTCGCTAGGGAAGGGGCCCCGAACTAGAGACCGAAGGAGAATATCGAAGTACCCCCTCTTGGATTCATTCTAGTTTTCTCTCATTGAATTTTATAGAAAAAGCTATCGTCGAGAATGTTTACCGGTTTGTTATGAAGTGCTTCCAAATTTTTATTATCTGTTATTTTCCTTTTTTTACATTTTCTATAACCTTGTGTCTTTCAATAGAATTCCCTCTCTCCCTCAAGTCAAGACTATGGTCAGAGCACAACTAAATGTTTAACGAGTTTATTTCTTTGGTGTAAAGGCCCATCATGAATGGCAGAGGCAAGTTAGTAGTGACATTGCCCTAGCTAGTAGGCCATAGAAAATAATCATACATATTATCAGTGCCCTAGCCTCTCTCCACCCAAGGTAAGGCCAGGGAGGGCGAGGTAATGGCTGTTAATGACTCAGCAGTTAGAACTGTAGGCCCCCTTTACTCCCAGTCCCTAGTTAGAACTATAGCCCCCTTTTACCCCCAGTCCGTAGTTAGAACTATAGGCCCCCTTTACCCCCAGTCCCTAGTTAGAACTATAGGCCCCCTTTACCCCAGCCCTTAACTATAGCCCTCCCCCCCTAGTTAGAACTATAGGCCCCCTTTACCCCCAGTCCCTAGTTAGAACTATAGGCCCCCTTTACCCCCAGTCCCTAGTTAGAACTATAGGCCCCCTTTACCCCCCAGTCCCTAACTCTCAAAAATGGGTGAGGTGCGGAGACTACAAGAACTATCTTTAAGCGTGACTCGATCTCCCGTTCAGCTGAACGCCACTCAGGGATGTTTCCAATAGACCACCACAGCCCTATATTGGTATTAACGCTGTTTGTCAGATTGGTCACTATTATTGATAGTCTGTACGGCTTTTTGTTGGTGCTGTCCCCAAATCAATGGGACGGTGTGGCAGTTTTGGCGGCTAAACTAGGTCATCTAACAATTATACAATAGACACTGTGAAGATAATTGCATCAAAGGAGGTCTTAGAAGGCCATTAACAGTTATTAAGGAATTATAAATCTCTCTCTCTCTCTCTCCTCTCTCTCTCTCTCTCTCTCCTCTCTCTCTCTCTCTCTCTCTCTCTCTCTCAAACTAATTGATTGCCATTATTATGTTTTCTCATAGGTTCACATTTATAATCCTTGCAGAGGGAGAATGAGCTCAGTGCACCTGTGAAAGCTACTGTAGGCGCTACCTGAGTGTCATTGCAGTATTCCTTCAGTCCTAGTTGCACCCACTTTTTAGCCTACTTTTGAATGTCCTCCCCAGACCCAGGCCCTGTTATAGGGCTGAAATTCATAAATCCAAGACACACACATTTATATTTATATACTGTATATGTCTGTATGGTTATATACTGTATATATATATATATATATATATATATATATATATATATGTATGTATGTATATGTATGTATGTATATATACATATATATATATATATATATATATATATATATATATATATATATATATATATATATATATATATATATATTTACTGTATATATATACATATATATATATATATATATATATATATATATATATATATATATATATATTTGCACGCATATATATGTAAACATACACACACACATATATATATATATATTGCATATATATGTAAACTATATATATATATATATATATATATATATATATATATATAATATATATATATATATATATATGTATGTATGTATGTAGATATAAACACACACACACATATATATATATATATGTATGTATATATAAACACACATATATATATATATATATATATATATATATATATATATATATATATATATATATATATGTATACCATGTATGTATATATACATATATATATGTATATATATATGTATACATGTATGTATATATATATATATATATATATATATATATATATATATATATATATATATATATATATATATATATATATATATATTTGTGTGTGTGTAAAAATAACGACGTAACACCAGGGACACAAATAACTCTTTCATTGCCTCTACCTATCCCCTCCCACCCCCTCTCCTTCCCCAAACTAATCTGGCCTGCGCAGTGATTAGGGAGAATAATAATAAAAAAAGGGACCGGGACCGATACCAATACTGATTGGAAATCTTGGTCCACAGAGATTTGATTAAAACCTCTTCTCCTCCCCCTCCCCCCTCCCCCCTCCCCCTCCATCCTTCCACTCCCCTACCCCAGGGGACCACTTTATGCTACGCCTCGGCTTTCTATATAGGACTCTGGGATATAATGATAAGTTAATTGATACTTACCTTCTTCTGTTGTAGATCCTGAGAAGATCTGTCTATATACTCGTACACACATAAACACACACACACATCACACATACACACACACACACACACTATATATATATATATATATATATATATGATATGTATATATGTACATATACATATATATATATATATATATATATATATATATATATATATATATACATATATATATATATATATATATATATATATATATATATATATATATGTATATGTATGTGTGTGTTTGTATGTGTGTGTGTGTATAATCTTATTTTCTTTACCAAAAGCTCTCCTTCCCACGCATATCCATCTTTTAGTTTCGGCTTCATGTCATTGGGAAACACTTACTGTCTGTCCTAAGTATCTATATTCATAAACAATCTCTAGAGGTTCGTCCATAACTCTTTATAAGTTGTATCTTCATTTTCATTGAACACTATCTGTTTTACTCATATTCATTTTCAGTTCTGCATTTCTACTTTCTCTTTATAAATCTTCTATCTTCATTTACAATTTCTTCCATGATTCACTAAATAGACCTGTCATCTGCGAATATTAATTTGTTTAGGTATTCCCCATTAATCTAAATTGCTACATTTTCCCAATGTAAATTCCTAAAAACTTCTAGGCATGCTGCGAATCATTTAGGAGAGATGGGGTCTCCCTGTTTAACTCCTTTCTCAATCGGAATTTTGTCACCATCTTTATGTAGTTTTAGGATTGCTGTACTTCACATATAGGTATCTTTAATTGTTCTAACATATGATTGATCCATTCCTTGTCTATGAAGTGCTTTCATTACTGCTGAAGTTTTGATTAGATCAAAAGCTTTCTCATTGTCTATAAACGTCATACATAGTGGTTTGTCATAATCTATTGATTTATTTCATTGGCTGGTTAATTACATGGATATGGTCAGTTATTGAATACCTGCTTCTAAAGCCTGCCTGCTCTCTTGGTTGATTAAGTTCTAGCTGTCTTTCTATTCGCCCTAATATGGCCTTTGTAAATATTTTATATATTACTGAGTAAACTTCTTGGCGGTAATTTTTCAGGTCTTTTGTGTCTCCCTTTTTGTGAACTGGTATATTGATAAAGTTTATCCAAGCTGTAGGCATAAAGCATTCTTGCAAACATTTTGTGTGAAGTTCAGCGAGT
>NC_090741.1:37381965-37391965 GCF_036898095.1 Palaemon carinicauda | reverse complement strand
TTCCGGTGTATTTTGCATCTTCCAGTCTTGGATGGTCTGGGATGCATCTTAGGTATTTATCGAGCTTATTCTTAAACACATCTACGCTCACTCCTGATATGTTTCTTAGATGAGCTGGCAGCGCATTAAATAGTCGCTGCATTATCGATGCTGGTGCGTAGTGGATTAATGTCCTGTGCGCCTTCCTTAGTTTTCCTGGTATGGTTTTTGGCACTATTGATCTACCTCGGCTTGCTCTTTCTGATATTTTTAACTCCATGAGGTTTTCAGTAATTCCTTCTATTTGCTTCCATGCTTGTATTATCATGTAGCGTTCTCTTCTCCTTTCTAGACTGTATAGTTTTAAAAATTGCAGTCTTTCCCAGTAGTCAAGGTCCTTAACTTCTTCTATTCTAGCAGTATAGGACCTTTGTACACTCTATTTGTGCAATATCCTTTTGGTAGTGTGGGTACCATATCACATTGCAGTACTCGAGTGTACTACGTACATAAGTTTTGTAAAGCATAATCATGTGTTCAGCTTTTCTTGTTTTAAAGTGTCTGAATAACATTCCCATTTTTGCTTTACATTTAGCCAACAGTGTTGCTATTTGGTCATTGCATAACATATTCCTATTTAACATTACACCAAGAGAGAGAGAGAGAGAGAGAGAGAGAGAGAGAGAGAGAGAGAGGGGGGGGGAGGAAGACTATGGAATTTAAGACCTAAAAGAAATAAAATAGGAGAGTGGAAGAGGAAGGAATGGAACAATTGAAAAAAGAGATAGAGAGAAAAGGGGAATGATTATATGAAATTGAAAACATGTAATTGGAAGAGGAAGGAATGGAAAAATAGGAGAGAGAGAGAGAGAGAGAGAGAGAGAGAGAGAGAGCGAGAGCTGGAAGTTATGGCAGCTATGCTTTCTGATCAAAGTCGGCGGTCGATTAAAGCCCCCGGGTTGCATTCCTCGAATCCCGGGTCCACCGAACTCCTAAGAATAGTTTTGATGGGCCAGACGGGCGAGGATTTTCTGGGGGGTTGGAGATGGGAGTGGGGGTGGGGGAAATTTGAGGGGGGGTCATGAAACGCCCACACTTGCCTTAGGATATGTGATTCAATTTAAAACATGACTACGAATTTGATTTCCAATTGTGGGTATGATGATGAGACTTGACTGCAGTCTAGTTTTGATGGTTTATACAGGAAGAGGACTTAATGAGTTCAAGGGTTATGAGTCTCCTTCCACCCCCACCCCCCCGCTCCCCCCAAGCCCATTCTCCCCTGCAAGTCATGTGTGATTCTACTGAGTATATTTATGCTTTCTAGTCGTAGCTATTAATTTTTAAAGACTGCTTATGAATAGCAGCAGCAAGGGACAGTGACATTTCCATAGGAAACAGGACAATCCCCAAGAGACTGACCTTATTACATTAGATTAGTGCCTAAACCCCCTTTCCACCCAAGCTAGGACCAAGGAAGGCCAGGTAATGGCTGCTGATGATGACTAGGCCTCAGCAGGTAGATCTATAGGCTCCCCGAAACCATCTGGCGATCACCAGGCAGGGATGATGCTAATAGGCCACCACAATGCCGTAAGATTTTCCCTATTAGTTTTGCTGGACCGATTGAACTAGGACTCGACAAAACGGTTACCAGGAACTCCCTGGGGGAGCAGTCTCCTTTTTCCTCCATTTAGTGTATAATTGAATAATCGAATAATTCGAAGAAATATGTGAACGTGTTTGAGGAAGAGGGGCCTCGGTTGGGAGACCATGACTTTTTGGGATGGGGTGCTCATGAAATTCTTGGGGATTCTGCCTCATTTCTGATGAATATTGTGAGTATGTTCTCCCCATCAGATCACTGTTTATGTTATCCCACACATTAGATTTACAATTTAAGGAATCGTATTAACGCGTCATCGAATCACCAGGGGAATAATTTAATTATGAAGTTGAACCAAAACAAACATCCTTCCATCCACGGTATATTGCTTTGATATATATTAAGAAAAAAATGTGCGATGAGGATAGATAATAGACTACTAGGGAGCTTAAAGAGGCTCTTTTAGGGGGGAGGGGGGTTAGGGATAGGACCTTTACAATTGAGGAACATATTGATATAGATTTAGAGGCTTCACTATGACCAATGGCTGCTCACAACAAAGTCGTATAATCTGTTACATTTTACTAAAACATTAATTTGACGGATGAGGCGGCCAGCCTATATACCTCCAGCGATGATTGAATATGATAATGCACGTTAAATATTGGTGAATATGTCATAAAGATTAAGTGAAAAATGCGATGGGATGAAATTAATGGCTTTACATTATCCATGACCATCGATGACACTCAATGTAATTCTGATTATTACAGCTCTTAATAAATTAAATATATACACTCGTATGAAAGATCATCTACAGAATAGAATATAGAGTTATTTTTCGCCTATTCGAGGTTATTTTGTAGTTACTAAAAGATACAGACTCGCCTCGCCTCGCCTCGCATAAGAGTCACATCTGTCAAAGACAAACTTTGCAAAAGGTCTGGAGAGCTTCTCTCCGTAAATGGTTCCGTAGAAGAGATATATAAAAGCCTAGGAGTCTAAACTCAAGACATTTTAGAATTGCATTGCTTAAATGCTCTCATTTCTCAGCAGACTCTCACGAGAGTGAGAGAGAGAGAGAGAGAGAGAGAGAGAGAGAGAGGGTGCGATCTTTGAGAAGGCGGATTCAATGTGACCCCTGCCCCGCTCTCCAAAAGACCCCTGAAAGAATATGCATGGAGAGGAAGGCCTTTCCCCTTCCCTTACCACCCCCTTCCCTCCCTCCCACCTCCTCCCCTGCGCTAGTTTTCCTCTGCATATGCATCGATCCTCTCTTAAAATGTTTTCCTCCTCCTCCTCCTCTTCCTCCTCCTCCTCCTCCTCCTCCTCTTAGCTTGGTCCTATCTTCATAACCCTTTCCATCCTATTCTCACCTCCCTTCCCTTTCACTTTCGTTTCAACCTTCTATATTAGTTTATTTTTTGTTTCCCCTCCCCCCCCTCTCTCTCTCTCCTGATAAATACGAATAGGAAAATCCTGGAGCAGATAATAAAGTCATAAATGGAAACTAACACAAACACACACACACACACACACTATATATATATATATATATATATACTGTATACTGTATACATTAAGAGTATATATATAGTATATATATATGTATATATGTATATATATACATATATATATTTATATATATATATATATATATATATTTATATATATATATATATATATATATATTTATATATGTATATATATATATATATATATATCTGTAATATATATATAAAACATACACACATGTATATATTCTTAAAAGTATTAGGTATATCTCATGTGTCATTCTATGCTCTTTAGTATTAAGTATTCGTTAGTTTGTTTGTTTGTTAGTTTTCCTTGGTATTTATAATTGAATAATGTTTCCTTGCCTTTGCCCTATCGACTGGCAATTTGACCGCTGGTACGTTTGCCATGAGGCTAATCCAACGATCATGCCAGATAAACCGCAGCTCGTAATTAAGTAATTGAAAGTTGAATTAAGCTGAAGGATTTTTTTATTTTTTAAGAATTGTAAATCCTTATCTCTTCAATATCTATTAAAGTCTCGTCGTATTATCTGTTTTCCATTCGTCCCCCCCTCCCCCCCCCCTCTCTCTCTCTCTCTCTCTCTCTCTCTCTCTCTCTCTCTCTTTAATTTTTCGTTTATTTTCTTCATTGTGTCTGTCTCTCCATTAGTTCCGCAATTCATCTCTCTCTCTCTCTCTCTCTCTCTCTCTCTCTCTCTTTAATTTTTCGTTTATTTTCTTCATTTTGTCTGTCTCTCCATTAGTTCCTCAATTCATCTCTCTCTCTCTCTCTCTCTCTCTCTCTCTCTCTCTCTCGCTATTTTTCTTGCCTACTGTCTACCCTTAAACTTTGTTAAAAAGATTTAAATGTTTATTAAATATTCCTCAGCGCTTTAACCTAAGAATTTCCTCTAGTAATTTATCACCGTGAACTTCAAATTTATTACTTACCATCTCATTTATGGTTTTTAGCTCCCCCTCCCCCCCAATGATTTCGCTCATCCTTTTTCCATTAACATAACAATTATTTTCAAACTCTGTTTCCTCCTACTTGCAATTTCCTTTCTAATATAATTGTAAGAAATTGCCATTTTCCTAAATAAATTTTTATATATTCCTCCTCAACCTAAATTTTTAATGTTGTTTCCTATGTGAACATAATATATTTCTGCTAAATTCTAAAAGGATAATTCCTTTACTCTTTAATTATATTTATTTGTTAATATATCTGAAAAATTCTACCAAAAAAATTCTTAACTATTCAACTACATTTATTTCTGTCAATATATAAGAAAAATTCTAACAACAAATTCTTTAGCAATTTTCTCTAACTATATTTACTTTTGTTATGTATGAAAAATTCTTCCAAATATTCTTAAGCAGTTTCCCTCTTTGACTATAATATTTACTTCCAGCATCTTAGACTGAATCAGCTCTCTCTCTCCTCTCTTCTCTCTCTCTCTCTCTCTCTCACTCTCTCTCTCTCTCTCTCTCTCTCTCGTGGACGGATGATTATACTTAGCAAGCAGGCTATATGTAATTAAAGTTAGTATATCTGAAAAATCCTACCAAAAAATCTTTAGCAGTTTCCTCTTTAATTATATCTTTTTGATGACATATCTGAAATTCTATCAACAAATTCTCTTGCAGTTTCCCCCTTCAATTTTAATAATATCTGTTTGATAATATATCTGAAAAATTCTACCAACAAATTCTCTAGCATTTTCCCCTTTAATTTTAAATAATATGTTTGATAATATATCTGAAAAATTCTACCAACAAATTCTCTAGCAGTTTTTCCCTTCTAGTATATTTATTTCTGTTAATATTTTAAGCATTTTTCTCGTAAAATATGATATGTATTTCTTTTATATCTGAAAAAAACTCTACCAAAACATTCTTTAGCAGCCATCCCCTTTAACTATAATATTTTCTCTTTTTTGTTTTCCAGGTAAGTGTCTAAGCAGGGAGACTTCATCCCCCGCCTGTCGCGTAAGTTAATTATTTACCAAAAAAAAAAGAAAAAAAAAAAGACAAATGACGACTGCGTCTGAATAGGATTAGGACCTTAATTAGCATCGTGGGTTAATTAGGATAATTGCTTTTGTTTTATTATGTGTTGGGCGAAGATAATGGCGGTGCTGATAATGACGTTGATAAAAGATGATAATAATTGATATAGGTCATGAAGATGATAACTGACTGGGATGAAAAGGAAAGGTAATTCCTTTGCTTTGGGAGGGCTAAGGAGAATGGCTGGCATAATGAGATTCAATGTTAATGACCTCATCAAATATTGAGAATTAAAAGAGTAATTTACAACCAATCACTACCAATTGAATGCCAAAATTGCTTGTGTATATATATATATATATATATATATATATATATATATATATATATATATATATATATATATATATATATATATAAACCCCTTACGTATGTATTTTATGGCTGTTACATGATATATCACAAAACCTCGTTCCCAAAAAAGCTATCTTAAGGATCTTTGCAATAAAAGAACTTTACGTTTACATAATATCATAGGATGGTACTAAAATTAGCCCTATTCACTTGATAAAATCACTTTCACAAAGAAACCCTTAATTTATTTACTAAGATATAACACAATTTCGGAATCGAGACTCATTTCTTGTGACGTCACTTCCTTTCTAACTTCCAGGCGTACCAGTACCAGTACGATGAGGACAGGGAAGTGGGGAATATGGGAAAAGGATAAGTACCCCTGGATACAATCCAGTTTATAGCCCGAGGGCAGGTACCTGGGATGGGAAAGGAGAAGGGAAAAAAAGGGGGGAAAAGGAAGTACAGGAAGAGAATAAAAGAGAGGGGCAGACCCTCATGCGACATTAGATAGTAGTAGAATTATTCCAGGCGTGCATGACCTTACCATTCTAGAACCTTCTAAATTTCCTATATGGGGAGTTGTGGTGACCGATGTGGTAATGTCCCTGACTGGTGAACGCCAGACTGGGATTAGAGTCCCGCTCAAACTCCTTAGTTCCTTTGGTCGCTGCAACCTTACCATCTTTGTGAGCTAAGGATGGGGTGTTTAGGGGGAGCCTATAGGTCTATCTGCTGAGTCATCAGCAACCATTGCCTGGCCCTCCTTGGTACTTGTTTGTGCGGAGAAGGGGCGTGGGCGCTGATCATATGTATATATGGTCAGTCACTAGAGCATTGTCCTTCTCGATAAATCAATGTCACTGTCCCTTAAATGGCCTTTAAACCTTAAAAAGATTTGTTTTCCCTCGTCATAACTACAATAATCTGTACGCGTCGGATGCTAGATTCATTAACGTTATTGATATAGATATGACAGCAATTTCATAACAATAATTTAATAAAAATAATGAATATAAATACTACTATTACTACTTATATCCCCGTAATTATTTCGAGCTCTTAAGACTATAAATAATCCTTCCCTCGAAAGATTGGTCTTAACAGTCTTGTCACAATTACATTGCTATCAAAACACCTATTATGAGGTTTAAAGGTTCAAATGCCACTCATGAATGGCAGAGTCAATGGGCAGTGACATTGCCATAGCAAGCAAGACAATGACCTAAAGACTAACCATATCACATATGATCAGCGCCCAAGCCCCCTCTCAGGACCAAGGAGGGCCAGGCAATGGCTGCTGATGACTCAGCAGAGAGACCTATAGTCTCCTCAAAAGCCCCCATCTTTAGCTCACATGAAGGGTGAAGTTGTAGCGACCAAAGGAACTAACTAGTTTGAGCGGGACTTTTAACCCTAGTCTGGCAACCACCAGGCAAGGACGCATGGTGGGAGATCGTCAGTTAGTTGGGAGGGATTGCAAGGTCTGGTGACACCCGGCAACCCACCACTTTTCACATGTTGGCCACTCGTTAAAAATCCCGTTTCTTTCTGTTATACTGAGGTTTTGAATTTATACTTAAGTTTTAACCGAATTCTATTATTTTTCTTCTATTAACGTGGTTTGTTTCCATTTTTATGTGGATTAAGCATGGTTGCCTTCTTTTTGAAGGACTTTGGCTTTGGGGTAGACCGTAGTCCTGATCGGCTGCCCGGCCTGGCATCGCATAGACCTTGGTAGCGTATGTTCATGTGTTGCACCAGTCACCAGTGTCCTTCCTCCCAGTAGCGAGGAGTCCTGGTGCGGTTAGGTCGACAGTTCGAGATAGGGGTTTTTTCTTTCAAAAGACAGCGGTAATATTCTTCTAATTTAATTTATTTTGTTATGAACCAAAAATTGTCATTCGTTTCTTACTTTTACTTCTTTATCTATTATAATGTTGCATGTATTCTCCTTTATTTACGTAATATCATCCGTACCATGTTCTTCCACTGTCTTTGGGTTAGAGTTCTTTTGCTTAAGGGTACACTCGAACACACACGTCTATTTTAACGTTGTTACTGTTCGTAAAATATCTTATTTTAGTTGTTCATTACTTCTCTTGTAGTTTATTAATTTCTTTTCCTCACTGGGCTATTTTCGCTGTTGAAGCCCTTGGGCTTATAGCATCCTGCTTTCCCAACTAGTGTTATAGCTTAGCAAGTAATAATAATACTAATAATAAACCCCACTGTCTTTACATTTAAAATTCAATTCAATTTAAATTCAAAATATTTATTGTCATTAAGTATACATCAAAAGGAGCCTGTCAGCATGCTGACAAGCCCAGTCAGCAGTATCTTGCGCACTCTATGATACAACTAGTTTATTTACAAACGTTGTAAAAAAAATAATTAACATATTCAAATATTGAAAAAAATAATCAATAAATATCCAAACATTGAACAAAATTAATTAACAAATATCCAGACATTGAACAAAAGTGATTAACAAATATCCAGACATTGAAGAAAAATTAATAACGTATCTGTTCACAATACTTCCCTTGGTGCCGTGGTACCTGCACTATGCAAAAGGGAACAGACAAACCGGAAAGAATTCAGTTCTGTGGATAAGGAACAACACTTGGACAGACATAAAGGGAGAATTTACCGAAGAGAAACAACACTAGGCAATGTTTATGGACTCGTTTCACAGCCCCACGTTCCTGAGGGGAAGAGGCCATTTGACCTTTTACATGTTTAGGCCATGTCTCTCTTCAACGGCGGAGGAAATAAAAAACTACCAATTTTTGGTTTACTTTCTATGGAAGCTTTCTGTATTTCATTGCTTAGTTTTGTTACCTGTAAGATATTCTGTTTGATTTTTTTTTTTTGGGGGGGGGGGGGCAAAGAAATCATCATTTCTTTAGTGGGTGTTTTCGAGGAAAATTCAGAATGGCCGCCTGGTGGTAAGAATGCAGAAAAGGTTCTTTGAGCAACATGGCCTACTCGGTAAGGTTAACTGATCAAGTGTTTCGAATATTAAGAAATCCGTTTTGTAGATCAATTCAAGGAAGAGAGGTGATTGATTTCCTTGGTTGAAAGAAATACAAGATGGCTTTGAATATGGGATGATTTTGAAGAAATCCAAGATGGCTGACTAGTGGCTGATTACGTGATAGGTGAAGGGGGACTCTTAAGATGGATGACTGACTAGAGGTTGATTTCGTGATAGGTAAAGGGGACTCTAAGATTCATGACTGACTAGTGGCTGATTACTTGATAGGTAAAAGGGACTCTAAGATGGACGACTGACTGGTGGCTCATTACGTGATAGGTAAAAAGGGAGTCTAAAATGGATGACTGACTAGTGGATGATTACGTGATAGGTGAAGGGGGACTCTAAGATGGATGACTGACTAGTGACTGATTATACGTACGTGATAGGTAAAGGGGACTCTAAGATGGATGACTGACTAGTGGCTGATTATACGTACGTGATAGGTAAAAGGGGAGTCTGGTGGATGTCTGACTAGTGGCTGATTATGTGATAGGTAAAAAGGGAGTCTAAGATGGATGACTGACTAGTGGCTGATAATGTGATAGGTAAAAAGGGAGTCTAAGATGGATGACTACCTAGAGATTGATTTCGTGATAGGTAAAAGGGGAGTCTAAGATGGATGACTGACTAGTGGCTGATTATGTGATAGGTAAAAGGGACTCTAAGGTGGATGACTGACCAGTGGCTGATTACGTGATAGGTAGAAGGGACTCTAAGGTGGATGACTGACCAGTGGCTGATCACGTGATAGGTGAAAGGGACTCTAAGGTGGATGACTGACCAGTGGCTGATCACGTGATAGGTGAAAGGGACTCTAAGGTGGACGACTGACCAGTGGCTGATCACGTGATAGGTAAAGAGGGACTCTAAGGTGGATGACTGACCAGTGGCTGATCACGTGATAGGTAAAGAGGGACTCTAAGGTGGATGACTGACCAGTGGCTGATCACGTGATAGGTAAAAGGGACTCTAAGATGGATGACTGACCAGTGGCTGATCAATAGTGGCTGATTACGTGATAGGTAAAAGGGACTCTAAGATGGATGACTGACTAGTGGCTGATTACGTGATAGGTAAAAGGGACTCTAAGATGGATGACTGACCAGTGGCTGATCACTAGTGGCTGATTACGTGATAGGTAAAAGGGACTCTAAGATGGATGACTGACTAGTGGCTGATTACGTGATAGGTAAAAGGGACTCTCAGATGGATGACTTGACTAGTGGCTGATTACGTGATAGGTAAAAAGAGAGTCTAAGATGGATGACTGACTAGTGGCTGATTACGTGATAGGTAAAAGGGACTCTAAGATGGATGACTTGACTAGTGGCTGATTACGTGATAGGTAAAAGGAACTCTAAGGTGGATGACTTGACTAGTGGCTGATTACGTGATAGGTAAAAAGGGAGTCTAAGATGGATGACTGACTAGTGGCTGATTACGTGATAGGTAAAAAGGGAGTCTAAGATGGATGACTGACTAGTGGCT
>NC_090741.1:37342156-37349656 GCF_036898095.1 Palaemon carinicauda | reverse complement strand
TCAAAAAAAAAAAAGAGAGAAAAATCAAAGCGGTTTTGAAGACGTCTAATGTTGGGTGTGGTGAGAGAGATCGATGCTCGGAAAGGGACCGGCTTCGAACAGAGAGGCGGAGAGAGAGACCCGGATCTCAGCTTTAACTATACTCGCTGATTCAGTGGGTGGAGGGGGGGAGGGGGAGGTTTGCTGATAGCATCCCCCCCCCCCTCTCTCTCTCTCTCTCTCTCTCTCTCTCTCTCTCTCTCTCTCTCTCTCTCTCTCTCTCTCTCTCTCTCATATATATACGAATAAACAGACACTCAGATTAAGGGGTTGAGGGGCTACCCAGATTGGTCTCGTTATCGAGAGCAAATATTATGTCTTTGTAGACCCAAGGAATGTATAAGGTACGAAGTGGCTGGTAGACTGGTGACTCAAGCTGGTTATTAAGCTGGTGACCCAAACTGCTTGGTAAACTGATGACCCAAACGGGTTGGTCGACTGGTGACTCAAGTTGGTTATTTGACTGGTGACCCAAGCTGGTTGGTAGACTGGTGATCCAAGTTGGTTGGTAGTCTGGTGTCCCAAGATGGTTATTAGACTGGTGACCTAATCTGGTTGGTAGACTGGTGATCCAAGCTGGTTATTAAGCTGGTGACCCAAACTGGTTGGTAAACTGGTGATCCAAGCTGGTTGGTAGACTGGTGATCCAAGCTGGTTATTAAGCTGGTGACCCAAACTGGTTGGTAAACTGGTGACCCAAGCTGGTTGGTAGACTGGTGATCCAAGCTGGTTATTAAGCTGGTGACCCAAACTGGTTGGTAAACTGGTGATCCAAGCTGGTTGGTAGACTGGTGTCCCAAGATGGTTATTAGACTGGTGACCTAAGCTGGTTGGTAGACTGGTGACCCAAGCTGGTTATTAAACTGGTAACCCAATCTGGTTGGTGGACTGGTGACACAAAGTGGTTGGTAGACTGGTGACCCAAACTGGTTGGTAGTCTGGTGGCCCCAGTTGGTTATTAAACTGGTGACCTAAGCTGGTTGGTAGACTGGTGACCCAAGCTGGTTGGTAAACTGGTGACCTAAACTTATTGGTAGACTGGTGACCCAAACTGGTTGGTAGACTGGTGACCCAAGCTGGTTGGTAAACTGGTGACCTAAACTTATTGGTAGACTGGTGACCCAAACTGGTTGGTAGACTGGTGACCCAAGCTGGTTGGTAAACTGGTGACCTAAACTTATTGGTAGACCGGTGACCCAAAGCTGGTTGGTAGACGGGTGACCCAAGGGCTAGGAGAGCACGTTGCTTTGAATCCCAGTCCAAAATGACTTGCTGTGGACCGGTAGGTTGAACCCCCTTCTTTTTCCTTCCCTTTATTCTTGCCTGGCAATGGGTTGCGTCAGGGTGAATAAGGCTGAACTGTTGAGATAAGTCTTGATCGCTAGTGAACTCGGATCATTGGTTGTTTGTACACTTAATTCCGATCGTGTGATGATAATAATAATAATAATAATAATAATAATAATAATAATAATAATAATAATAACATTATTATTATTATTATTATTATTATTCAGCAGTAGATATTTTCAGTTTAAGAGGGTGTAACAACGGAAAGTTTTAATATCACAATTCTCTGCAAATCTCTTTGGGATGAAATTGCTATCCATGTAAACTTCTTCACCCTCGGAGCAATACACCACAGCCAACTAAGGGCCAGGTACGTGATGCTCTTTTCATGAAAAGTCTACATCATTTCCTTCCCTGTAGGATCGATCTTGGTAGTGTCGCTGAAGAGGCGGGGTGTATACCTATCGGTCCACTAGTTCAGCATGATAATTGTGTTTTTTTCTCTTTCATAACTTATACAGCTCAAGATGGTCCTGTACCAACTGTTCAACCGACAACCGGTTCTGTTAACAGTTAACGGTGAGAAAAACAGACATGTTTATTCAGGTCTCCATCAGTGCGAGGGGAGAGCGAAGATACAAAGCATAATATATACAAAAGAAAAAAAAGAATGTCATTACTATGTACGATCGTGTGACACACGGTTGGTACAGTCCCCAGACTAGATGTAAGCGGCAATGAGTCATAATGAGGCCCGGAAGGGATTAGGGAATTTATTGGAAAAATAGGTCATGTCTTTTGTTTCGTTTTTCTGTCTGTTAATGTTCTCATAATTATTAAAGTGGATCCTTAGACTTAATTGGGACCTGGAGCACCAGATTCTATGGGGTGGGCAACAAACATGAAGGGTAAATTATTAATTATTAATAAAATTATTGGGACCTGGAACAAAGGATTCTTTAGGGTGGGCAACAAACATGGAAGGTATAAAGAGATATGCACATCTTTATGTAAATCCGGAGTTAGCGTTGGTCTCAGGGCTTAATAGTTTTCCGTGTTGAAGCCCTTGGGCTTGTAGCATCCAGCTTTCTCAAATCGAGTTGGAGCTTAGCTATTAATAATGATAATAACGACTAGAGGGGTACTCAGTAGAGCGCAGATCTCTGCCGCGGTAGCGTATTTTTCGACCTTTTACTCGGCCTTGACATTGACCTTTGACCTTAACATGTATTAATTAGCGTGGATTTTCATACACTCGAATATGAACCAAGTTTAAAGTCTCTGTGACAACAATGTCCAAACTTATGGCTGATTACGTGGATTGGACATTTTACATGACTGTGACCTTAACCTTTGATCTTGACCTACCAAAATTTAATCATTTCCAGCTTTTTGCATAAGTTCATCCCTGCAAGATTCAATACGATTAAGATTGTAGACAGTGAGCTGTTCACAAACAAACACACACACACACAAACAGGGGCGAAAACATAACCTCCTACTTACTTCGTTGTTGGAGGTAATAATAATAATAATAATAATAATAATAATAATAATAATAATAATAACAAGTGAAACATTATTGAGAGAGAACCGTTTATGTGTGGCTCGACACTGCCTGGTCCTCCCTGATGTTAGATTGGTTAGAGAAGAATCTTTAACGTTATTCACATGAGAGGTGGCCTGTTGGAAATGTCCCTGTCTGGCGATCGCTGGACCGGGGGTTCGAGTCCCGCTCAAGCTCAATAGCCTCTTGTAGTGTCTGCAACCTTACCATACTTGTGAGCTAAGGATGGGGGTTTTTGGGGAGCCTATATTACTACCTGCTTAGACATCGGCAGCCCATTGCCTGGCCCAGCCTGGTCCTACCTTGGGTGGTAAAAGGGCAGAGATGCTGATCATATGTGTATATAGTCCGTCTCTACGGCACTGTCTTGCTAGCTAGGGCATTGTCACTGTCCCTTACCTCTGGCGTTCATGAGCGGCCTTTAAACCTTTAATCATACTGTTAGACAATTTAGTTTGATGTGATGGAAGGTGAGAAGGGCAAGGGAGGACAAAATGAACTTAATAAGGTTCGGGTTAAAGATTTGAATGTTGATTTATATATAAAATAGTAAAATTTCAGTATGGTGTCATTTAGTCAACACGGAGTATTTTTGTGTTGTTGTTTTTGTTTTTGGAAAGTACGGAAGACCGAATAAAAAGAAGGTGAGAAACTAAGTTTAGTGAAGGAAGGAATAGAATATTTAAGGTGTCATTATGCCTCAAAAATAGAAGAGTGGGAATAGTAAAGAGAAACTGCATAAACTGGTAAGAGGAAGCCGAGAGTATAGGTGTGAGGATAAATATAAGGATGTTTTACAAAATATGAAGAGTGCTTGAAGTGTTCATAGAAATAATGTTTTTTTTTAAAAATTATTTTTGGCACCACTTTCGATCATTTCAGTTAAGCAATATGGGTCTGGTCAGTTGTTGGATGGGTGACCATCAAGAACGCCGCTTGTACATCCCTGGGGTAGGGTGTGAAGCTAGCGACGTCACCTCTTAAATACTTGTTAAAAGTGTGATATTTTCTAGCACCATCTGAGAGGAAGAAGGTCTGAGGAGAAATATGTATTATGTATATAGCTGTGAGAACATTGAGCTTATATATTATAAGTGCAATTATACGAAACTGACTGAGAGAGGGGACGCAGACAGATACAAATAAAGGGAGAACGAAAAGGGTAAAAACGTAATTAAATATTTCCTTCAACTCTATTCTTCTTCTTTTACCAGGGGTGAGTTAGGTAGGAAGAGAGGTAGGCAGGGAGGTGGCTTCAATTCCAGCTTCCTCTAATGGTAATAAATTCAGCCACACGTCACAACTGTGGCAAAAAAAAAAAAAAACTCCCCCCCCCATTATAAACTCCCCTTAAACCCTAGCCAATACCCCTTCACCCCTCCCAGCTCCCCAGCTACCCCACTGCCACCAATTATCAAGATTACTTCCCAAAAACTTCTTATTCGTTCTTATTCTTCGGTCGTTCGGAGCCGGTGGGTGACTTTGAGGGGGAGGGGGAGGGGGAGGTGCAGGGGAGGGAAGGAGGGAGGTGGTTAAGGGGGCGTCTGGCTTTTCGGAATGATCATAATTTTATTTTTATTATCATTAGAATTTCATTCATTCATTTTTTTGTTACGGATATTGTCATTACTTAAAAATTACTTGGTAACGATTTAATTACAGACGTTGTTTGAAAGAAATCATGTAGTTTAAAGGTTTAAAGTTGGCTCATGAATGGCAAAGGCAAGGGACAGTGACATCACCCTAGCAGAAAGGACAATGCCCTAGAGACTGACCATATATACATATGATCAGCGCCCTAATCCCCTCTCCACCCAAGCTAGGCCCAAGGAGGGCCAGGCACTGGGCACCGATGACTCAGCAGATAGACCTATAGGCTCCCTTAAACACCCCATCTGTAGCTCACAAAGATGGTGAGATTGCAGTGACCAAAGGAACTAACGAGTTTCAGCGGGACTCGCACCCCAGTCTGACATTCACCAGTCAGGGACGTTACCACGTCGGCCACCACAACACTAAACAATTACTTTAGTCCGTGAGCCAGCACCCTGATTTTGACCAATCGGTACCATATGGGGGCACCAAACATTTTTGGTATTTTCTGATAACTATATTTATCTGCAACACAATGCAGCATGATGGACATGTGTGACTCACAGCTTAAGGTCAATAGAGCCGTTGATTTGTGGGTGGGGTCTCAACATAAAAACGTCATATTTCCGACCGCAATAACAGACAACTTTATTCTTGTGCAACAAAATACTCATAGGAATTTATTCAGATCCACAAACCTGAAGGCTTTATGTTTAAATTACATCTTATAAGTTGTTACATATGCATTGGAACCTTTTTAGATTGTCCATTACAGTATTCGATAACAAAAATGACAACAATAACGCATATGAAAATGAAAATAAGGTTGAAACATCATACATAATCAACATAATTTTCCAGATACCTGTATAAGCCTATACTTCAATGCTACCATTTATGCAAAATCAGTCCATACCCAGCAGTGTATGACTACTTTTTATTATACATAAAAGGAAACCTTGAATGTTTATTGGGTTTCAATGTCGCTGTCACTATCTGATCCTCCTCCTTGCATATCACCAACATCGTCATCCTTCATGTTTTCGCAATCCTGCAGGATACAGGCCTGAGTACAGAGCAGTCCATTCACAATACACTGGCAGGATGGCAGCTTGCATGACTTCTTGAATTTGCAAGGAGAGGAACTCCAGGACTATATTCGGAGCTGGTGCTCCTGTCATCCAATATATCTGCAGTTCTCCATCGTCACCCAACGACCAGCATTTGCACTCCAGTGGGCTTGGCACTTTTGGATCTGCCCTCAGTGCACGATACTAGATAGCAGCCTGATAGTTGGCCCTCGCAGCATGTAGATAGAGACAGTCCTTACAGGGGGGCAGCTGCAGACTCTACATGTCTGTCCTTCACCCTGAACAGTTCATAGCGCATCTCGTTAACATCACAGATTTCTGAGTGAATAACATAGAGTCGGCATGTAAATTCTTCCAAGACCTGGAAATTTTCATCTTTGAGCTGTCACTCTTCCTCAAGTTTGATGAAGACATCTCAGAAGTGATCATGTGTCATAAGCGATCATGTGTCATAAGCAGTTTCAGTGCAGCTAGCTTTCCTCGACCACTAAAAGCGCTGACTGTGTCACATCCTGTAATTGAATGTAATCTGAGAAGAGAAAGACACACATCATGGCCCAGGGCAGCTGACACTTTGGAGATGCTGATATATCTGGTTCGAGTAGCTGTACCACATTTCACATACACACTGCTGTCAATTGCTTTGTGGAAGACAAGGCAGAGAAGAATGATGTCTGTATCTTCAGCTATCATGATGATGGACGATACATGACGAGCTGCATGTTTCCCGTGAAAGATGACTCTGGGGTCTGCTTCCTCCTGGGACGTTTTTAGGCTGCCTTCTTCAATAACATCATTACGTGTGAGTCTGAAGCAAAGGTTATCACATGTAACATACATAGTTTTTCCACCCAGTTTTTCTCGCATGCGGAACTTTTTCCATTGGCTGACGAGGAAGCTGATCAGTTTCGTCTTACTATCATTGTAGGACAGGAGACATCTCCATTGAAGGATCTTGTGACCAGGAATAATGTTAGCGAAACATATCCCACTTTCTGAACCTCGTATGGCCCTCTCTGCTCCTTTGATAGATAGCTGCCGATAAACATAAAAAACATCAGTGCCTTCACTGCTAGCACTAGTCCGGATGACAGAAATAAACATCTGTTCCGCCAGCTCCTCAAAAGTAAGCTTGTCACCTTTCATCTTTTGAACAATACTCATCCAGTCAATGATACAAGCAGAAGGATATTCCATCTATTCAGCAGGTGATGCTTTGGCCTCTAGTTTTCTCACTAGAGTTGCTTTGTTCGTCTTCCTTGGTGAACCATCTGTATTGGCTAACGACCAGGGCACGGGACCAAGTGGATGTTTTAGAACTTCCTTCATGCTAAGTTTTCTAGACGAAGTAACAAGTATCATATTTACAAATAACCTGTTGTCACTTTTCAGGATAACCTCTTTATCATTTACTTTCGTTTTATATCTTTTTGTACCGTCAAAAGTCTTGAGATCCAGCCTAGGAAGTCTATCAAAAAAGTTCTGGCCTCTCTCCAGTCAACTGTCCTGAAATTTTAGACGAGCCTCTTCACCCTTCTTCTGGGCTGATAGGAGATCACGAGCTACATTAGTAGATACAGGAGCACCAGTCGCAATATTTAGCAGCCCAGTTTGTCCTTCAGCAAAAGGATTGGTCCAGTGTCTATCTGGTATTTGAACCAGGCATATATTTGCTTTCTTTCTCACAGAAGATGCAGATATGGCCTAGGAACATTTTGGCTCAGAGTTGGGTTCTTTGTTCAACTGCTGAAGTGTTTTCTTGTGTGTAAACTTGAACCTACAGTCTCTATGGTAGAACAGTTTTTCACCATACACATGTTTTTTCGAGACTAACGTACAAATAGACTGGTCATCTCTGGCCTTTGTCAAATATGTTTCAGAAGTTTATTTGGAACAAATAATACAAGTCCTCTCTATGGA
>NC_090741.1:37329656-37332156 GCF_036898095.1 Palaemon carinicauda | reverse complement strand
AATAAAATCTCCTGAAGACAAATTCCTTAATTCTAATAAAATCTCCTGAAGACATAATCCCCTTAAATCTAATAAAATCCCCTGAGGAGAAATTTCTTAATTCAATAAAATCCCCTGAAGAGAAATTCCTTAATTCTATTAAATCCCCTGAAGAGAAATTCCTTAATTCTAATAAAATCTCCTGAAGACATAATCCCTCAAATCTATTAAAATCCCCTGAAGAGAAAGTCCTTAATTCTAATAAAATCTCATGAAGACAATTTCCCTTAAATCTAATAAAATTCCCTGAAGACAAATTTCTCCTAAGACAAAATCCTTCAACTCTAGTAAAATCCCCTGAAGACAAATTATCTTCGTGACATAATCCTTTAACCCTAAAATCCCCAAGGAACAGTATATTCCATGAAGAAAGTGAGCATAACATCCGGAAAAGTTGTAACTCTCAGTTGTTCCCCTAAAATTTGCAATTTTGGGAACAAAAAGACAAACTTTCATTTCATTGTTTTTTTCAAACATCTTCGTATTTTGTCCCCTTTGTACTTTCATGTCGAGAGAAGATGGCGTTTTGTGTTAAATGATGAAGTTGATTAAATTGTTACACGGAAGGAGAGAGAGAGAGAGAGAGAGAGAGAGAGAGAGAGAGAGAGAGAGAGAGAGAGAGAGAGAGGAGAGTAAAAAATATGCAGGAGCTCAACCTTCATAATCGCTATTATGTTACGTTATTATTTTATGTCTCGTATTTTTATTCCTCATTTAGTAGTTTATTTTTTACCTTTTTTCTGCTTTCTGTTTTTCGGCCTTTGCTTGTAGCTCTCTGCTTTTCCGGTTAACAACAACAACAACAACAACAACAACAACAACAACAACAACAACAACAACAACAATAATAATAACATACGGAAGGTATCCCTTGACAGCTTTAGACAGAAATTGCCACAAAATATAAGAAAATAGTGTCCAGCGATGACTTGTGTACCAACCGTGTGTCACACAATTTTACATAATTACTTTTGCTTATATTATGCTTGTATCTTTGCTCTTCCCTCGCACTAAACGAACATGAAAATTCATGTCTTGCCGTTTCCTCTGTAACATTGTCTGTCTTGTTAACTTGTTATGTCCTGTTGCCTTGAGGTTTTGTATATAAAGGAGAGTGTTCTATAACAATATAACTCAGTTGATTAGCATCCTGCCTTTGAGTTCACAACCCTCTATCGGCCCGTCACACTTGCGAAGTCGTTTACATTTGCATCATATCATCATGTTTATTCAACTATTCACAATCTATCCCTTAAGTGGTTGGGGATATATCTGACCGATAGATAACTTATCCTAATGTATAAAATCGACTAAAAGTTATGGTTGGCTGTTGAAGGAACCGGTCAAGAATACACTCTATAATATATATATATATATATATATATATATATATATATATATACACACAGTATATATATGTGTATATATATACACACATATATATGTATGTATATGTAATATATGTATATATATGTATATGTATATATATACATACATCTCTCTCTCTCTCTCTCTCTCTCTCTCTCTCTCTCTCTCTCTCTCTCTCTCTCTCTCTCTCTCTCTCTCTCTCCTCTCTCTCTCTCTCTATATATATATATATATATATATATATATATATATATATATATATATATATATATTATATATATATATGTACGATCATTCTGCATCTCGAAAAATTAAATAATATAACCTATCTGTTATTTTCCATGATTTTTAGGACTTGCATTATTCTGCTTTTCCATTAGGGTTTGCAGAATCATAAATAATAATAATAATAATAATAATAATAATAATAATAATAATAATAATAATAATAATAATAATAATAATTGCATTCGCCAGAATTTGTTTTGATGGGCGTGTATTTTATTTGTTTGTATGTCTTTCTGTGTGTGTTTATGATTCGCATAACTCAAAAACTAATTGACCGAGTCTCATAATATTTGGTGGGATGATTGGCCATAATCCAAGGACAATTGGATTAGATTTGGGAGTCATTGGGTCAAAGTGCAGGCCCAAGGTTACGAAAATGTAAAAAAAGGCTTTTTGCCTATAACATGGATAACTTTTATTCGATTTGCATGAAACTATTATTATTATTATTATTATTTATTATTATTATTATTATTATTATATTATTAGCCAAGCTACAACCCTAGTTTGAAAAGCAAGATGCTATAAGCCCAAGGGCTCCAATAGCGAAAAATAGCTCAGTGAGGAAAGGAAATAAGGAAATAAATGAATGATGAGAATTAATTAAAAAGAAATCATTCTAAAAACAGTGACAACGTTAAAATAGATATGTCTATATAAACTATTAAACAACGTCAAAAACAGCTATTTCATATCTAAACAATAAAAAGACTCGCATCAGCCTGGTCAACATAAAAACATTTGCTCCAACTTTGAACTTTTTAAGTTCTACTGATTCAACTACCCGATTAGGAAGATCATTACA
>NC_090741.1:37323388-37329156 GCF_036898095.1 Palaemon carinicauda | reverse complement strand
CCCTTTATGTAAGTTTAGATAGCATATTATCCTCAGATATGTTTGAAATGGATTAGTTCACCAAACGTTTAACTGGGGCTCCACAAAGCACTAGAAGAGGTTGGAGGACTATGAAGCAGGAAGTGGGAGAGTTGAATGGAGAAGTATTGAATTAAAAGCTCGAGATAGAGACGACTGGCGAAATCTAACCGAGGCCCTTTGCGTCAATAGACGTAGGAAGAGATTCTGATGATGAAGATGATGATGATTATATGTACACACTTACATTTGTATATATATGCATACAACAACAACAACAACAACAACAACAAAAGCAGCTGTTTCTAGTCCACTGCAGGACAAAGGCCTCAGACATGGACTTGATCATGTATGAGGTTTTAACCATTATCATACCGCTAACTGCTGGGGATTGGTGATGGTGGGATATTTTAGTCTGATTGCTCCAGCACACCAACCCTGGTATGGGTGGCCGTAACTAATGCAGCTTTTCTGATTATGGCGATATGCACACCCTTTAAACACGTGATGGTATCCCCACTCAAATATATTAGAGAGAGAGAGAGAGAGAGAGAGAGAGGAGAGAGGAGAGAGAGAGAGAGAGTATAAAATTATCAAACACAAACACTGGTGGGCTGGCACTTGATGATTGCATAGACATTAGGATGAACATTAGGAGGAATCCTTTAAAGATGTCAGCCTCGAACACAAAGCCCTGAACTCTTCAATGCACTCTGCCTCGGAAATCGTGTTGACTTAACTCTCAGTTTTTCTATCTTTTTTCATCTCGGTTTCCCTCGGCTGAGTCGTCTATCTATATCGATTAAGTGGTGGATTTGTTGATGAGAGAGATTTGGGCCCTTCCAGATTGCTGGATTTATTAGACGGGAAAAAATATACGGTAATGTAGTATTTGATCGTACAACTTTTATTGGGCGGCTTGTAGTGTGTAACCAGTGGACGATTTAAAGAACTCCAATCCTCTCATTAGCCAACTGTCTTATGTTTACTCCCCCCCCCCCTGGCCCCCCCCCCTCTCTCTCTCTCTCTCTCTCTCTCTCTCTCTGTTTGTGTAGTGTAACCAATGACAATTTCAAGAACTCCATTTTCTCATTAAGCAATTATCTTGTGTTTACACATTTCTCTCTCTCTCTCTCTCTCTCTCTCTCTCTCTCTCCTCACCTTGGACCGAAAACCTTTCCAATAAATTAGATAGAGAAGCTGACACCAACTAGCGCCATAACCATTCTCTTAGTTAGGGAAAGAACAATGGAAAGATTTATCCTATGCCCCTTGGATTCGGGGGCGGGGTGGGGGAAGGGGAGTCGAGAATCGAGGGATTTAAGCAAGATTGAGCTTGATTCTGTGATACACACCATCACTTAGGTTAAACCATTTGGCTTTCAAAGTTGGCCGTTTGATATTCAACCTTTTTTCTTCTCTACCACCATCAATGGTTTATTTTTTAATAAGGTTTATTAGTTCGTTTATTTATGAATATACTATACACAGGGGGATTATCTAGGAATAAATGTACTTTCTTAATACCATAGTGGCTTTTTGCCCAAAACTTCAACTTGGTGAATCAGGGTTCAAATCAAGCTCAGCTTTGATAGAAGTCATGGTAACACCTGGCTACCACCACAGTGAGTAAGGGATGGGCTGGCGGACTGCCTTGGCCTAGTAACTTGGGGCAAGCAACCTCACATATACTGAATATATCTATCTCTCTAACTAGTATATATAATATATAATATATATACATATATATACATCTATATATATATATATATATATAACAACAACAACAAATGCTCCATTACCAGTCCACTGTAGGACAAAGGCCTCAGACGTGTTAATTCCTATTGTGGTTTGGCCAGTTGTCATCATCTTGCAGGCCATTACGGATTGATGATGATGGGAAATTTTCATCTGATCGCTCTCAGCAAACCAACCTAGAGTGGGTAATCCTGACACGTACAGCTTTCTTGATTATGGCCGCAGGCAAACACTTTCACCACTTTAAAGCATTCCAGTTGGAAAGGGGATATATATATATATATATATATATGTATATATATAGTATATACATATAAATATATATATATATATATATATATGTAAACTTTCGTGGAAACAAAGTCATTAATCACACACACACAACACACACACACACATATAATATATATATATATATTTCTAAATTTTTGGTGTTATAATCACACTCACACACATATATATATATATATATATTTCTAAACTTCTGGTGTCATTAATCCTAATTGCGCCTATATTTTCTTGAATGTATAATTATCAGCGACATTCAATCCACAATATGGAAAACCTTCTCATGCCCTTCGCCACCTTCTTAACTCCCTATTTACTTGCCAGCTCTAACACCCCTCCCCCCCCCTCCCCCCTCCCCCAATCGGAAAATGCAATCAACCAACCAAATCAGAAAGCAATTCCAGAATACTATATTTTCTCCACCAATCAGAACAGTCGTCAATGCCATTCCTCTCACGTTACTGGAACCTGTCCTGTAGTTCCATGTGAGTTATCTAATCGATTTAAAAAATACTGAGAGTAAACTACCTTGCTTTTTAAGATAGTATTATTATTATTATTATTATTATTATTATTATTATTATTATTATAATTATCATTATCAGTTATTATTATTATTATTATTATTATTATTTGCTAAGCTACAACCCTAGTTGCAAAAGCAGGATGCTATAAGTCCAGGGGGCTCCAATAGGGAAAATAGCTCAGTGAGGAAAGGAAACAAGGAAAAATAGAAAATTTTAAGAACATTAACAAAAAGATAAATATTTCCTAAAGAAAACTATAAAAACTTTATCAAATAACTTATTATTCAAGATATTATTCTGGAGGGGTCTTTGAAAATTGAGTTAGTATCTTTGAGATAGATTTCTATATTTTAAACAGTATCTCGGAGATTGTCATTTGAATATTTTTTTTTCTTTTTATTTGAGATAGAAAGTATCTTGGGGTCTTCTAAAGTTATAGAATTCTCTAGCTTGAGGGTACACTAAGGCACCCTTTCTAACTTAATTTCTATTCCTCTATATATATATATAGTATATATATATAGAAATATATTATATATATATATATATATGTTAATGATGTTAATTATCTTAAAATATTTTATTTTAATTGTCATCACATCTCTTGTAGTTTGTTTATTTTCTTGTTTCCTTTTCCCACTAGGCTATTTTCCCTGTTAGGGCCCTTGAAACTTATAGTATCTTGCCTTTCTAACTAGGGTTGTAGCTTAGCTAACAACCAAAAACAATAATAATAATAATAATAATAATAATAATAATAATAACATTGTTAGTAATAATAATAATATAATAATAATAATAATAATAATAATAATAATAATAATTAATGGTTTAAAGTGTTCAATCCCGTAAAGAGTGGACGTAATAGAGTTTTTTAATCTGTTTAAAGATGGTGAGCTAAATAGATTCAAATCACTTCAAGAGAAATGAACGTCATCTGACTTTTACATATGCCAACGAAGTTTGAAGGAGGTTATGTTTTCACCCCTTTGTGTGTGCTGTGTATGCGTGTCTGTTTGTTTGTTTGTGAACAGCTTCCTTGCCCAATTTTAATCGTAGAGTAATGAAACTTGCCGGGATTAACTGTCATGTAAAAAGCTAAAAATAACTAAATTTTGAAAGGTCAAGGTCAAAGTCAAGCAAAATGTCCAATTAATGCAATCAGCCATTGGTTTGCACATCGTTTTCACAGAGGCTTCACACTTGGTTCATATTTGAAAGTATGAAAATCAGCGCCAATTATTACATGTTAAGGTCAAAGGTCATGGTCAAAGTCAAGCAAAAGGTCGAGAAATAAAAGCTGCCGCGGCAGAGGTCTGCGCTCTACTGAGTGCCTCTCTAGTTTAAAATAAAATGAAAGATAAACAAATTCATTAAAAAGTAGTTAAAATTATTTTGAAGCAATATCAAGAACTTTAAATAATTCGGAAAGATATATGTATTATTGACAATAGATTTAAAGGGAGTCTTCCCACTTTAAATATTTTTGGAAAAACTTAAAAGTAGTTATAATAGACTTGAAGGGTATTCCAACCAATTGAATGGGTTTCGCACGTATTAAATATTGATTGCAGTAAATTTAAAGAGATTCAAATAAATCATCATCATCATCTCCTCCTACGCCTGTTGACGCAAGAGGGCCCTCGGTTATATTTCGCCAGTCGTCTCTTATCTCGAGCTTTTAATTCAATACTTCTCCATTTATCATCTCGTACTTCATGTGTCATAGTCCTCGGCCATGTAGCCTTGGTCTTCCAACTCTTCTAGTGGATTGTGGACCCAGCTTAACGTTTGTTGAACTAATCTCTCTTGGAGAGGTGCGAAGAGCACGCCCAAACCATCTCAATCTAACCTTCGCCATGATCTCATCCCCATATGGCACTCGAGTAATCTCTTATAGGTTTCATTTTGAATCCTGTCCTGCTATTTAACTCCCAATTAAAATTCAATAAAATTAATGGTAACAATTCCTTAGTAATTTTATTGAATTTTTAAATATTTGATGAATTTGTGTAAACAATATCTTGACAGATCATATACTATAGACTAAGTCAAATGTAATAAATCTCTTGACTCCTGTCCTAAGATTGTTTTTTTCTTTTACTTGCAGGTACGTATTGACTCTAGAATGGAGTTCTGTAGCTGTTTGTGGTAAATATCATCGATTTGATAAATATGTTTTCCTGCTACTGTTTTGCTAGGAAATGTTATCGAGCTGTGGTTCATGAAATGATTTTTGAACGTTTAATTTAGTTTGAAAAAGTTGTTTTGTACACCAGTTATCTGTACAGATATCTGTTATTTTAGATAATTATTTCACACTCATTATATGTAGAGTTTTTGATTTAGAGAGATTTTCGTATACTGCTTTAGTGTTCGATTTCGTATTGTCTGGATAAGTTCTCGTACACGATTCTACACTCCGGTCACTTCATTTCTTGTCTCTGGTTATTTAGTGTTATGTTAAGTTGCAACTACCTATTGTTTAGGAAGGTTATCGTACACGAAGAACAGTCGTTTAGTTATGTTACTCATTGTTAAGGAAACTTATTTTACACTGCACATCAGTTCATTCACTCATTATATAGCATCGCTATCGTATGTTGTTTTAATGGGTTTTATGGTAAAGGATTTTTTGTAATATATATATATTATATATATATATATGTATATATATATATATATATATATTGGCATAAAAAGATCATAAACAGACGCAAGTGGAAGGACATGTCTAAGGCCTTTGTTCTGCAGCTGGACTAGTAATGACTAATGATATATATATATATATATATATATAAGTTATATATTATGTATATGTACTATTATATGTATGTATATATATATATATATATATTTGTATATATACATATATATACATACTGTATATATATGTACATATATATGTATATATACATTATATACAGTATATATATATATATATATATAATGTATATTATAAAACAAGTAAAATTTTACTATAGCTTACATCATCACCCTAACCAACAGAAAAAAAAATAATTTCAGAAAACGAAAAATTGAGAAGACAATTAAACCAACCGGTGTATTCCCTAAACCGCCTCACCCACTCCATCCGCCATGTTTAACCCGATCTTCACACGCGACCGTAACCTGTACAAAAATGTGCCACACAGACAACGAAACGGATGACTTTGT
>NC_090741.1:37305888-37308388 GCF_036898095.1 Palaemon carinicauda | reverse complement strand
ATCAAAATCCACAATTATATGTGTTTGTAAAAAGTGCGAAAGCTCCTGCTATTTTTTAATATACAAACGCATATAATTTGGGATTTTAATACCCAAGATCAACGGACACGGTATGGTGTTTTATTCAAGTTGTTGTTATTATTATTATTATTATTATTATTATTATTATTATTATTATTATTATTATTATTAGCCAAGCTACAACACTATTTTGAAAAGCAGATGCTATAAGCCCAAGGGCTCCAACGGGGAAAAATAGCCCAGTGAGGGAAGGAAATAAGGAAATGAATAAAGAATATAAGAAGTAATGAACAATCAAAATAAATTATTTTAAAAACATTAACAACATTGAAACAGATATGGTCCTTCAAGTTTTATTCCGACAGTTACATAATTGTGAAATGCTCTTCATAATTGGTGGAATTTTGGGCATCAACGTTGGAACTAATGGTTTTTCTAAGTTTAGCTTATAATAATAATAATAATAATAATAATAATAATAATAATAATAATAATAATAATAATAATAGAATATTGAGACATGTTTGTCTACACTACATTTCCCGTAGTCAGGGCCACCCATACTAAGTTGGTTTACTATGAGCGATCAGACAAAAGTCTCCCATCATCACCAGTCCGCACAGGCCAGTGTGGTGATGAAACATGACCAAACCCCAGGCATGAATAAAGACACATCTAAGGTTTTTATTATTTTTATTATTATTATTATTATTATTATTATTATTATTACTTGCTAAGCTACAACCCTAGTTGGAAAAGCAGGATGCTATAAGCCCAGGGGCTCCAACAGGGAAAATAGCTCAGTGAGGAAAGGGAACAAGGAAAAATAAGATATTTTAAGAAGAGCAACTACATTAAAATAAATATCACTTTATAAACTATAAAAACTTTTTACAAAACAAGAGGAAGAGAAATAAGATATAAGATAGAACAGTGTGCCCGAGTGTACCCTTAAGCATGATAACTCTAACCCAATACAGTGGAAGACCATGGTACAGAGTCTAAGGCACTACCCAAGATTAGAGAACAAAGGTTTGATTTTGGAGTGTCCTTCTCCTAGAAGAGCTGCTTACCATACCTAAAGAGTCTCTTCTACCCTTACAAAGAGGAAAGTGGCCACTGAACAATTGCAGTGCAGTAAGAAGAAATGGACTAGAGAGGGCTGTATTTATTGTTTATGTTCTGTGTGTATATATATATATATATATATACATACATATATATATATATATATATATACATACATATATATATATATATATATACATACATATATATATATATATATATACATACATATATATATATATATATATGTGTGTGTGTGTGTGTGTGTGTATGTTTGTTTTTGTGTGTGTCAGTGAATACCATTGCAGAAATAAGAAGGTAGAACCACATGTAAACGTGAAAGCATGTATGCATAAATGCATACACACATAAGCCCCCCTCGTGCGTCCTACGTCACTGATCCCATTCATCCGGAACTCAACAATAGAAACAGTTTTCAGAATTTTCATAATCATTTTCTTTGTCTCTGTACTTTTCCCCAGACGCCAACCGAGAAGTATTGTTCCCTGAGAGCTTTTAATCACTCCTGGGACGTGTGCGGCGCTGTCTAGTTCACTTTAGGAATTTATTCTTTTTATTTTTTTCTAACTCCATCTGACAAGTAGTTATTTTAGGCTATTAGTTTTGTGATTTTTCTCTTTTTTCTTTTTTTTTTTGGTAAAACATTATTCATGGTTGTCTAGGCCAGCTTCAATTATACATAACTAAGCATCTACACACACACACACACACACACACACACATATATATATATATATATATAATTTCGCCGCCAGTCTTCTCTATGTCGAGCTTTTAATTCAATACTTCTGCATTCATCACCTTCTACTTCACGCTTCATAGTCCTCAGCCACGTAGGCTTGAGTCTTCCAACTCTTCTAGTGCCTTGTATAGCCTAGCTGAACGTTTGGTGAGCTAATCTTTCAAGGGGAGAGCGAACAGCATGCCCAAACCATCTCCATCTGCCCCACACCAATGATCTCGTCCCCATATGGCAATCTAGTAATCTCTCTTATAGTTTCATTTCTAATCCTGTCTTGCCATTTAACTCCAATATTCTTCTCGGGGATTTGTTCTCAAATCTACAAAATTTGTTGGATATTGTTTCATTGTCATACTACGACTCATGTCCATACAATAACCCCGATCTCACTAAACTGATATATAGCCTGGATTTTATATATAATTTCAAGCGATTTGATTTCTAAATTTTACTTAACCTACCCATTGTCAGATTTTCATTTTTCAGTCCTTCACTAAACTCTAATTCTAAAGAACCTGTTTTAGAAATCATAGTTCCTAAATATTTAAATCATTCTACCTTATTTATCCTTCCTCCTTTTAATGATATTTCATCTTCCATTGCATATTCCGTTATCGTGATCTCTGACTTTTCATCTTGAGCCCGACG
>NC_090741.1:37289322-37299322 GCF_036898095.1 Palaemon carinicauda | reverse complement strand
AGCTACTAGCAGCGCTCGCTAGTTCCTTTCTTTCATCTACTATCTATTTCAAGACCCATATCACCTTCCCTTTTTAACATAACAAATGAACTAGGCTTCTGATTAATTAGATACCGAAACCATCAGAGTTTGAGACACTGAGCTAATTTAGAAAAGTGGATTCCAGCATCTACTTCGCATTATTGTCTTAATTTTTATCGAGAAATGTCATCTCCATTTTGTGGGCATGGTGAGAACGGAAATTAAGACCTGGCAACTAGGCGCAGAATGACGTATGTCGACCATGACGTGGGGCCCCATGACGTTTACATCTGCCACGGCCCCATTTCTGTATATTTATCAAATAATATAAAAGTTGTAGTGAATTGTACTGCTCTTTGATGGAATCTAAAGATACTGATTAGTTAATATGTTTGAATAAACTCATTTTTAGCCTCACTTGTGTTTATTATTTAATTGATTGGCAATTCTTATGAAAACAGAAGACAAAAAATAAAAATCTTGGATGGCATTTATATTATGTCCTGAAGGCTTCACCATTGTTCACAAGGTTGACGTGATGCTTTTGTGTTGCAACTCTTAACATAATACAAGAGGGAACGAGACAAGAATAAACTGAAGATTGGATTAAATAGGTTGACATCATGCTGCCATGTTTAATGGCGTACCATCACGTATAAGGATAGTTGAATACTATGCAAATGTAGCGTTTTTCATGTTGACAAAAGCTAACCGAAGCTAATGAAGCTTTCTTTATATACAATACGTGCAAGATTCGAGAAGCTTAAAAGCGTTTACTCTTCTCCTTTGTACTTTGTGAACGAAGCTTAGTTAGTATTCCTGGTCCCTCATCTTTGAACGAAGCCATTGAAGTGTCCATTGTCTCTGTTGGTAACGTACTTGCCTGGGCTGGGGTTGGAGTCCACCTCAATTCGTTTGTTCCTTTGGTTGCTGTAAAGGAATGGGGGTTTTGGAGGACCCTATAGATCTACCTGTTGAGACATCAGCAGCCATTTTCCGGCCCTCTTTTGTCCTAGCTTTGGTGGTGAGGGGGCTTGGACCCTGATCATATGTATATATGGTCAATCTTTAGGGCATTGTCCTGCCTGATAGGGCAATGTCACTGTCCCCTGCCTCTGCCATTCACGAGCAGCCTTTAAAACCTCTAATGTAGTGCTCCTAATTAACTTACCGGGAGAACGAGGTCCCGTTGATTCAGGAAAGGGTAAAAGTCAGGTGAGAAATATTTAGTGGGGTTCTATTGACTCGCAGTTTAAGAGCGGGGATTGAAGGAGCCTGTTGTTACGGATATACCTGGGAGTTTGTTTATCTTCGTATAATTAAGTTAGACACCATCCCCCCCCCTTCTCTCTCTCTCTCTCTCTCTCTCTCTCTCTCTCTCTCTCTCTCTCTCTCTCTCTCAATTCACAGGTTCTATAAAGCTCACCCAATTAAGTCGTACTTTAGATATGCTCGCAGGTCTGCACACGTCCCCACCTTCACCGTGGGGAGTCGAGTGATTAAATAAAACGAATGTTTGTGAATATATGCTATATCAAACTGCATAAATGTTAGCTCGTAGTGAGCGTGAAGGATAAACTGGAATCCGTGTGTTTATGTTGAAGTTATGAAAGTTTTTTTACATGTATATGTTTGAATTTGGTGTGATGTGAGCTTATTTTCCCAACAACATGCATTAAAGGATAAAAACAATAAACCCTATGCATATATATATATATATATATATATATATATATATATATATATATATATATATATATATATATACATATGTGTGTGAATACAAAGTTAAGTCTCAAACTGCATACATCTTACATATAACTACTAAAAATAGACTCTGCAACTGTATATGTTGGAATTCAAACGCGGATGTATGTTGAAAAATTTAAATCTTCAAATTGGTTACTTATAATTTGGTTAGCAATTTATGCTCCAGTTTGTGTATGATTTTATTAGTGGGAATACGTGTATGCATGTCTGAATGCACAAGTCTGAAATACATTTATGTAGGGATTTAAATGGAAATGAAATTGTGCTTGCTTTACTGCACCAGTGCAGTCAGGTGCATATGAAGATGAATTGGTTGCATAACGCAAGCACACCCACATTATATACACAAACACACACACACACATATATATATATATATATATATATATATATATATATATATATATATTTTAACCATACATATATATATATATATATATATATATATATTAACCATACTTATATATATATATATATATATATATTTATATATATATATATATATATATATATATATATATATATACTAACCATACTTATATATATATATATATATATTTATATATATATATATATATATATATATATATACTAACCATACTTATATATATATATATATATATATATATATATATATATATATATATATATATATATATATATATACTAACCATACTTATATATATATATATATGTAGATGTATATTAACCCTACTTATATATATATATATATATATATATATATATATATATATATATATATATATATATAGTCACGTTCTATATAAAAAAAAAATCGTTTTAAATATTCAATTTCAGCCATGAATCTCGAACTGGCTTGATTTGGTTTGAGGTTCGAACCAGCCCCGAACCCCTGTGAGATTTGCACCAGCTCTATCTGCTAAAATATTCAATGCCGATGGTTTGAAAAATTTTATTATATATCCGAAATTTTGATGTTATTTCTCTTCCTATTTTTGCAGTTTTTATGGTTTTTATATAGAAGATTTAATATAATGTTGTTACTGTTTTTAAACTATTTTACTTCAATTATTCATTGCATCTCTTGTAGTTCATTTATTTCCTTGTTTCCTTTCCTCACTGGGCTATTTTTCCTTTTTAGGGCCCCTGGGCTTATAGCATTCTGCTTTTCCATTAGGGTTGTAGCTAAACTTTATAATAATAATAATAATAATAATAATAATAACTACTCCTGATAAGAATCAATTGGTTGAGAAGGAATGAAGAAGATGTAGAGGATACATCTCAAGTATCTTCCAGGCCTGGAACTGCCCTAGTCATTTCCAGCGGCTTCTTCCAGAGACCCGTTTCTAATTCCAGGGTCTGACAATGAAACAAAATCCAACAGATTTAGTAGATTATTTGAGAACAAAGCCACCAGAAGAATATTGGGAGTTAAATGGCAGAACAGGATTAGAAATTAAACTATATGAGAGATTACTAGAGTGCCATATGTGGATGAGATCATGGGGAGGGGTAGATGGTGATGGTTTGGGCATGCTCGTTTCACTCCCCAAGAGAGATTAGTTCACCAAACGTTCAACTGGACTCCACAAGGCACGAGAAGAGTTGGAAGACCCAGGGCTACATGGCTGAGGACTATGAAGCGTTAAGTAGATGATGATGAATGGAGAAGTACTGATTTAAAAGCTCAAGATGGAGACGACTGGCGAAATCTAACCGAGGCCCTTTGCGTCAATAGGCGTAGGAGGAGATGGTGATGATGATGACTTCCAGCAATCACTTAGGATTGCAGTTTCCCCGAGCCATTTCCAGCTACTGTTCCTAGCTAGCAATTCCAGCGATCAATTCCAGATCTTGCTTTAGACGCAACGGCGACAGGCTAATGACGCTCAGGAACATTTAAGCGTTGAGATAAATTTACTTTTGTCACGCTCCAGAGAAGAGAGTAATTTGGCCATAGTTTGTTCCAGAGGATTCCATTCTATTGCGCTCGCGAGCACGGTTTTAATGCGTTAATCTTCTCCTTCTTGATGTTACATGTATTGTGGAAGGAACTTTTTACATAAGTGAGTATTTTATACATAAGCATATATATATATATATATATATATATATATATATATATATATATATATATATATACAGATATATAAATATATATAAAATACGCATGTATAAATATGTGTGTATAAGGAAATGTGTTCGTGAATGTATTTAAGCAAGAGTGTATATATATATATATATATATATATATATATATATATATATATATATATATATATATATATATAGACATAGACACACTTATTTTCTTGACGTTTTCATCATTTAATATACTGAAACAAGTATCAAAATCATGATGTTTGGATAATCATCTAAAATAAAAATCACCACTTATCTAGGGGAAATTCACTATTATTCTTGGCTATCTAAATTAAAATATTCTTGCTCTTTATCGTTTTTACCTGCAAGCCTTGCTGTCTCGTATTAGACTGGATCACCACAGGTACGAGGGTAGGGAGGTAAGGACCGGGCCTCGAAATAAAGCGATGGTTTGCGTGACCCGTCCATATTTTCAGTCATATTTATGTTGCCGTGCTTTCCCCCCTTCCAGTCCCGAAATATACTCATTCCAGAGCCCCTCTTTGACCTATACCCAGAATCCCCCTTACAGAACTCATGACTTTTTTCACATGCGCTCGAAACCTAAACAGACTCCATATCCCAAAACCTCAAACAGAGATTTTCAACGATTCCAGACCCTTCTAATGCACTCCAGAGCCATGCTTGAGACCTCCAGGTCCTTCCTTTAAACCTATAGAATACTCTATAACCTTCAAGAGGCTTCTACAAGCCTTCATACCACTGTATAAGCTTCTAGGCCATCTGTAAAACCTCAAACCTTTCTGAAGGCCTCCTAAATCAACTAAAGGCTTCCAAAGTCGGCTAAAGGTCCTTCATACCACTTTACTCTAAGATCCAGATATCTATAAAGGCATTTAGACTGTTCTTCAGGACATCAAAACTGTCCTCAAGATCTCCAGACTACTGTAAGGGACTCGAGAAACATCTACAGGAGTTCACCTAACTCTAAAGCTCTTAAGAATACTCTGCAGGTCTTCCAAATTTTCCTCAGGGTGACCAGACCACTTTAAGAACCTCAAGTCGTTTCTCCAGGTTCCCCAGACCCAGAACTACATTTCAGATGCCACAAGACTTTCAGACCCTCTTTGCATATCTCTAAAGGTCGTGAAACTATCCTACGGCCGTTCCAACCTGTCCTTAGGCTTACCAGACCATTCTAAGGAACTCCAGACGTTTCTACAGGTACCAGGGACTCAAACCAACCAATCATCTTCCAGCTGGTACGCATTTACTGGGGCTCACACTCCTACCCACAATGCTCCTCCCCCTTGTAATTCCAGGAGCTACCCCTTCGAGCTAACAATAATTTCGTCAAGCTGAAAGAAGGTAAGAAAAGAGAATATATTTTTTTTTTCGAGCACCACGTAAGGGTCAATATATGTAACGTTTACCAAGACAGTGACCCTTATGAATCTCTGTATGATTTCTCCCTCTTTACATCACATGGCCTTGTCTCCTCCCTCCTCGTGTCGAGGTTGCATGACCTGAAAGGTTATGTTTGACGTTGAATTAGAGGCCCAGAACAGAAAGTAATTTCGGATTAGGATTGTGGCGGTTGGAGGAGTATAGAGAAAATAGGGAAGAGAAAAGATTGATGATACGTAAGTAAGAAAATGGAATTAATACAAAAGGAAAATAATAATATGTATGGAAAAGTAATAAGAGGAGGAGGAAAATGAGAAAAATAGTGAAAGATGGATAAATTGAAAGATTCATATAATTAGATATTCACAGAAGCGATAATTTATGTAAAGGGGGGGGGGGGGGAACAACAAATACCGCCCTAGACAATTCTTCTTCACCCAAGGGGTTAACTACTGCACTGTAATTGTTCAGTGGCTACTTTCCTCTTGGTAAGGGTAGAAGAGACTCTTTAGCTATGGTAAGCAGCTCTTCTAGGAGAAGGACACTCCAAAATCAAACCATTGTTCTCTATTCTTGGGTAGTGCCATAGCCTCTGTACCATGGTCTTACACTGCCTTGGGTTAGAGTTCTCTTGCTTGAGGGTACACTTGGGCACACTTTTCTACCTAGTTTCTCTTCCTCTTGTTCTGTTGAAGTTTTTATGGTTTAAATGGGAAGTATTTATTTTAATATTGTTACTATTCCTAAAATGTTCTATTTTCCTTATTTCCTTATTTCCTTATTTCCTTTCCTCACTGGGCTATTTTCCCTGTTGGGGCCCCTGGGCTTATAGCATCCTGCTTTTCCAACTAGGGTTGTAGCTTAGCATTTAATAATAATAATAATAATAATGACGTCCAATCTTCAACTGTTGAGTCAAGAAGGAAAGTTGAAAGGCTTTGTAATTTTAGCATGCAAACAACAAAAACAACAACAACAAATTAAGCCATTTCTAGTCCTCTTGAGGACGAAGACCTCAGATATGTTCTTATTCCTGTCTGGGTCTTGACCAGTTTTCATCATCACGCTGACAAATGCAGGTAGGTGATGGTGAAAGATTTTAGTCTGATCGCTCACAGCAAACCAACCTAGGATAGGTGGCGCTGAGTAGAACAGCTTTGAGGATCATGGCGATGCACAAACCCTTTAACCACGTTAAGGTATTTCCACCAAGAAAGGTATATATGTATATATATATATATATATATATATATATATATATATATATATATATATATATATATATATATACACATATATGTATATGTATGTGTGTGTTTACATATCAGACGTGTAAAAACGCTAACACTGAAACGCATGAAGGAAGTAAATACCGACACACTCATAAACAAAGAGAAGGGTACATATTAAAAAAAAAAAAAAAAAAACAAGCCGCAAACTGAAATATGTACAAAAGAGAAGATAATACAAAAACATTAAAACATATAAAACAAAGTGTAACTTTATTCGCAAATCTTTTATATGAGAGTTATCCTCTAAACCAAAGAGATTTTTCGAATACCTTTGAAAATAGTCTCGGAACTTTTTCAGTGGACAAATTTCCATAAGACTCTCTCTCTCTCTCTCTCTCTCTCTCTCTCTCTCTCTCTCTCTCTCTCTCTCTCTCTCTCTCTCTCTCTCTCTCTCTCTTTGATTCATCGGAAACATGATGGTTACCTCGACTGAAAAGAGAGAGAGAGAGAGAGAGAGAGAGAGAGGAGAGAGAGAGAGAGAGAGAGAGAGAGAGAGAAATCAAATGTTTGTTTAGGAAAGATCTTTCTCTACAACATAGTATTATGAAAGTCGCTCAAAATTCTTTGATTAAAAAATCGTCCAAGATTTTTTTTCCTTTTACTAATTGGATAATTGGATACATAATTAAGACATCAAGCCGTATTCATCATGGAAAACATGAAAAATAAGCATAAATTATTTTAGTAAATATTCTATAGCCTAATTACGTTGAGAGTTTCCGAAGATAAGTGAAAATAGATTTTAAAATCTAGTCTCAAAGAAATATAATCTTTAGGGATAGTTCAATACACGTACAAACATATGCAGAATTGCAATATATATATATATATATATATATATATATATATATATATAGATATATATCATCATCATCATCATCATCATCATCCGTTACTAGTCCACTGCAGAACAAAGGCCTCAGGCATGTCTTACCACTTGTTTCTGTTTACAGTGCTTGTGTGCCAGTCCACTTCTTAAACTCTTAGTTCATCAATCCAACGTTTTCTCTTCCTTCTCCTGCTTCTTTTAAAATCTCTAGGCACTCATATATATATATATATATATATATATATATATATATATATATATATATATATATATATATATACATACATGATTGTAATTAATAAATAACCTATAGCATTCATAGCTCGACCCAGATGAGAATACTGATTTGTACGTATACCATGAGCTATTCATAACGTTCGTTGGAGCCTTCCATTCATCCCTTACAAATACTTTAAATTATTCAAAATAAAAGGTTTGAAACTTCAAGTCTTCCTCTTTCATTCCGGTTGAAAAAGCCAATTCTCTCAGGATCTGGGGATTGATACTAGATTACATTGAGAGAGAGAGAGAGAGAGAGAGAGAGAGAGAGAGAGAGAGAGAGAGAGAGAGAGAGAGAGAGAGAGAGAGAGAGAGAGATAAGTACAGTTCTAAAGATCATTCTGAAAAGTTTTGGAGAGAATTTTCTTTCTCGTAGAAAGTCCAATTCTCCTCTCTCAAGTCCTTTGAATGTGTCTGATCTTTTAAATGTGTGTTTTTGTTAGCTTCCGCAAGTGTTTAAAAGTTTGTTTTGAGTCTGTGCATATATTCCATGTTATTTGCTTATGTGTGTTTCTGTATGTGTTTCAAATCTATGTATATCCACATTTAACGTCTACGTTTCTGTCATTATTCTCAATTTTGGCGTGCGTGTCTTTCAGCAGTTGTTATGGACGCCAAGAGCATGTTTAGGTGGATTCGAATCTACGACTGTCCTCGAGTGTCTGTTTACTCTTGTATTTGTAACTATTCTAAATTCCAGAATGATGACCCGTTGTAAAGACTGAAGCACCAGAAACGAAGAACTTTTCTCTTCATTATTCCCTTATCCTTTCTTTGACCATTCCTCCGTCTTTACCCTCTGCCTTTTCACCCCCGTATCCTACAGCTCTGTTCAATCTCTAGCCACTAGGGCCTCACCACTACCCCTCCACACCTCCTTCAACAACCCCCCCCCCCCCTCGCCCCTTCATGTTCCGCTCCACAAGTTCTCCATTTACCCAGCAATCAGACGAGGAATAATTGACGGGAGGGCCTTCATAAAAAGGTCGCCAGGGAACGTCTTTTCTCTTCCTCCCATGGGGAGGTAACAATGGGGGGGGGGGGGGTGGAGGCATGGAATGGAGGGGATAGGAATGAGAAGCTAGGTACCCCCTAAAAATTGGGGGGTTGAAAGATATTGATACATTCCACTCCCTTGAGGTGATAAGGAGGGAGAAGGTAAGGGTATGGAGGTAAATATCATGTCAGACGAGGTCAGTTAGACATAGGGAAAAGGGGGGGGGGGTGTCAAAGGGGGAGGAGAGAGGAAAGGAAAAATTCAAAATGGGAAGAGACGAGGAGAAATAAAGAAGAGGACAACACAAAGAGGTGGTGATGAAGAAAGAAAGAAAAGATTGAAAAGGATAATTGGTGATGAATACAAGAATATTTCATACGAATTATATGATAAAACTTATTATAAAACGATGCACAATAGCGAGAAATGTAATAAAATGGGAAATGAGGAATAGAAAATTAAATATAGTGAATTTGGACGAGAAAAATATCAGTGTGAAGTTGAAAAAAAATTCGATCCAATAAAAAAAGGACGAATTGAGATTGAGAAAAATGAAAAAGGGAAGAACCAAGAGAAAGGTTAATCGAAAAACGCGGTTGTAATAAAGGGAGAGATAGAGAGAGAGAGAGGCAATAACAGAGGGAAATAAAAAAAAGAGAACAATAGAGGTGTTATTAGAAGAGAAGTTGAATCATTAAATGCATTGGAAGACAAAAGAAACTCGTGAAATAAAAAGAGGGAGAGGAAGAATGAAATAGATTCCAAAAGCTAGGGGGAGAGAGAGAGAGAGAGAGAGAGAGAGAGAGAGAGAGAGAGAGAGAGAGAGAGAGAGAGAGAGAGAGAGAGAGAGAGTTTTCAAGGCTACTATATATATATATATATATATATATATATATATATATTTATATATATATATATATATATATATATATATATATATATATATATATTATATTTATATACACATAGAAAACAACAACAAATGTAGCCGTTACTAGTCCACTGCAGGACAAGGGCCTCTTATCTGTGGCTTGGCCATTCCATCACCACGCTGGCCACTGCGGATGGTGATGGTGGGAAACTCCAGTCTGAACGCTCACAGCAAACCAACCTAGCATGGGTGTCCCTGGCTAGTGCAACTTTGCTGATCAGGGCGATACACAAAACCCTTTCACCACGTTAAGGTATCCCCGCTCAGAAAGGGATACATGATTAGTAAAATATAACTCTCTCTCTCTCTCTCTCTCTCTCTCTCTCTCTCTCTCTCTCTGTTTTTATCTGTTTTCACTTGATGTCTGGGCGACGTTGCCATCAAGA
>NC_090741.1:37279322-37284322 GCF_036898095.1 Palaemon carinicauda | reverse complement strand
GCGTTATTGACTTTTTTTATCTCTCGCTCGCCCACGCACTGGGAATAGAAACCTGTTTAAGCTTGCCATCACATATTTTATAGTGTTTGAATTTTTGTGTCATTCTTCCTCTCAACTGTCTGTATATACGCTCTTTATTAATCTTCACTCGCTCCCGCACTGGTAATATAACCCTGTTTAAGCCAGCTATCGCATGTTTTATACTCTTTGAATTTTTCGTCATTCTTGCCCTCAACTGTCTGTATACAAGATCGTTGTCTTGTTGAATAAACTTCACTTGCATTCGCCTTGCCTCTCTGGATTAGATGTAACCTTACCGAGGGAAACATATCAAGTACCAAAATATAATAGAATGGCCTCCCTGGTCCTATTGCCAGACCTTGTGTGACTCCACACACCGTACCGATCCCAAATAGGCGCAGTTAAAGCCTGAGTAGTTTTAGTAACTGGATTTAAAACAAAATTGAAATCCGGTAAAAACTACTATTTTAGATGGTGATTTAGCTGTAATATCTCCAAGACATGTCTGGTATAAATTTGTCAACAAAACTCCTAGAAAATGTGTTCGTTTATTCATTGGCATCGTTGTGACCCATTGCTAATAGATGCTTAGCTATAAGTTCAGTTCCCTTTTCCTCATTTCAGTTGACTATAATGACGTATATACACACACTCTCTCTCTCTCTCTCTCTCTCTCTCTCTCTCTCTCTCTCTCTCTCTCTCTCTCTCTGCTAGCCTTTTTTATCCTTCTGCCATTTGTATACCGAACTTGTACAGTATATCTCCCTTTCATTTCTCTTGTACAATTTGTTCAGTCTCTCTCTCTCTCTCTCTCTCTCTCCCTCTCTCAGAGGAGTGTTCGGAAATAGGCAGTAGGCTGGCTAGCCTTTTTTATCCTTCTGCCATTTCTATACCGAACTTGTACAGTATATCTCCCTTTCATTTCTCTTGTACAATTTGTTCAGTCTCTCTCTCTCTCTCTCTCTCTCTCTCTCTCTCTCTCTCTCTCTCTCTCTCTCTCTCTCTCTTGTGGCATTTTGTCAACAGGACGGCCATTCTTTTAGCTAAAACTCTAAACAAAAAAAAAGTAAAAAAAAAGAAAAAGTTCCAGTTTTTGTCTTTTCTGACAATTTTTTCTTTTATCTCCTTTTCGTGAAAGAAAATTATAATTCCTAAATTGCGTTTCTGTCTCCAGCTGTGTATCTATCCTTTCCCTGCAAAAGACCAACCAAAAACCTATTGTAAGAATAATGGCCCCAAGCATCAACTACAATAGATACAGAGAATATTTTTTTTATTTTTTTCGGGAAAAAAGGGGGGACTGAAAAGAGTCATTTGTCAACGGGATGGTTTCTCTGTTAAAATTTTTTTTTGAAGTTGGAAAGGTGGGGCGGGGGGGGGGGGGGACAGACGGTTCTGTTTTCGTTATCTTTATAATTTCGGATTCAACTCTCTCTACAGCGATGTCAAATTAAAAACAGACTTCTTTTATCATTTGAGTCTTGTATGATTTTGATTGCGTGTGTATTTATTTCAGAAATTATTTAGTTACTAGTGTACGCGCAAACGCGCATACACACAGTTTCAATCCTTCCCGTCCACGACCGCTGCCATTTCATTGGGCGTGACCGCAAATAATATATATATATATATATATATATATATATATATATATATATATATATATATTATATATATAGATAGATAGATAGATAGATAGATAGATAGATAGATATATGAATATAAATATATATGCTCATATATATTTATAAATATAATATATATATGTATATATATATGTATATATATATGTATAATATATATATATATATATATATATATATATATATATATGTGTGTGTGTGTGTGTGTGTGTGTATGTAGAGCCAGACACTTTGATTTATATTATACAGGGGTGTTGCCCTATTTTTATTGGATTTATTCATTGGGTCAGAAAGGCCGGCGCCGGGGTCTGCAAGGCCATCCATCGCCCATGTGCAACTGAGAGGAAATCCCCACGGTAACATCAGGAGGGAAAAGTTTAAGAGGCTGGACAGCAAAATGTAATAGGGGAAGCGGGAACGGAGGTATGGTAAAAGACTGAAAAGTGAGTGCAACTAAGAGCGGATAGGACGATGCAAAGACCTTATAGTACTGCCTACAGGGAACCGCTTGAGGAGCACTGCCGGCACGGCACTACCCTCTTTGGAGTTACTTTAATTAGTTATGTAAATAATGATAAATTAGGAGTATGAATCAACTACTGATTCGGTAACCAGGCCACCATCTAGCCCAGACCCGAAGATTAAGAGGAATAAGCAAATGAACAGGTTTTTTTTTCTTTTTTTATCCTATAGGTTATAAAAGTCTGGGAACATGTGGGTAGGTTGTGAATTCCAAATCTTCAAAACCATTTAGAGGTGAAAGTGATTTAAAGTGATATGAAGAGAGAAAATAACGCATCTCTCTCTCTCTCTCTCTCTCTCTCTCTCTCTCTCTCTCTCTCTCTCTCTCTCTCTCTCACCTAGGCCATTGGATTTTTTGTTCTGCCCCCACTAAAATAGAGTTAGTGGAATACTGGGACTGCCATTGACACGCTCGGGTAATCAAGTATGTGAGAGGGAGGTTTTATTTTTCAATGAAAAGAAATATACCTCTTCCTTTTTCTACTCCCCATTTCCTTCCTTTCCTCCCTCTCCTATTCCCCATTTCCTTCCTTCCCTCCCTCTCCTATTCCTTTGTCCTCTTATTCCATCTTCCTGATTTCCTATCCATCCAACTCAGCTCCTTAATTTTTTCTTCTCCCCATTTTCTCTACTTTTCCTCTTAATTTTCGTTCATTCTTTTTCTTCTACTCTCCTTATTTCACTTTGATACTACCACTTCCGTTTTCTTCTCGCTCCTTCTCTTCTTCTTATTTCGCCTAATTTTCCTCATCTTTTTTTCTCCTCCTCCTCCTCCTCCTCTCTTCCAGGCCTTTGACAAGGGAGGTACTCAGATCCTGCAGAGGTCCAAATGCCAACCCCGCCTCCTATACTGGTATCCTGCTGCTGTTGTAAACTCCTGCAACACCCCCAATTCTCTCACTTCTTCTCCTCCCCTACCCTCTGTATGGTCCTCCTCTCCCCCTTTCCCCTGACCCCCTCTGACCCTTCCCAGGGGGGAGGGGGGGTGGTTAAAGGTCAGACTGGGTCAATAGAACACGTGACACTCAGCTTTAAAGCCTCCGAGAAGGGGCGTTGCTGTAGTCACTGGCTCGATTATCCGGTAATTCTTAACCCTTTGCCCTTTATTTTTTTTAGAGAGGGTTTATCCCTTATGTTTTTAGGGGGGATTGATTCCGTATTTTTTGGGATTGAGTCCTTATTTTTGGTGAGTGGATTGATTCCTTAATTTTGCGGGAACTGATTCCTTATTTTTGGGGATTGATTCCTTATTTGTAGTGGGTGGATTGATTCCTTAATTTTGCGGGAATTGATTCCTTATTTTGGGGGATTGATTCCTTATTTGTAGTGGGTGGATTGATTCCTTAATTTTGCGGGAATTGATTCCTTATTTTTGGGGATTGATTCCTTATTTGTAGTGGGTGGATTGACTCCTTAATTTTGCGGGAATTGATTCCTTATTTTGGGGGATTGATTCCTTATTTGTAGTGGGTGGATTGATTCCTTAATTTTGCGGGAATTGATTCCTTATTTTGGGGGGCGGATTGATTTATTTTGGGGGATTGATTCCTAATTTGGGGGCTTAATTCCTTATTTTTGGAGGGGAGTGGATTGATTCCTTATTTTGGGGATTGATTCCCTATTTTGGGATAATCGACTTCTTATTTTGGGGGTATTGACTCTTTATTTTGGGGGATTGACTCCTTAATTTTTGTGGGATTGATTCCCTATTTTGGGGATCGATTTCTTATTTTGGGGAGATTGCTTCCTTATTTTATTGAGGGATTCGTTCCTTATTTTGGGAATTGATTCCTTATTTTGGGCGGAATGATTACTTATTTTTGTGGATCGATTCCTTATTTTTGAGGGATTGATTCCATATTTTGGGGAATTGATTCATTATTTTGGGGGATTAATTCCTTATTTCGAGGAAGATGATTCCTTGTTTTTTGAAGGATTGATCCCTTATTCTGGGGCATTAGTTCCTTATTTTGGGGATTAATTCTATATTTTGAGGGGATTGATTCATTATTTTTTGGGTGGAATTGCTCCCCTTTGATAGAGATGGGACGAAGTTTTCCTCTGATAACTTTAGGGAAGAGGGTATTTCTACCCTGACTTCTCCTTTCACGGGGAGATTTTCTCCCTTATTCCTTTATGAGAGGGGGGCGTCTTCCATTGTTTTATATCTGGGGGATTTGCCCATTTCTTTGGATTGATTGGCTGTAGTCCTCATTTAGGAGGTTCAATAGTTTTCATAATTTTTCATAATTTATGATGAAGGAATGTCCTCCTAAGTTTGTATTTTGGGTATTTCCACGTTGATTCTGGGGAAATTTTCTAACTATAGTCCATTTCTTTTAGCGAGTCATATTTGCACCGACTCGCAACGGTGCCCTTTTAGCTCGGAAAAGTTTCCTGGTCGCTGATTGGTTAGAATTATCTTGTCCAACCAATCAGCGATCAGGAAACTTTTCCGAGCTAAAAGGGCACCGTTGCGAGTCGGTGCAAATATGACTTGCTAAAAGAAATGGACCATAGATCCATTTTTTTTGGGGGGGGGGAGGGGGCGGGATAGGTTCGTATCGTTTATTCATCTGTTAAGGAATTAATATTTCCTAAAAAATTTCGGGGAATTTTTACGTTTAACTATATTAAAGATTTTTTCCCATTACCTATTTTGGTCTTTTTATCCCTTAACTTTCTCTGATCATTTTCTCTATTAACCACTTAGCGAAACTCTCTCTCTCTCTCTCTCTCTCTCTCTCTCTCTCTCTCTCTCTCTCTCACACCAAGGGAAAACAACAGCATTCAATCTCAATTCTACCAATTTCC
>NC_090741.1:37256822-37276822 GCF_036898095.1 Palaemon carinicauda | reverse complement strand
GAACAAAAGAAAATAGTGTAAAGAAATGATAAAAATAGATAGAACATGATAAATCAATAGGAAATTAATAAACAACAAAAGAAAATAAAGTATAGATAGATGATAAAAAGCAATGATAAAAAACTATGAATTTAATAAAGAACAATAAAAAAACAAGTGAAAGGGAATCATGAGGAAGATAATAAACAAACAAATGATAAACGAGGAAATAAGGACAACAACGACACTAAGGAAATCATCAACGCTGGAATAGCAACGCCTTGTCTAGACAAGGTCTCAGAGGTCAGGTAGTTCGCGTGACCTAATGTCAGATTTAGTTTTTCTTTTTGCCTTTTTTATGTTATTTTTTATTATTTTTCTTTTATTTCTTGTAATCTACCAATGATTTCTCTTTTTATAATGAAACCAAATTGCCAGAGAGAAGACGGAAATTGAATATGATTTATATTCTTCAACAGTGGGTAATCAGGTTGATAATTAATTTTCTGTATATCTATCTATCTATCTATCTATCTAAGCGTCAATTTTTAAAGGTATAAAGGCCGCTCATGAATGGCAGAAGCAAGGGACAGTGACATTTCACAAGCAAGGAGGAAAATGCCCTAAAGACTGATCATATATACATATGATCAGAGCTTAAGCCCCCTCTCTAACCAAGCTAGGACCAGGAAGGGCTAGGCAATGGCTGCTGATGACCTATAGGCTCCCCCAAACCCCCCCCCCCCCATCCTCAGCTCACAAGGATGGTGAGGTTGCAGCGACCAAAGGAACTAACGAGTTTGAGCGGGACTCGAACCTCAGTCTGACGATCATCAGTCAGGGACGTTACCACGTAGGCCACGACACTTTCAAAGATGTTAGTCTTTTAAGATGAGCCTGTTAGCCTCCTGAAAGTCTCACCTCGGCCTACGACCCAGAACAATCAACTGCTTACCAGGAACACAATTCAATCCGTAGGTCAACAAAAGCAAAAAGGGTCTTTTTCACATCAAAACATTTCCTCTCTTCCCTCGCTGAGATCAATCCTGGGCCTCTCACCAGAAAGGTAATTTTTGCTATTTTTTTTTCTTTTTAATAATCTATAGTAAATAAAACACAGAAAACAATCAATCTTTCCAGAACGTTTCAAATTTTAACCTTATTTTATACTTAGGTTACCCAACGTTCGCGTGCTAAGGTATCTTGTAAATCTAATGCTTTTTATCTTCCCATCGATATTTTTTGTTTAATCTTACTTTTGACCTGCAACCTTCAGGTCTTCATTTACGTTTTATTTTATTTCTCTTTTTTTTTTAGACTTTTTTGTATGTTAACGATTTCTTGTTTTTTATATATATATATATATATATATATATATATATATATATATATATATATATATATATATATATATATATATATATAATTTCAGTTGATGTAACTGGGTACCTGTGGGTTTTATAATTTTTTCTTCATTTCTTATAAAATAGCATAAATAAATATATTTTTTATAATTATTTTGATATAAAAAATGACATTTTGATTGGCGACGATTTTGTTCGGACTCGAGTAGCGCTGTGCAACATGCAACGGTCCATGATCTCTGCACGAAAGAAATCACTTCATTCTATTTTTATCTTCAATGTCTGTTCAAGGTTGAATATACCATTGTAGCCAAACGTTCAGCTGGGCTCCGCAAGGCACTTGAAGAGTTTGAAGACCCAGACCTACATGGCTGAGGACTATGAAGCGCGAAGTAGATGATGAATGAAATATTGAATTAAAAGCTCAAGATAGAGACGATTAGCGAAATCTAACCGAGGCCCTTTGCGTCAATATGCTTAGGAGGAGATGATGATGATTAAGAAAAACAGCTTAACTCTTAAACAATAGCTACCGCTTTCATTCGACATCTAACAAACAACTATCACAACTTCAAAAGTTCAAATTACAACAAATGTTTTTTATGCTGATATAAGTGTTTTTAGAGTTTTATATGAAATATTTGTTTTAATGTTGTTAATGTTTTTAGAATATTTCATTTTAGCTGTTCATTACTTTTTATATCATTTATTCATTTCCTTATTTCTTTTCCTCACTGGGCTATTTGTCCCTGTTGGAGCCCATGGGTTTATAGCATCTTGCTTTTCCAAATAGGGTTGTAGATTAGCTTATAATAATAATAATAATAATAATAATAATAATAATAATAATAATAATAATAATAATAATAATAATCGGCCGTTCCACCCATCTACACAAAAGACGGCTCAACAAGAAGTCAAACAACTTTATACATTCAGCACCATCTACTACTGCTACTACTCTTTTATTGCAAGTGTCACTGAATATCAGAAACATTTCTGCCCAATACTTCTTCCAAGACTTCTATTTATCAATATCCGGGTTTTTTCTCACCTTACCCCCCTCTATTCTTACTTCGGGCAATTCCGAATTATCGTTTTTTTTTTTTTTTCTAACATTTCATTCAACTTGATAGAACCATCTCAAAACATCAAGACTCAGAGACAGGGAACATAGAAGAAGAGTTAGAGTTCTAAAGGTTTTATTCGAATCGTATGAAATTTATAATGGTGTAAATTTAGTTATATAATTTTACTCCAAGATATCCTACTTAGGATGTTTTTTTTTTTTTTCATTATCACAAAAAAGGTTTCAATACAACATACACGATTATAAAGGTGGTGTCTAAACAGGCTGGACATTTGTACCGCAAGAGTGTAATTTTTCATTTCATGATTATTTTGGTTGTTTCTTAAATTACTGGTTGAACTTTATCCTCAAGATTACCAATATACATATGTCATTTCTTCTCGCAAAATTGAGCAGAATTTATCTTAAATTATGTTTTTATCGAACATAAAGTAAATTAATCTATATTCTATGACTGATTATAACTACCTATTCTACCCTTACAAAATTGACTCGACGAATGATTTCAAAATAATGATTTTCATCCAAATCAACTGGGAAATTAGTCCAAGACACGAAACTAGCCGAAAATGAGATTTTTTCATCAAATCTGGATCAAAATTGAGATTTCCCCTCAGCATCAAAGTAAGCCACAAACCTTCCACTTGTAAAGCGTTGCAAAAGAATTTTTCCAAGACAAACATGACAGCGAAATGCAAAAAGAAAAAAAAAAAAAAAAAAACATCTCTGATGTCTGAGCGAGAGAATTTAGCAGAAAATGAAAGTGGAAAGTTCGTGACATCAAAAGCCTTTGATAATACGGCAAAGCATCTACTGGGTCCTTCTATCTTGCCAAGGTTCCACTTCCCCAGGTTCAGTTCAACCACCCAAACACCCCTTCTTTCTTCAAATGCAAACAATCTTTAAGCATCATTCCCCACGAGGGAAAATCCACTTAAACCCCCCAAAACATCTTTAAGCGTCATTCCCCACAGGGGAAAACACCATTGATACCAAAAACATCTTTAAGCGTCATTCCCCACAGGGGAAAACACCATTGATACCAAAAACATCTTTAAGCGTCATTCCCCACAGGGGAAAACACCATTGATACCAAAAACATCTTTAAGCGTCATTCCCCACAGGGGAAAACACCATTGATACCAAAAACATCTTTAAGCGTCATTCCCCACAGGGGAAAACACCATTGATACCAAAAACATCTTTAAGCGTCATTCCCCACAGGGGAAAACACCATTGATACCAAAAACATCTTTAAGCGTCATTCCCCACAGGGGAAACGCACATGAACCCGCAAACATCTTTAAGCGTCATTCCCCACAGGGGAAAACACCATTGATACCAAAAACATCTTTAAGCATCATTCCCCACAGGGGAAAACACCATTGATACCTAAAACATCTTTAAGCATCATTCCCCACAGGGGAAAACACCATTGATACCAAAAACATCTTTAAGCGTCATTCCCCACAGGGGAAAACACCATTGATACCAAAAACATCTTTAAGCGTCATTCCCCACAGGGGAAAACACCATTGATACCAAAAACATCTTTAAGCATCATTCCCCACAGGGGAAACGCACATGAACCCGCAAACATCTTTAAGCATCATTCCCCACAGGGGAAAACACCATTGATACCAAAAACATCTTTAAGCATCATTCCCCACAGGGGAAAACACCATTGATACCAAAAACATCTTTAAGCATCATTCCCCACAGGGGAAAACACCATTGATACCAAAAACATCTTTAAGCATCATTCCCCACAGGGGAAAACACCATTGATACCAAAAACATCTTTAAGCATCATTCCCCACAGGGGAAAACACCATTGATACCAAAAACATCTTTAAGCATCATTCCCCACAGGGGAAACGCACATGAACCCGCAAACATCTTTAAGCATCATTCCCCACAGGGGAAAACACCATTGATACCAAAAACATCTTTAAGCATCATTCCCCACAGGGGAAAACACCATTGATACCAAAAACATCTTTAAGCATCATTCCCCACAGGGGAAAACACCATTGATACCAAAAACATCTTTAAGCATCATTCCCCACAGGGGAAAACACCATTGATACCAAAAACATCTTTAAGCATCATTCCCCACAGGGGAAAACACCATTGATACCAAAAACATCTTTAAGCATCATTCCCCACAGGGGAAACGCACATGAACCCGCAAACATCTTTAAGCATCATTCCCCACAGGGGAAAACACCATTGATACCAAAAACATCTTTAAGCATCATTCCCCACAGGGGAAAACACCATTGATACCAAAAACATCTTTAAGCATCATTCCCCACAGGGGAAAACACCATTGATACCAAAAACATCTTTAAGCATCATTCCCCACAGGGGAAACGCACATGAACCCGCAAACATCTTTAAGCATCATTCCCCACAGGGGAAAACACCATTGATACCAAAAACATCTTTAAGCATCATTCCCCACAGGGGAAAACACCATTGATACCAAAAACATCTTTAAGCATCATTCCCCACAGGGGAAAACACCATTGATACCAAAAACATCTTTAAGCATCATTCCCCACAGGGGAAAACACCATTGATACCAAAAACATCTTTAAGCATCATTCCCCACAGGGGAAAACACCATTGATACCAAAAACATCTTTAAGCATCATTCCCCACAGGGGAAAACACCATTGATACCAAAAACATCTTTAAGCATCATTCCCCACAGGGGAAACGCACATGAACCCGCAAACATCTTTAAGCATCATTCCCCACAGGGGAAAACACCATTGATACCAAAAACATCTTTAAGCATCATTCCCCACAGGGGAAAACACCATTGATACCAAAAACATCTTTAAGCATCATTCCCCACAGGGGAAAACACCATTGATACCAAAAACATCTTTAAGCATCATTCCCCACAGGGGAAACGCACATGAACCCGCAAACATCTTTAAGCATCATTCCCCACAGGGGAAAACACCATTGATACCAAAAACATCTTTAAGCATCATTCCCCACAGGGGAAAACACCATTGATACCAAAAACATCTTTAAGCATCATTCCCCACAGGGGAAAACACCATTGATACCAAAAACATCTTTAAGCATCATTCCCCACAGGGGAAAACACCATTGATACCAAAAACATCTTTAAGCATCATTCCCCACAGGGGAAACGCACATGAACCCGCAAACATCTTTAAGCATCATTCCCCACAGGGGAAAACACCATTGATACCAAAAACATCTTTAAGCATCATTCCCCACAGGGGAAAACACCATTGATACCAAAAACATCTTTAAGCATCATTCCCCACAGGGGAAACGCACATGAACCCGCAAACATCTTTAAGCATCATTCCCCACAGGGGAAAACACCATTGATACCAAAAACATCTTTAAGCATCATTCCCCACAGGGGAAAACACCATTGATACCAAAAACATCTTTAAGCATCATTCCCCACAGGGGAAAACACCATTGATACCAAAAACATCTTTAAGCATCATTCCCCACAGGGGAAAACACCATTGATACCAAAAACATCTTTAAGCATCATTCCCCACAGGGGAAAACACCATTGATACCAAAAACATCTTTCAGCATCATTCCCCACAGGGGAAACGCACATGAACCCGCAAACATCTTTAAGCATCATTCCCCACAGGGGAAAACACCATTGATACCAAAAACATCTTTAAGCATCATTCCCCACAGGGGAAAACACCATTGATACCAAAAACATCTTTAAGCATCATTCCCCACAGGGGAAAACACCATTGATACCAAAAACATCTTTAAGCATCATTCCCCACAGGGGAAAACACCATTGATACCAAAAACATCTTTCAGCATCATTCCCCACAGGGGAAAACACAATTTATACCAAAAACATCTTTAAGCATCATTCCCCACAGGGGAAAACACCATTGATACCAAAAACATCTTTAAGCATCATTCCCCACAGGGGAAAACACCATTGATACCAAAAACATCTTTCAGCATCATTCCCCACAGGGGAAAACACAATTTATACCAAAAACATCTTTAAGCATCATTCCCCACAGGGGAAAACACCATTGATACCAAAAACATCTTTAAGCATCATTCCCCACAGGGGAAAACACAATTTATACCAAAAACATCTTTAAGCATCATTCCCCACAGGGGAAAACACCATTGATACCAAAAACATCTTTCAGCATCATTCCCCACAGGGGAAAACACCATTGATACCAAAAACATCTTTAAGCATCATTCCCCACAGGGGAAACGCACATGAACCCGCAAAACATCTTTAAGCATCATTCCCCACAGGGGAAAACACCCTTAAACCCCACAAACATCTTAAAGCATTGTTCCCCACGGGGGAAAAGCCATTGGACCATAAAAAAAACATCTTTGAGCATCATTCCCCACAGGGGAAACACCCTTTAACCAAAAAAACTTCTTTAAGCATCATCCCCCACACGGGAAAATCCAATTGAACCTACAAAAATATCTTTAACTATCATTCCCCACAGGGGAAAACCCACTTTAACCCCCAAAACATCTATTAGCATAGTCCCCACAGGGGAAAATACCCTTAAACCCAGAAAACATCTTTAAGCATCATTCCCCTCAGGGGGAAACCCACTTGAACCCCCAAATCAGCTTTAAGCATCATTCCCTACAGGGGAAACCCCACTTAATACCACCTAAAATATCTTTAACCATCATTCCCCACACAGAAAAATGCCCTTAACGCCAAAAACTTCTTTAAGCAGCTTTCCCCACTGGGAAAACCCACTTGTGCCCCCAAAACATCTTTAAAAATCATTTCCCACAGGGGAAAACACCCTTAAACCCGAAAAACATATTTAAGCACCATTCTCCAAAGGGAAAAGTCGACTTAAACCCCCAAAATATCTTTAAGCATTATTACCCACAGGGGAAAACACCCTGAAATCGTAAATACATCTCTAAGCATCATTGGCCAAAGAGGGAAACACCCTTAAACCTAAAAAACATATTTAAGCATCATTCCCCACAGGGGGAAACACCATTAAACCTCTCAAAACCATCATTAAGCATCATTCCCCTCAGGCAAAACCCACTTGAACCCCTATAAACTTTCTTTAAGCCTTATTCCCCACAGGGGAAAATTCACTTGAACCCCTAAAAACCATCTTTAAGCCTCATTCCCCACAGGGGAGAATCCACTTGAACCCCTAAATATCATCGTTAAGCCTTATTCACCACAGGGGAAAATTCACTTAAAACCCTTAAAAAACCATCTTTAAGCCTCATTCCTCACAGGGGAAAACCCACATGAACCCCTAAAAACTATGTTCAAGCCTCATTTCCCACTGGGGAAAATCCACTGGAACCCCTAAAAACCATATTCAAGCCTCATCCCCCAGATGGAAAAATACACTTGAACACCCTAAAAAACATTTTTAAGCCTTATTGCCCACATGGAAAATTCAATTGAACCCAGAAAAACCATCTTTAAGGTTAATTCCCCATATGGGAAAATCCAATAGAACCCCTAAAAACCTTCTTTAAGCCTCATTACCCATAGGGAAAAATCGACTTCAACCTCTATAAAACATATTAAAGCCTCATTCCCCATAGGGGAAAATCCACTTGAACCCCTAAAAACCATATTCAAGCCTCATCCCCCTAGGAGAAAATACACTAGAACCCATAAAAACTATGTTTAAGCCTCATTCCCCATGGGGAAAAATCCACTTGAACCACTAAAAACCATCTTTAAGCCTCATTCCCCGTAGGGAAAAATCCCTTTGAACCCATAAAAACCATATTTAAGCCTGATTCCCCACAGGGGAAAATCCACTTGAACCCTTAAATCCATCTTCAAGCCTCATTCCCCATAGGGGAAAATTCACTTGAACCACTAAAAACATCTTTGAACCTCATTCCCCACAGGGGAAAATCCACTTGAACCCTTTAATAATATCTTTAAGCCTCATTCCCCCACAGGGGAAAATCCAATTGAACCTATAAATACCATCTTTAAGCCTCATTCCGCACAGGGGAAAATCCAATTGAACCCATAAAAAACCATCTTGAAGCCTCATCCCCTGAGGAGAAAATACACTTGAACCCATAAAAACTATGTTTAAGCCTCATTTCCCAGAAGGAAAAATCCAATTGACCCCCTAAAAACCATCTTTAAGCCTCATTCCAAATAGGGGGAAATCTAATTGACCCTCTAAAAACCACCATTAAGCCTTCATTCCCCATAGGGAAAAATCCACTTGAACCTCTAAAATCTATATTTAAGCCTCATTCCCCACAGGGGAAAATCCAATTAAACCCATAAAAAACATATTTAAGCCTCATTCCCCATAGGGGAAAATCCACTTGAACCCTTAAAAACCATCTTTAAGCCTTATTTCCCACAGAGGAAAATCCACTTGAATCCTTAAAAACCATCTTTAAGCCCGATTCCCCATAGGGGAAATCCACTTTAACCCCTAAAAACCAGCTTTAACCCTAATTCCCCGCAGGGGAATATCCACTTGAACACCTAAAAACCATATTAAAGCCTCATTCCCCATAGGGGAAAATTCAATTAAACCCCAAAAAACCATCTTCTAGCTACATTCCCCATAGGGGAAAATTCACTTGAACCACTAAAAACATCTTTGAACCTCATTCCCCACCGGGGAAAATCCACTTGAACCCCAGAAAACTATGTTTAAGCTTAATTCCCCGTAGGGAAAATCCCCTTGGACCCGTAAAAACCCCCTTTTTTGCCTCATTTCCCACAGGGAAAAATTCACTTGAACCCCTAAAATCCATCTTCAAGCTTCATTCCCCCATAGGGAAAAATCCACTTGAACCCCTAAAAATTATGTTTAAGCTTCATTTCCCACCGGGGAAAATCCAATGGAACCCCTAAAAACCATATTCAAGCCTCATCCCTCAGAGGGGAAAATACACTTGAACCCATAAAAACTATGTTTAAGCGTTATTTCCCATAGGAAAAAATCCAATTGAACTCCAAAAAACCATATTTAAGCCTCATTCCCCGTAGGGGAATATCCACTTGAACCCCTAAAAACAATCTTCAAGCCTCATGCCCCAAAGGGGAAAATCCACTTGAACCCTTAAATTCATCTTCAAGCCTCATTTCCAATAGGGGAAAATTCACTTGAAACTCTAAAAAACATCTTTGAACCTCATTCCCCACAGGGGAAAATCCACTTGAACCCATAAAAACCATATTTAAATATCATTCCTCACAGGGAAAATCCATTTGAACCTATAAAAACCATCTTTAAGCCTCATTCCCCACAGGGGAAAATCCACTTGAACCTCTAAAATCCATCTTCAAGCCTCATTCCCCACAGGAGAAAATTAACTGGAACCTCTAAAACCATCTTCAAGCCTCATTTCCCACAGGGGAAAATTCACTTGAACCCCTAAAAACCATCTTTAAGGCTCATTCCCCCACAGGGAAAATCCACCTGAACCCATAAAAACCATCTTTATGCCTCATTCCCCATAGGGGAAAATCCACTTGAACCCATAAAAACCATCTTTATGCCTCATTCCCCACAGGGGAAAATTCACTTGAACCCCTAAAAACCATCTTTAAGGCTCATTCCCCCACAGGGAAAATCCACCTGAACCCATAAAAACCATCTTTATGCCTCATTCCCCACAGGGGAAAATCCACTTGAACCCATAAAAACCATCTTTATGCTTCATTCCCCACAGGGGAAAATTCACTTGAACCCCTAAAAACCATCTTTAAGGCTCATTCCCCCACAGGGAAAATCCACCTGAACCCATAAAAACTATGTTTAAGCGTTATTTCCCATAGGAAAAAATCCAATTGAACCCCAAAAAAACATATTTAAGCCTCATTCCCCGTAGGGGAATATCCACTTGAACCCCTAAAAACAATCTTCAAGCCTCATGCCCCAAAGGGGAAAATCCACTTGAACCCTTAAATTCATCTTCAAGCCTCATTTCCAATAGGGGAAAATTCACTTGAAACTCTAAAAAACATCTTTGAACCTCATTCCCCACAGGGGAAAATCCACTTGAACCCATAAAAACCATATTTAAATATCATTCCTCACAGGGAAAATCCACTTGAACCTATAAAAACCATCTTTAAGCCTCATTCCCCACAGGGGAAAATCCACTTGAACCTCTAAAATCCATCTTCAAGCCTCATTCCCCACAGGAGAAAATTAACTGGAACCTCTAAAACCATCTTTAAGCCTCATTTCCCACAGGGGAAAATTCACTTGAACCCCTAAAAACCATCTTTAAGGCTCATTCCCCCACAGGGAAAATCCACCTGAACCCATATAAACCATCTTTATGCCTCATTCCCCACAGGGGAAAATCCACTTGAACCCATAAAAACCATCTTTATGCCTCATTCCCCACAGGGGAAAATTCACTTGAACCCCTAAAAACCATCTTTAAGGCTCATTCCCCCACAGGGAAAATCCACCTGAACCCATATAAACCATCTTTAAGCCTCATTCCGCACAGGGAAAAAAATCCACTTGAACCTACAAAAACCATCTTTAAGCCTCATTCCCCACAGGGGAAAATCTACTTGAACCCCTAAAATCCATCTTCAAGCCTCATTCCCCACAGGAGAAAATAAACTGGAACCCCTAGAGCCATCTTGATGCCTCATTCCACACGGGAGAAAATCCATTTGAACCCCTGTAAACTATCTTTATGCCTCATTCCCCACAAGGAAAAATCCACTTGAACCCCTAAAAACCATCTTCAAGCCTCATTCACCACAGGAGAAAATTGACTTGAACCCTTAAAAACCATCTTTAAACCTCATTCCCCACAGGAGGAAAATCCACTTGAACCCCTGTAAACTATCTTTATGCCTCATTCCCCACAAGGAAAAATCCACTTGAACCCCTAAAAACCATCTTCAAGCCTCATTCCCCACAAGAGAAAATTGACTTGAACCATTAAAAACCATCTTTAAACCTCATTCCCCACAGGAGGAAAATCCACTTGAACCCCTGTAAACTATCTTTATGCCTCAATCCCTACAGGGGAAAATCCACTTGAACCACTAAAAACCATCTTGAAGCCTCATTCCTCACAGGGAAAAATCCACTTGAACTACTAAAAACAATCTTTATGCCTCATTCCTCACAGGGGAAAATCCACTTGAACTACTAAAAACAATCTTTATGCCTCATTCCCCACAGGGGAAAATCCAATTGAACCTATAAATACCATCTTTAAGCCTCATTCCTCACAGGGAAAAATCCACTTGAACCTCTGAAAACTATCTTTAAGCCCCATCCCCCAAAGGGGAAAATCCACTTGAACCCATAAAAACCATCTTGAAGCCTCATTCCTCACAGGGGAAAATCCACTTGAACCTCTGAAAACTATCTTTAAGCCTCATCCCCCACACGGGAAAATCCACTTGAACCCCTAAAAACCATCTTGAAGCCTCATTCCTCGCAGGGGAAAATCCACTTCCTAAAAACCATCTTGAAGCCTCATTCCTCATATTGGAAAATCCACTTGAACCTCTGAAAACTATCTTTAAGCCTCATCCCCCAAAGGGGAAAATCCACTTGAACCCATAAAAACCATCTTGAAGCCTCATTCCTCACAGGGGAAAATCCACTTGAACCCCTGAAAACCATCTTGAAGCATCCTTCCTCACGGGAAAATCCACTTGAACCCCTAAAAACCATCTTGAAGCCTCATTCCTCACAGGGGAAAATCCACTTGAACCTCTGAAAACTATCTTTAAGCCTCATCCCCCAAAGGGGAAAATCCACTTGAACCCATAAAAACCATCTTGAAGCCTCATTCCTCACAGGGGAAAATCCACTTGAACCCCTAAAAACCATCTTGAAGCATCATTCCTCACAGGGAAAAATCCACTTGAACCCCTAAAAACCATCTTGAAGCCTCATCCCCCAAAAGGGGAAAATCCACTTGAACCTATAAAAACCATCTTGAAGCCTCATTCCTCACAGGGGAAAATCCACTTGAACCCCTAAAAACCATCTTGAAGCATCATTCCTCACAGGGAAAAATCCACTTGAACCCCTAAAAACCATCTTGAAGCCTCATCCCCCAAAGGGGAAAATCCACTTGAACCCATAAAAACCATCTTGAAGCCTCATTCCTCACAGGGGAAAATCCACTTGAACCCCTAAAAACCATCTTGAAGCATCCTTCCTCACGGGAAAATCCACTTGAACCCCTAAAAACCATCTTGAAGCCTCATTCCCCACAGGGGAAAATCCACTTGAACCTCTGAAAACTATCTTTAAGCCTCATCCCCCAAAGGGGAAAATCCACTTGAACCCATAAAAACCATCTTGAAGCCTCATTCCTCACAGGGGAAAATCCACTTGAACCCCCAAAAACCATCTTGAAGCATCATTCCTCACAGGGAAAAATCCACTTGAACCCCTAAAAACCATCTTTAAGCACAATTCCCCACAGGGGGAAATCGACTTGAACCCCTAAAAACCATCTTTAAGCCTCATTCCCCACAGGGGAAAATCCACTTGAACCCATAAAAACCATCTGTAAGCCTCATTCCCCACGGGAAAATTAACTGGAACCCCTAGAAACCATCTTGAAGCCTCATTCCACACAGGGGAAAATCCACTTGAACTACTGAAAACTATCTTTATGCCTCATTCCCACAGGGGAAAATCCACTTGAACCTCTAAAAACCATCTTGAAGCCTCATTCCCCACAGGGGAAAATCCACTTAAACCCATAAAAACCATCTGTAAGCCTCATTCCCCACAGGGGAAAATTAACTGGAACCCCTAGAAACCATCTTGAAGCCTCATTCCACACATGGGAAATCCACTTGAACTACTGAAAACTATCTTTATGCCTCATTCCCACAGGGAAAAATCCACTTGAACCTCTAAAAACCATCTTGAAGCCTCATTCCCCACAGGGGAAAATCCACTTAAACCCATAAAAACCATCTGTAAGCCTCATTCCCCACAGGGGAAAATTAACTGGAACCCCTAGAAACCATCTTGAAGCCTCATTCCACACATGGGAAATCCACTTGAACTACTGAAAACTATCTTTATGCCTCATTCCCACAGGGAAAAATCCACTTGAACCTCTATAAACCATCTTTAATCCTCATTCCCCACAGGAGAAAATCCACTTGAACCCCTAAAAACCATCTTTAAGCACAATTCCCCACAGGGGAAAATCGACTTGAACCCCTAAAAACCATCTTTAAGCCTCATTCCCCAAAGGGAAAATCCAATTGAACCTATAAATACCATCTTTAAGCCTCATTCCCCACAGGGGAAAATTAACTGGAACCCCTAGAAACCATCTTGAAGCCTCATTCCACACAGGGGAAAATCCACTTGAACTACTGAAAACTATCTTTATGCCTCATTCCCACAGGGGAAAATCCACTTGAACCTCTAAAAACCATCTTGAAGCCTCATTCCCCACAGGGGAAAATCCACTTAAACCCATAAAAACCATCTGTAAGCCTCATTCCCCACAGGGGAAAATTAACTGGAACCCCTAGAAACCATCTTGAAGCCTCATTCCACACATGGGAAATCCACTTGAACTACTGAAAACTATCTTTATACCTCATTCCCACAGGGGAAAATCCACTTGAACCTCTAAAAACCATCTTTAAGCCTCATTCCCCCAAAGGGGAAAATCCACTTAAACCCATAAAACCATCTGTAAGCCTCATTCCCCACAAGGGAAAATTAACTGGAACCCCTAGAAACCATCTTGAAGCCTCATTCCACACAGGGGAAAATCCACTTGAACTACTGAAAACTATCTTTATGCCTCATTCCCACAGGGGAAAATCCACTTGAACCTCTAAAAACCTTCTTTAAGCCTCATTCCCCACAGGGGAAAATCCACTTGAACCCATAAAAACCATCTGTAAGCCTCATTCCCCACAGGGGAAAATTAACTGGAACCCCTAGAAACCATCTTGAAGCCTCATTCCACACAGGGGAAAATACACTTGAACTACTGAAAACTATCTTTATGCCTCATTCCCACAGGGGAAAATCCACTTGAACCCCTAAAAACTATCTTTAGGCCTCATTCCCCACTGGGGAAAATCCATTTGAATGCCTAAAAACCAGCTTTAAGCCTCATTCCCCACAGGAAAAAATCCACTTGAACCCCTGAACACCATCTTTAAGCCTGATTCCCCACAGGGGAAAATTCACTTGAACCCATAAAAACCATCTTTAGGCCTCATTCCCCACAGGGGAAAATCTACTAGAACCCTTAAAACCATCTTTAAGCATCATTCTGCACAGGGGAAAATCCAATTGAACCCATAAAAACCATCTGTAAGCCTCATTCCCCATAGCGGAAAATCCAATTGAACGCCTAAAAACCAGCTTTAAGCCTCATTCCCCACAGGGGAAAATCCACTTGAACCCGTGAAAACCATCTTTAAGCCTAATTCCCCACAGGGGAAAATCCACTTGAACCCATAAAAACCATCTTCAGGCCTCATTCCCCATAGCGGAAAATCCACTTGAACGCCTAAAAACCACTTTTAAGCCTCATTCCCCTCAGGGTAAATTCCACTTGAACCCATAAAAACCATATTTAAGCCTAATTCCCCACAGGGAAAAATTCACTTCAACCCATAAAAACCATCTTTAGGCCTCATTCCGTACAGGGGAAAATCCACTTGAACCCCTGAAAACCATTTTTTCATTCCTCACAGGGGAAAATTTGAACCCCTCAAAGCCATCTTGAAGCCTCATTCCGCACAGGGGAAAATCCACTTGAACCCCTGAAAACTGTCTTTAAGCCTCATTCCGCACAGGGGAAAATCCACTTGAACCCTTGAAAACTGTCTTTAAGGCTCATTCTGCACAGGGGAAAATCCACTTGAACCCCTGAAAACTGTCTTTAAGCCTCATTCCGCACAGGGGAAAATCCACTTGAACCCATAAAAACCATCTTTAATTCCTCACAGCGGAAAATTTGAACCCCTCAAAGCCATCTTGAAGCCTCATTTCGCACAGGGGAAAATCCACTTGAACCCCTGAAAACTATCTTTATGCTTCATTCCCCACCGGGGAAAATCCAATTGAACCCCTGAAAACTATCTATTCCTCATTCCCCACAAGGGAAAATCCACCTGAACACCTGAAAACCATCTTGAAGCCTCATTCCCCACAGGGGAAAATTCACTTGAAACCCTAAAAACCATTTTTTCATTCCTCACAGGGGAAAATTTGAACCCCACAAAGCCATCTTGAAGCCTCATTCCGCACAGGGGAAAATCCACTTGAACCCCTGAAAACTATCTTTATGCTTCATTCCCCACTGAGGAAAATCCAATTGAACCCCTGAAAACTATCTTTATGCTTCATTCCCCACAGGGGAAAATCCAATTGAACCCCTGAAAACTATCTATTCCTCATTCCCCACAAGGGAAAATCCACCTGAACACCTGAAAACCATCTGGAAGCCTCATTCCCCACAGGGGAAAATTCACTTGAAACCCTAAAAACCATCTTTTCATTTCTCACAGGGGAAAATTTGAACCCCTCAAAGCCATCTTGTAGCCTCATTCCGCACAGGGGAAAATCCACTTGAACCCCTGAAAACTATCTTTATGCTTCATTCCCCACAGGGGAAAATTCAATTGAACCCCTGAAAACTATCTTTATGCTTCATTCCCCACAGGGGAAAATCCAATTGAGCCCCTGAAAACTATATGCTTCATTACCCACAGGGGAAAATCCACTTGAACCCCTGAAAACTATCTTTATGCTTCATTCCCCACGAGGGAAAATCCAATTGAACCCCTGAAAACTGTCTCTATGCTTCATTCCCTACAGGGGAAAATCCACTTGAACCCCTCAAAACTATCTATTCCTCATTCCCCACAAGGGAAAATCCACCTGAACACCTGAAAACCATCTTGAAGCCTCATTCCCCACAGGGGAAAATTCACTTGAAACCCTAAAACCATCTTGAAGCCTCATTCTGCACACTGGAAAATCCACTTGAACCCTTAAAAACCATCTTTAAGCCTCATTCCCCACGGGGGAAAATCCACTTGGGCCCCTTAAAATCATCTTTAAGACTCAATCCCCACTGGGGAAAATCCACTTGAACCTATAAAAAACTATCTTTAAGCCTTAACCACCAGAGGGGAGAATTCACTTAAACCCCGTAAAAACCATCTTTAAGCACCATTCCCCATACAAGTTAAATACCTTAAACCCTAAATAAACATATTGAATGATCATTCCTCATAGGGGGAATCACCCTAATGGAAAAAAACTAAAGAGAGAAAGAGCTCTGAGAATAGATTTTCTTGAATCCACTTTTTTATTGAAGAGAAGATAACATGCATATGGACTACACCAATACCTCATCCTCCCTTCACCTTCCTTTTCCTCCTCCCCTCCTCTTCTCCATCTTCCTCCTCCTTCTCCCTCATTTTCCTTCTTCTTCCTTCCTCTTTCTCCTCCGCCTTTCTCCTCCTTCTTCCTCTTTTTTATTCTTCTCCCTCCTCCTCCTCCTCCTCCCTCAATAGTGTTCCTAAAAGATGTTCCGAAATGTACTTGGTTTAGAGTCACAGAAGAAAATATTCGTCTTTATTTTTACATTTGCTTTTGTACTTTCTGTATTGATAAGTCTTCTTCAATATACTAAATGTATGAATTTATCTTTATTAATAGCTACAAAATATATATCTTTCTTGTCACGCTCAGAGGAAAGAGGATGTAGTCCTACCCTGGTGGGAGAAAGTACCCCGAGAGGTACCCTCGGAATCCGTCCTATTGTCCTGCCGAAATATTTGGGACGATTTGGGCCACCCGGCGGTGTCACCTTCAAAAGCCTTTTGGCGATGAACGGGTTCCCATGACGTCACCAAAACCATGACGTCACTGCTACGTCATAGAGTTAAGATATCGATCTGCCAATAAGGGAGTGAAGGAGGAGTGGGAGGAGCTGACGTATGGGGACCACCTTCCCCACCAGCGTATCAATAGTTACTGTGAGAGGCGACGGAAATGAAACACACAGGTGCTCTTAACAGCGTGAGCACAGAGACACACTCGCACTTACACCCGATAACAATGCCCACTCCTACTCCATTATCCACTCGTGGAAGTGCTGACTGCACTCCTGCCAAAGTTTAACAACCACTCCAAGGGGTTCTTGTTGATCGCCGCTTTCAGGTGCAACTTCAAATGGCTATTGTGTGTGGGGGGGAGGGAGGCAGGCATTTTTTTTTATTTTGTTATGAGTTTGCGATCATGTTAGCCTTTATCTTTGCTCTCAGTTTGCGGTGGAAGGTCATGGGTGATGCACGTGTGTGTGTGTGTATATTTCTTCATACCTGCACATGTATGCATCCAGAAGTAATTATTGAATTAACAACATATAATTTTCAAGTGTCACGAAATAGCAAGTAGTAATATTGTAATAATAATGACGTCACGTGTTGCCTGGAATAATAGAAAAAAAACTTTCTTTTAAAGTATCAATATATCATTACATTTTTTTTAAATAAGCTAATTATCCTTTTTAATTATTTTGTTCTTCAAAATACTTTATTATGATTATTTTTCTTCCTTTTCCTTAATCTTTCTCCTTAATTCTATGTTTTTTAATGTTGTGGGTCGTTTCCTTTTACAGCTTCGTTCCTTTTTTTCATATCTCGTCATAGTTCTTCGCTAGATTATTTCATTATTCATTCCCACTGGAGATCTTTTCCTCATACATTCTCTCCCCATATCATTCCCGTCAACAATTGTCCTAATTTTTCCTCATCTCTCTTTTTCATTCTTCTTTCTTCAGATTGTTTTTTTTTTCACTCATTCTATCCTGAGATGATTTTCTTATTCATCCCAACATTGCGATTTTTCCTTCTCTTGCTTATTTTAATTTCAGATCTTCTCATCATCTCCCATTTCCTTCGTCTCCTTGCTTACTCACCCTCAGATCGTTTCCTCACTCATTCTACTCTCAGATCGTTTCCTCGTTTATTCTACCCTCAGATCGTTTCCTCACTCATTCTACCCTCAGATTGTTTCCTCACTCATTCTACACTCAGATTGTTTCCTTACTAATTCTACCCTCAGATCGTTTCCCAAATCATTCTACCCTCAGATAATTTCCTGGCTCATTCCACCCTCTGATTGTTTCCTCACTCATTCTACCCTCAGATCGTTTCCTCACTACTCATTCTACCCTCAGATCATTTCTTCACTCATTCCACCCTAAAATTGTTTCCTTACTCATTCTATCCTCATTGTTTTCTAGCTCACTCTACCCTCAGATCGTTTTCTCGCCCATTCTCCCATGAGATCGTTTCCCGACTCATTTTATCCTCAGATAGTTTCATCAACCATTCTATCCTCAGCTCGTTTCCTTATTCATTCTACCCTCAGCTCGTTTCCTTATTCATTCTACCCTCAGATAGTTTCCTCACTCATTCTATCCTCAAATCGTTTCCTTACTCATTCTATCCTCAGATCGTTTCCTTACTCATTCTATCCTCAGATCGTTTCCTTACTCATTCTATCCTCAGATCGTTTCCTTACTCATTCTATCCTCAGATCGTTTCCTAACTCATTCTATCCTAAGATTGTTTCCTTATTCATTCTACCCTCAGATCGTTTCTTCGCTCATTGAACCCTCATGTTGTTTCCTTACTCATTCTATCCTCAGATTGTTTCCTCGCTCATTCTACCCTCAGATCGTTTCCTCACTCATTGAACCCTTATGTTGTTTCCTTACTCATTCTATCCTCAGACCGTTTCCTCGCTCATTCTACCCTCATATCGTTTCCTCGCTCATTCTACCCTCAGATCGTTTCCTCACTCATTCTACCCTCAGATCGTTTCCTCACTCATTCTACCCTCAGATCGTTTCCTCGCTCATTCTACCCTCATATTGTTTCCTCGCTCATTCTACCCTCAGACTGTTTCCTTACTTATTCTTCCCTCAGATCGTTTCCTCACTCATTCTACCCTCAGATCGTTTCCTCACTACTCATTTTACCCTCAAATCGTTTCCTCACTCATTTTACCCTCAGATCGTTTCCCAACTCAGATAGTTTCCTTACTCATTCTACCCTGAGATCGTTTCCTCGCTCACCCCACCCTTCAATCGTTTTATTACTGACTTTATCGCTAAATCGTTTCCTTACGCACTTTAGCGCTAAATCGTTTCCTTGCTCATTCTTCCCTGAGATCGTTTCCTCACTCGTTCTATCCTCAGATCGTTTCCTTACTCATTCCACCCTCAAATTGCTTCCTTACTCATTCTATCCTCAGATTGTTTTCTCCCCCACTCTACCCTCAGATGGTGGTTTCCTCGTTAATTCTACCCTCAGATCGTCTCATTACTCATTCTACCCTCAGATGGTTTCCTCGCTCATTCTACCCTCATAGCTTTTCTCTACAGAATTTACAGTGATCGTTTCTCCCCCGTCCCTGCTACCTTCCCTCATGACGCAAAACAGAGCATTTCCCAGCAAGTAGCAAACTGCACCTGCAATGCGGATCGGTATTTCTTCCTGGGGT
>NC_090741.1:37239322-37249322 GCF_036898095.1 Palaemon carinicauda | reverse complement strand
GCTTTTCCAAATAGGGTTGTGGCTTATCGAATAGTAGTAGTAGTAGTAGTAGAAGTAGTAATCATCATCATCATCATCATCATCATCATCATAATAATAATAATGATGGTAATAATAATAATAATAATAATAATACAAGAACTGTTTTAGAATGTTATTTATTTGTTAAAATAACTTCTGTTACGATTTATTCAAGGCAGTGATTCTAATTTGAGAACAAATAGCATATCATTAGCATTGTTGTTGTTGTTGTTGTTGTTGTTGTTGTTGTTGTTGTTGGTAGTGGTCGTCCCAGGCTCTGATAACGGAGTTAAAAGGTCACCCGGTCTTTAACCTTTGGTTTAAGAATAGGCCAAAGCTTACTAGGAATTTGCTTCTATTCTCAACCTTTCCAGAAATAGATCTATGGAATATGGGGTTCTCTCTCTCTCTCTCTCTCTCTCTCTCTCTTCTCTCTCTCTCTCTCTCTCTCTCTCTCTCTCTGTTCGTTAACAGTGTTTTTAGAATTACTAACGTTACCCCTACATGAATAATAATAATAATAATAATAATAATAATAATAATAATAACATCTAGAGGGGCACTCGGTAGAGCGCAGAACTCCGACACCGCAGCTATTTCTCAACCTTGACTGATCTTTGACCTAGAACTTTCAAAATTGAATCACTTGCACGCCTCAACATAACAATTGATCCCTAAAAGTTTCACTACTCTATGAGCAAAAGTTTGCCGGGAAGCTGTTCACAAACAAACAAACAGACAAAGAGGGGAGAAAACGTAACCTCCTCCCCAACTTCGTAGGCGGAGGTAATAATAATGATGTTCAGTTTACTCTCTTTCTGGAATAATAATAATAATAATAATAATAATAATAATAATAATAATAATAATAATAATAATAATAATAATAACGTGCAGTTTACAAAGTAGTTCCCATTATGTTAATCAAAATGACACATTAATAAAAAATAAAAACAGTAATATATGTAATTGTTCTATTAAGTAATTATAAACAATATTACTTTCATGATCATTTATATTAATATTACCAAACTCGTAAATAACATTAACTCGATACTGAAATCGAGTTCCATTCATAATCTCAGTAAATCTGCAAGGCCTTCGTATCTTTGCCTCTCCCCATTGCTTCACAAGCCTCACTGTGACCCACTTCCATAAATACACGAAATTCCGGGATGAGGTTGCTACCCATGACGCCTCATGCATCTGGTGCATCTCTCAACTATTGTCGGTCACCCGTCCAGGTGCTGATCTGACTCAATGTTTTCAGGTACTAGTGATTTCATATCCAAATTCCGGTTTATGTAACGGTGTATATGTATTTACTAGTGTACGCGACCAGTAAGAAATGACGGTTAAATATCTAGATTTACACACACAGTGTACCTCTAGAAGTACCCCCTCTCACCAGAGCATGACTACTCTATCTTCCACTATCTTATTGACGGGGAGAAACCGAGTAGTTCTACGTCTGGCAATGCCACTGAGCGTTACTGGAAATATATATATATATATATATATATATATATATATATATATATATATATATATATATATATATATATATATGTGTGTGTATATATATATGTGTATATATATATATATATATATATATATATACATATACATATATATATACATATACATATATATACACACACACACACACATATATATATATATATATATATACATATATATATATATATATATATATATATATATATATATATATATATATATATATATATTATATAGTATATATATACATGTATATATATATATATATGTGTGTGTGTGTGTGTGTGTATATATGTATATGTATATATATATGTGTGTATATATATATATATATATATATATATATATACATATATATATATATACACACACACATATATATATATATATATATATATATATATATATATATATATATATATATATATATATATATATATATATATATAAATCCACACCCTTACTCTTTAATATAAAGGGGTGATGATTTTATACTGATATTTCAGACTTGTAAAAATGAAATGGGAAATTAATCTACTGAAAGTATTTATATATGATCAACATACGATGTGATTCAAAAGAATATATGAAAATATTACGACAGAAATACACGGAGAAATATATGATGTGAAAAAAATAATTTTTCACATTTCAAAAGGAGAAAACATTTAATCATGTGAATGATCTTCTATGACCAGAAAACGCAGATGTAATGCAAATGAATATATAGAAATACAACGTTTAAATGTTTAAAGGTCACTCATGAACGGCACAGGCAAGGGACACTGACATTGCTCTAGCTAGCAGAAAGATGCCCTAGAGACGGACCATATATACACATTATCAGTGCCTAAGATCCCTCTTCACTCAAGCTAGGGCCACGGAGGGCCAGGCAATGGCTACTAATAACCCAGCAATTAGACCTATAGGCTCCAAAAACCGCCCATCCCTAGTTCACAAGGATGGTAAGGTTGTAGACACTACAAGAAACTATCGAGCCTGAGCGGGGACTCGAATCCCAGTCCGGCAGATCCAAAGGCAGAGACGTTTGCAATAGGTCGCCACAACCCTGTGAAATTAATAAATACAATTAAAACAAAAAGTTATTAAAAGGAGAAGTTAATAAAACATTCGGGAAGTTATAAGATTTTCTAATTTGGAAAGAAAACATAATTTGCATCCTTCGTTCACATGCAAATTAAATAAAAAAAAGAAAAAAAAGAGGCGAAGAAGAGCTAATTAAAAACAAATGAACTTCTCTATTTATTTCGCCCTGGATTTTTCAACGCTTCCCAAAATGTATCGTATGTCAAGTACGATAATATATTATTTTATCTCAATGATGTGAACGATGATATGTGGGAAAAGATGATCCTTACGGGGTTTATTAACGAAAGGATGTTATAATTCGTTGCGTAGAAAAGAATAAGAAAAGTTGAAAAATTAATAGATGGCTAATTATAAAATGTTGGTTTTTCTTAATTATCAGGAAAGTCATTGTTTGTTTTCTTCTCATAAGTTTTTGTTTCGTACTTAGGGATTTCTTTCTATTATTAATTTGAATTCTAAATTAGATGATAATAATTCGCATTTTACTATTTTGAATAATCGTTTTTTCCCTTATTTATCTAATGTTTACTTTGTATATCTAGAAATATTTTTTCCTAATTTATTAGTATCACTATTATCATCAAGAATCTATTCTTTATCTAAATTGCTTTATGATACAATCATCATTGATTTCTAGCTTTTATTCCTACTTTCTTCTTATCATATCTCTCTATTTGATTATATGGTTTTCCCTTAATTTCCACTTATTTCCCACCGTTATCCCTACATTAAGGGGTCGGTTGCCTGATGCACCATCCCCAATGCCTTCTATCAAAGGCATCATTTCCTACCAATTCTCTTCTCTCCATAGCATCCTTTACCTTATCTCGCCATCTAATTCTCTGCCTACCTCTTGATCTTATTCCCCCATAACAGGTTCCTCCTCACACTTCCTAAACACGTACCTACACCATCTGAGTCGTGACACTCTTATCGTCTCTGTAATCTTTACTACGCCTGCCATTCTTCTTATTCCATCATTTTCCAATCGTTCAGCAGTGATATTTCCATAATTCACTTTAGTATTCTAATCTCTGTTCTCTGAAGCTTATTTTCCTCTTTTAAGAGCCCACGTTCCGAATCCATACATTAACACGTCTTATTATTGTGTTATACTTACAGGTCTAGTCTATTAGCTTGACTGAAACTTTTTTTTTTTTATCAGATACCCCTTCTACCTCCCTCTGCTTTTCCCCAGGTTACTTTTATTCTATTATCAACTTCAGTATTACATCCTCCCTCCTGGTAAATAAACAGTTCCACCTGTTTCATATTCAAGCCTCTACTTCCTTACTGCTCACGATAGCTTCAGTCCTATCCACTTTTACTCCCAAACCAATCCTCTACAAAGTCTCTTGCCATTATACCCCTCTTCTCTGTAATTGTTCCTTCTTTTAAGCAATAATCACCAAATCATCTGCATATAGCAACTTCATATAACTCTTCATTTCTGATCCCTTCACTTAACACATCCAAGACCAGCACAAACTTCAAAGGTTCCCCAAAAGCTGTTCTGACTTTTGTCCTTGTTGATTTTTACATCATCTCTACCATTCTAACCAACTTCTCCAGGACTTTCCTCTTCCTCAAGCAACAAAACATCACTTCTCTTGACATTCTATCATATGACTTCTCTTGATATACAAAACCACAGAAGAGCTTCTGGTTTCCTTCTAGCCTCTTTTCCTGTTGCTGCCTTACCCATGAAGATGACACCACTGCCCCCCCCCCCTTCTCTTAATGAATTCATACTGCTGTTTCCCAATCTTTGCAATCTCTCATCCAGTACCCTCTCAGACACTTTCAAATCATGCTCTGTTAGTTTAATTCCCCTATAGTTACCACATTCCATGATATCACCTTTCTGCTTAAATATAGATACTATCATACTCTCGTTCCTGTCTTTAGGCATTATTTCCTCTTCCAGTATTGCTCTTAATAAATCCAGCATCCATCCATCCCCCTCTGCAGCTAGTATCTTGAGCGTTTCAATTTGAAACTCTGATGAACCTGGTGCTTTACCATTTTTCATTTTACTCAGGGCCTGCTTCACTTCTATATTCCGTATCTGTATCACTAGGCTCTCCACCCTTTGTGCTTCTCCCATTTGCCTCCATTTATTAATCAACTATTCTCTTCCATTTACTTCTTTCATTAATCCCTAGGTGTTTTTTTTTTCATCATCCTGTTCCTGCTCCCTCTCCTGACCTCCTCCCCTATCCCTTCTTTGTTTTAACTCGACAAACAAGAGCTCTCGGCAAAGTTGATTACATAAACAAACCTGACAGCCTTGATAAGCAAAGAAAACAAAAATAAATCCTAGATCAACTTGATGTTTCTGTTTTGATGGTTTTCCCGAAGAAATTTCCATTAATAAATCTATGGGCTAAATGTATTTTAGGTAGTGGGGGTTAAGAATTTATGCTGAGGACCTTCGGGCGACTTATGAGAAGTAATATCAGTTACATCAATAGTAATTCGGGTTTGGGCAAGTTCAATTTGTTTAGGGTTATTAAAAGGCAACTTAATAGGTCCACATTAAATGTTTAAAGGCAGCCCCAAGAATGGCAGACGCACGGGACAGTGACAATGCCCTAGCTAGGACCAGGGAGGGCCAGGCATTGACTGCTGATGACCTCAGCAGGTACAGACATAGACTCCCCCGAACCCCTCTCCTTAGCTCACAAGGATGGTGAGGTTGCAGACACTACAAGAAACTACCGAAATTGAGCGGGACTCGAACCCCAATCCAGTGATCGCCAGGTGGGATCGTTTAATTCAAGTAACCGGCTTCTTTTACCTGGGACGTCGATAAGCAAGTTTATGAAATAGTACAGTTGTTCCCATTAATTCTGGTACGCTTCACCGGAAGCTAAGTTTACAAAAAAAGAATAATAATAATAATTAATAATAATAATAATAATAATAATAATAATAATAATAATAATAATAAACAATATCCCCTTGCTTGTGAGAAATCACTGCTGGTATTCAGACGGAATTAGTTAAAAGCGCAGCCTTTGGCCTCCTGGGTTTCGAAAACTCAATTATCTTCTTTCCTTGGACTTGAGACAAGAAAAAAATAACCTTGCGTGAAAGAGAGAGAGACGAGAGAGAGAGAGAGAGAGAGACGAGAGAGAGAGAGAGAGAGAGAGAGAGAGAGAGAGAGAGAGAAGGGGGGGAGTGTACATAACTATAACAGGAAAATAAAGATAGTGTTTTAGAAAATTAAGAGATTAAATGAATGAGCTGGAATAAGAAAGGAAACGATTTTATGTTGGTGTAAATTAAATTGTTCACAAGTAACTTTTCTATGCATTACAAAATCCTTGAGGAGGATAAACAACATAGGTAAAAAATACATTCAGTTGGAGTATCCACAGCTCACGGGAAATTCCTTTTATAGGATACATACACACACACACATTTATATATATATATATATATATATATATATATATATTATATATATATATATATATATATATATATATATATATATATACTATATATATAATAGTATATATATATATTATATATATATATATATAGGAATAGACAACCAACAGATAAACTACTGAGAGAGAGAGAGAGAGATCCTCTTCTTCCACCAGAAATAAAAGTCAAGTCTCGAATTACATTACATATCTCATAAATAAATCCAATCTTGACGAATCAACCAAGAAGAGACGAGAAGCATGGATGAACACTGGCCCTAGAAAGGAGCGATAAAAGAGAGAGGGAGAGAAATGGAAGAGGAAGAGACAAACACACAGATGATGGACGAGTTGAGCTAAGAGCGAGTGGCTATGACAATTTGTATCGTGAGTGAAGTCAGTCGTTTAGATTTACTATGGTTCGTATGGACCGGCTACGACTTACTGCCTTCCCTTCTTTCTTTTTTTTATTGGTGTAGGGCCGAGATAAGTACGCTCTGGATTTTTATTCCGGGTGTATGCGATTGGTCGAAGTGGCTCGGATGTAAATGAGGTCTTTGTATTGGATAGGAATAGAGTAAAATGTCTGATGGCCAGCGCCAAAATCTGGCTCAGCCTTTGAGAGAAATGGTTTTAGACATAAAAAAAAGGGGAGAGACATGACATATAGCTTGTTCAAATGTCATTATGGTATTGTGCGAGTGGGTTGTTAGGTTATAACAGAGAGGTGAGAGGAATGTAAATAACTATTAAACACACAACGAGCTTATATACAAGTACTTGCGAGCAAGAACGTAACAAAAGTTCAAACCAACTACTGCATAAAAGGCAAGCTTAAACAGGTTCTGTTATCAGTGCTTGGGGAGATCGAGATATACAAAAAAGATGAAATACCGTTAGTGTACGAGTGTGTATGAAACACGTGCGGTGATGCATATAGTTCTTAAAACACAGAGCTCAGTGGTTACGCTAACCAGTAGGCTTGATTTTCTTTCTGAAGACAACATTGAAAATGTTTTATAAAATGCCTTTTATTTTGTATAATAGGTTTTGGTTACAACGCCTCTGCTTTCTCCTCATATTCTTTGATCCACTACCATCAGTTGGCTACTTTCTTATCATCCACTAAGTCAACACAGCCACACTGATTTTCCGTGATATGGAACAATATTGCTTTCGTCCTTCAATCGTCAATATTGAGAGTTTGTATCAATGAAAGCCCTGTATCCCAATATACCACGGTCATAAAAAATATTTGATTCAGCTGAAGCAAGAGGAGGAATAATGAAGTACTTGATCTCAAACGACCTAAAGAAACACTACTAATTGAGTATCCGGAGGAGATAGTCAGCATAGAAATCATATTATTTTTTCTTTATTGAGAACACGTCCAGTAAACACTACCACAGAAGATAGACAGAATAGACGTCAGATTTTTCTTTTTTTTCTATTGAGAACGCGTCCAGTATACAGCACCACAACAATAGCAGTAAGCGGACACCAGAGAGCATCCAGTATAAGAGTTCGAAAACGAGCTCCCCTAAGAGCGGTTTCCACCGCACCTCCAAGAGCCCTTAACAGTGGCAATAACAGCAACTCCTTCCTTAGTAGTGTCGCATGACGATGGCTGGAAGTTCACAATGGCTGTACGACACAAGTGGAGAGATGGGGGGGAGGGGCGGGGCGTTGCTATTGCGGTTGAGCCAAGGATGTGAAGTGGAGGATTAGGTGGGAAAATGGACCTTATTTTTCAGGCAAAAGAAAATATGAATAAAAACTTTCAACGATAGCCTTTTGTTTTGATATTTTTAGGGAAAGGATTTTTTCAAAACATATGGTAGTTTATTTTTCGAACAGTATATTATATTGATTTATCAGGATTTTTTTTTTTTTTTTATTAAATCAATTTGTGAGTTTCTATTAAGTGATATTACGTTTTTGCTTTTTACAAATAGTATTACATATATTTTTGGTACCATTACCCTAGCAGTACTAACTCGGGTAATCCCTAGTCAGGCTGGGAGAAGCGAAGAGAAGAAAAGTCCCCTTTTTGTTCTTTTTTTATGTCAGCTACCCCCCAAAAGTTGAGGGAAGTTCCTTGGTATTTATATAGATAAATAGATAAACTATTACCATATCACATGACATCGACCTTTTCATATCGAAGTAAAAAGAATGAAATACTCTGTAGACGAGTTGAGAGAGAGAGAGAGAGAGAGAGAGAGAGAGAGAGAGAGAGAGAGAGAGGAGAGAGAGAGAGAGGAGAATCATCCATACGTTACATGATGGATTGAGGGATAATACTATAGACAGAAAACGACCCTCTCAACCCCCTTCAACTAGAATACCCCCATTAGGGCTCCGACAGAAGTAGGCCCCCTTCCATCTTATTCGAGCAGCAAAGTCTAGAATGGATATGTGCGGCCTGTCAGCGTCGGTCAAGACTCTCGTAGATCAAGCTGCTCGTTTATTTGCAGCATCGTATTTTTCTCTCCACAAAGGAGTACTCGCTCGCGTCCAGGGAAAAATCCTTTTCGGTCCGTTAGGTGGGCATACATCACTGGCTTTGGGATAAAGAGGAAAGAGGAGGGCGCAACGGAAATTGTTCCAAAGTCTGCCATTGAAGACTCCTCTGTGATTTTATACTTACACACACATTATATATTATATATATATATATATATATATATATATATATATATATATAGTAATATGTATTTATGTATATCTATATATATACACACACACATATATATATATTATATATATATAAATATATATATATCTATAGATATACACATATATATATATATATATATATATATATATCTATAGATATATATGTATATCTATAGATATACATACATATATATAATATATCATATATAATATATATATATATATATATATATATATATATATATATATATTATAACAGATGGTAAATTACATAACCTCCCGAGTTCCAAACTCACGTGTTTATTTTAACATAAAATCTGTTACACCTTGAATAATACCTGAGCCCTGAGAAATTATGCAACTCCCAGACGGCAATATATAAAGACACTGAATATCCAAAGGTCTCTTACTTTACTCTCAAAACAAAACTGGTTTATTATTTTACTTGAACTATTCACAACAACCTCTTACTTCAATTCTTAAACAGGATTACGAGCAAGTACTGTTAAGAAATATGGGTGATCGAAATAATGTACACTTTATAAAAATAAATATTTTCTATAAAAAGTTAGATCACTAATGCAAAAAGAATTAACACCATAATTTAAATTACTCGAAATATTAAATCTGAACAAAACACTAGACTAAGACAAAAGAAAATATTACTTTAAAAAAAAATTATATATACAATCACTTGTTTCACTGCAAATTAATTTATAAAAATATTTAATTTTGATAATGAAAATAGTTACCTCTTTAACACTAATGATTAAAGCCTTACTGAAATTTACATAAAAGTAACTGATACACTTACGTGTTTTAGCTCACACGATGTTTCTAAACAGATAAGCAATATAAATACACTTCACTGTTTTAACCAAAATCTCACAGGGCAAGTTACAAAAATTTCTATAATACCAGTACTTACATTAACACAATACATTTGAAATCATATTCAGTGGATTTTATCCCATTTGAACCCACCACACACGATATATGTTAGATAAAAACTTATTCACTTTTGAGATGGCACACACTCAATGCACTTGAGAGGAGAGAGGATGTTGGCACTTTCAAAGTGATAGGCTGGTTCTCTTCTGCTGCTTACGATTTTCTAGCGGCACATATATATTTACTTAAAACTTCTAAATGATTTTAGTAGATCATTCTTGTAGCTTAGGGGCAAGGCCAGCGGCGTTAGGCTGCCAACATAGAAAATTAAAAAGGGGAAC
>NC_090741.1:37229322-37231822 GCF_036898095.1 Palaemon carinicauda | reverse complement strand
ATATATATATATATATATATATATATATATATATATATATATATATATATATATATATATAGATTCAAACATAATAAGTTTTATTTTGCTTACATTACAATTCCAGTGTTTAAAATATATAGAACATTGAATATTAAAAAGGTTTATGGCAACTGCCCCCAGACGGCTATGGATGATGACGTCACAGTTATGACGTCACAGGGAGAAATCGATTCTCATTCTTTATATATCTCATCCATATTCTTCTGACCTACCGTTCCTCTATTGCCATCAAGGGGTTCTCGACTTTAGTTACGGGGAGAATAAAGATGATTTTAAGAAGTTTGATTAAGTCAGAGAGAATTTCAAAGCCCCCAACCATTTCGAGTTATGGTTGTTCTGGAATTAATTGTAAGTAGTAAATAAATTAATGAGTGGAAACACTGATATAATAATTGATTGCAGATATGTTGATGATTATAATATTTATAGCCAAATGTGAGAAATATAATTGCATATCAATATATATATTAGAATTATATATATATATATATATATATATATATATATAATATATATATATATATATGTATATATATTATATATTATATATATACACACTCCCACACATACACACATATATATATATGTATATATATTATAATTATATATTATATATATACACACTCACGCACACATACACACACACATATATATATATATATAAAATGCAAACACACATAATATATATATATATATATATATATATATATATATATATATATATATATAATATATATGTATATTAGAATTTGACATATAATATAAAAACACAGATTGCTGATTAAATTCCAAAATGTTAGAGTAATTAGGAATTAATATAGAAAAATTAGTTTGTTTTTAGATAAATGAATAAAACTACGATTATCGGAGTAAATGATTCAGGGTGAGAAATCAGGTTGGAAAATATACATAGATAATTACTAAAAATTTGGATAAAGTAAAGAAGAAAGAAAAACGCATAAACAGTTAAGAATAATGATACTGATAAAATGGATGAGTGAAGAACAGTGAATAATAATTGTGATAAATGGAATTAGGGGAAGATTATCGAAAAATATAGGATTTATGAGAGAGAGAGAGAGAGAGAGAGAGAGAGATGGGTATACGATATAATTTATCACTCGAAATTTATTGAAAAAATTCTTCTTTTTTAGGGATAGATAATCCTTGATAATATAAATATAATTATATGTTCTATAATAGAAATGATTACTGGCGTTTTTATTGTAAAAATTAGTCTGAGTTCCTCGAATCAGCTTTTTTTTTTATACAATTTACACTCCTAGTCTGAAATATTATAAATTATATGTCATTAATCGATGATAATTTTCTCTGTATACGATTAAAAAAAGTTTGGACATTGTCCTTGTTAAGATTTTGGCTTTGTCCTTGGTAAGATTTAGGCTTTGTACTAGCCAAGTTTTGACTTTGTCCTTGCTAAGATTGAGACTTTGTCCTAGCCAAAGTTTGAACTGTGTCCTTGCTAAGTTTTAGACTTTGTCCTAGTAAAAGTTTTGACTTTGTTCTCGCTAAGATTTGAACTTTGTCTTAGCCAAAGTTTGAACTTTGTCCTTGGTAAGATTTAGACTTTGTCCTTGCCCAATTTTGACTTTGCCTTGTTTAGATTTAGACTTTGTCCCACCCAAAGTTTGAACTTTTTCCTTGTTAAGATTTAAAGTTTGTCCTAGCCAAAGTTTGAACTTTGCCCTTGGTTAGATTTAGTCTTTGTCCTAGCCAATGTTTGACCTTTGTCCTTGGTAAGATTTAGACTTTGTCCTAGCCAAGTTTTGACTGTGTCCTTGCTAATATTGAGACTTTGTCATAGCCAAAGTTTGAGCTGTGTCCTTGCTAGGATTTAGACTTTGTCCTAGCAAAAGCTTTGACTTTGTCCGTGCTGAGATTTAGGCTTTGTCCTAGCCAATGTTTGGTCTTTGCCCTTGCTAAGATTTAGACTTTGTCCTGGCCAAAGTTTTGACTTTGTCCTGGCCAAAGTTTTGACTTTGTCCTGGCCAAAGTTTTGACTTTGTCCTTGCTAAGATTGAGACTTTATCCTTGCTAAGATTGAGACTTTGTCCTTGCTAAGATTGAGACTTTGTCCTAGCCAAAGTTTGAACTGTGTCCTTGCTAGGTTTTAGACTTTGTCCTAGCAAAAGATTTGACTTTGTCCGTGCTAGGATTTAGACTTTGTCCTAGGCAATGTTTGGACTTTACCCTTGTTAAGATTTAGACTTTGTCATAATCAAAGTTTTGACTTTGTCCTTGGTAAGATTTAGACTTTGACGTAGCCAAGTTTTGACTTTGTCCTTGCTAAGATTTAGACTTTGCCCTAGCCAAGATTTAGACTTTGTCCTAACCAAAGTTTTGACTTTGTCTGTGCTAAAATTTAGACTTTGTCCTAGCCAAAGTTTGAACTTTGCCCTTGCTAAGATTTAGTTTTTGTCCTAGCCAAAGTTTTGAC
>NC_090741.1:37219322-37224322 GCF_036898095.1 Palaemon carinicauda | reverse complement strand
TTTATTTCGTTGTTTCCTTTCCTCACTGAGCTATTTTTGGCTGTTGTAGCCCTTGGGGTTATGGCATCTTGCTTTTCCAGCTAGGGTTATAGTTTAGCTTATAATAATAATAATAATAATAATAATAATAATAATAATAATAATAATAATAATAATATATTCAAATACTAATAAAACTAATTTTTATAAATAGAAATAATAATAATAATAATAATAATAATAATAATAATAATAATAATAATAATAATGATGATGATGATATATATTCAAGTGGTAATATAACTAATTTTCATATAAAAATTGTCATTATTGGTGAGCCATAATAATTCTAGCCTACTTAATTCGATTCCTTATCAAATTTGTAATCCCCATATGAAATCATTTATATCTTCTCGACAAGAAATTTCTTAGCTGATACTTTAGTTATTAATTTTAAATGTGAACTCCACTTTTACAACTCTCTCGTAACTATTTTTATCTCCTTATCTTTCCCAAATCATTTCCCCAATTTCAAATTATTTTACTACTGCACTGTAATTGTTCAGTAGCTACTTTCCTATTGGTAAGGGTAGAAGAGATTCTCTAGCTATAGTAAGTAGCTCTTCTAGGAGAAGGAAATTCCAAAATCAAACCATTGTTCTCTAGTCTTTGGTAGTGCTTTAGCCTCTGTATCATGATCTTTCACTGTCTTGGGTTGGAGTTCTCTTGCTTGGGTGTACATATGCACTCGAGCATTCTATTCTATCTTCTTTCTCTTCCTCTTGCTTGTTTAAAAGGTTTTTATAGTTTACATATGAAAGCTTTATTTTACTGTTATTATTGTTCTTAAACTTCTCTTGTAGTTTATTTCCTTATTTCCTTTCTTCACTGGGCTATTTTCCTTGTTAGAGCCCTTGAGCTTATAGCATGCTGCTTTTCCAACTCGGGTTGTAGCTTAGCAAATAATAATAATAATAATAATAATAATAATAATAATAATAATAATAATAATAATAATAATCATCTCCATTTTCCTAAATTCATAATTAACCTAGATTATTTTTCTTACGTTTTTAACCTCCAACATTAATAATTTGCTTTGAATGGAAGCGTTATTTTTCTTTAATTTTTGAGCCCTCAACAAAAATGGTTGCGTATCTTAATCCAGCTTTATAGCTTTCCCACTCCATTTACAACCTTATATTTATACGTCCTTCAGTCTTAACTTTGAACTGTAATCCTTCCCTAGAATGAAATCCTATCTTCTTTTATTTTCTATATCGATTCTTAAATAAAAAAAAATAAAAATTTTCCTTCATCTATAAAACAACCATTTTAAGCTGTTAATATTTGAGGGGAGTATATTTTCATAAACATTCTAACAATTTTTATTAATTTATAAAACAAACGTTTGAAACTGTTAGTTTTTGATGGGAGTAAGTTTTAAAAAAAAAAAAAAATTTTTTTTTTTTATTAATCTATAAAACAAGCATTTCAAACTCTTAAATTTTGAGGGGGAGCAAATTTATCCTTCTGCCCAAGCTCACCCAACCCCCTCACCCCCAGCCTTTCTCCCCACCGGCGTGACCTCACTGCAGTTTCGGGGCTTAAGCAGCCACTGGCCATTAGCTTGGAATCCTTGTGAACGACTTCTTGTCACGCGCTAAGCTACTCTGGAGCCCATTGTTGCATCAAGCACTCTACTGTAGATGAGAGAGAGAGAGAGAGAGAGAGAGAGAGAGAGAGAGAGAGAGATAGAGAGAGAGAGGGGGTTGTGCGGGGATTGTACTGAACACACTTTAATTGTTTTTAACATTGAGCCATTTCCTCCAACTTGGGGTGGCTCCAGAAAAGGGTCAGTTAGGCATTTAGCGGTAACTCATATGTGTGTGTGTATATATATATATATATATATACATACATATAGAAACATATATATATATATATATATATATTATATATATATATATGTATATATATATGTATATATATATGTATATATATATGTATATATATATATATATATATATATGTATATATATGTATATATATATATATATATATATGTATATATATATGTATATATATATATATATATATACATATACATTATATACACATATATATCCTTTCCGAGTGGGGGTACCTAAACGTGAAAGGCATTGTGTTTTGCCATGATCAGCAAAGCTGTACTAGTCAGGGACACCCATACTAGGTTATCATGCAGTGAGCGATCAGACTAAAATCTCCCACAAATACTAATCCGCAGTGGCCAGCGTTGTGATGAAAACTGACCAAAACCTAGACATGAATTGACATATGTCAGGCCTTTGTCCTGCAGTGGACTAAAAACGATTGCAATAAGTAAAAAGTGGTTACGGGAACACTTACCTATATATATATATATATATATATATATATATTCTTAGTTTTCATGGATAGAATATTGAAGGAAAAGGCATTATTCCTTTTTGTACTACTCCATTTATTCAATTTTTGCCGACAGCTGTTTCAGCCAATAGTTAATGGCTTTCTTCAGGAAAAATTTACAAAGAAAACCTTATCCTTATAAAATGGCAGTGCACTAATACAAACAAGAATTGAAAGAAATATAAAACAAGAAATATGACAATTTAAAGATATTTCCCACAAAAACTCGTGAAAATGTTACTGAAGACATCTCGATCCCTAATACAGCTTCATACCAGAGACCCGTGTGCCGGAGAAAACCTTGATTCTCAACACGATAGTACATTTTCACACACACACACACATAAACACACAGACACACATACATAAATACACACACACACATAAATACACACACACACACACATATATTTATATATATATATATATATATATATATATATATTCACATATGAATATATCGTATTATTCAGTAGGTAGATATAAAAGATTAAGGAAGTCTGATGAAGCAAATCTAGTCATTTAATGCAATTCGTTGTATCAACTCATGAACTGAAGATGTTGAGATAAATCAGAAAAATAATGAAGTCATAAATTACTATTTATAAAAATAAATAAAAGTTGAGGTTCACATTAGGCATCTTATCCATTTCAACATTTTTAATCCTATATGCCGATTGCTATTATAAGCAAGAGCCCGTGCTGTTACGTGGCTCTTAATCTAAACCAGCATTGAATAAGGAAAATATTAAATGGTCCAGATGCAATAAATATATTCTTTCTAATTAATATCGCAACAGAAATTTTAAAAAGAAAAACATCTAATCAAAATATATTCACCTCTAGGACAAACAAAAACAAGAATAATATATTTGATATCTTGGGTAACTGATAAGCATAATACAATTGAGGATTAAAAATTAAATTACTAAAATAAGATAGAAATTACTAAAAGTAAACTAGAAAAGGCAAAAATAAGGAAAATAATCTTCAAACTAAAAAAAAAAAAAAAAACTAAATGAAAATGTTCCTTTTTATCTTTCACCAGAAATTAGAATAAACAAGCTCTCATTTTTACTTGACATTTCATCAGTTATTTTGTTATTCATAAATTAAGAGCTGTTATGTATAAAATGAAAATTCATTTATCTAACCAGTGGAATATTTGCCTTAAGGCTGGTGCTGGGGCCGGGAAGACATTCAGCGCCGAGGTGCTATTGGCAGTTGCAATATGATGTAAAATTAAGAAGCTGGAAAACAATATGGAAGTGAGAAAACAAGGCCAGTTAAAAAAGGAAACTGAAAAAAAAGTATTGATACATTTTATTTCATTTATAATAAAAGTATTAAAAATATGACCATATATTTTCTAATAATATCCACGATTGGAGCAACAATAAATCTTCTAATCAAACCGGAGGGTGTGAAAGCGAACGCATCTCAGAGTTCTCTCGGGTGCAGTAAACGTCGGCAGAGAACGCCACCTCAAAATAAACCGTCATCCATTTGCTCAGGTTCGAAATCCTTTGTCAACAATAAAGGCTTCGAGCTTATTCCCGATATTGCTTTGATGTTACGGTGATCGTAATTATTAGTTTCTATAGTTACAGCAAAGATTTTAGGCGAAATACGCCCCACCCCTTGATGACGTCATATTATTATTATTATTATTATTATTATTATTATTATTATTACAAGCTAATCTACAACCCTAGTTGGAAAAGCAGGATGCTATAAGCCTAAGGGCTTCAACAGGGAAAAATAGCCCAGTGAGGAAAGGAAACAAGGAAATGAATAAATTGAAAGAGAGATAATAAACAATTACAATAAAATATTTAAAAAATTTAAAAAACACTAAAATTATTAAAATACATGTTTCATATGTTACTTATAAAATCATAAAAAACAAGGGGAAGAGAAATAAGATAGAATAGTGTGCCCGAGTGTACTCTCAAGCAAGAGAACTCTAACCCAAGACAGTGGAAGACCATGGTACAGAGGCTATGACACTGTCCAAGACCGGAGAACAATGATTTGATTTTGGAGTATCCTTCTCCTAGAAGAGCTACCATAACTAAAGAGTCTCTTCTACCCTTACCAAGAGGAAAGTAGCCACTGAACAATTACAGTGCATTAGTTAACCCCTTGCTCAAAGAAGAATGGTTTGGTAATATCAGTGTTGTCAGTAGTATGAAGACAGAGGGGAATGTGGAAAGAATAAGCCAGACCATTCGGGGTATTTGTAGTCAACACAAAAATGAGCCGTATCCAGAGAGAGGGATCCAATATAGCACTGTCTCCCCAGTCAAAGGGACGCAATAACTCTAGCGGTAATATTTCAACGGGTGGTTGGTGCCTTGGCCGACCTACTACCTACAAAACATAGCCAATCATCTTGTCTCCTGCACTAACAGTGGTCACAATACATCCCCTTAAAGTGATTATAAATTAGTATAGTTTGAAATTTGTAAGGGGGTGCATTGTGCCCGCTGTTACAAAGAAGTACAGTAGTTTTATCTTAGGGTTGAAATGTGGGGTCATTATATATATATATATATATATATATATATATATAAACAATAAAAAATTTA
>NC_090741.1:37197948-37202948 GCF_036898095.1 Palaemon carinicauda | reverse complement strand
TTTGTATTTCTTTCGTTTCTTTTATGGGCCTTTTTGAAGAAATATATATATATATATATATATATATATATATATATATATATATATATATATATATATATATATTTACATACATATATATACATACATATATATACATATTTATTTATATATTTATATACATATATATATATACATAATATATATATATATATATATATATATATATATATATATATATATATATATATACATATATATATTGTATACATATTCTCTGTGCTTGATTGGTGCCTAAATATATTATTATTATTATTATTATTATTATTATTATTATTATTATTATTATTATTATTATTATTATTATTTAAATTCACCATGGTGAAATTACTGTTTCATGATATTTCTTATTTTAGTTATTATCATTATTATTATTGTTGTATACACTTCAGTACTACATTTAACACAATTGCGTCTACTAATCTGTTGGTTTTTTAGCGTCCATTGTGACCCATTACCATTACATACTAAAATATTCGAAGTGATTATAACTCAGAACGGTATTGATATCTCTCTTGCATCATATCATTATGATTCTTATCTTGAATAATACTTGAACTACTTTTAATCCTTTCGTACTCCCTCTCTTATCCATCATTTCACAGCTGCGACAAGAGACACTTAAGCTAAGACTATTGTACATCATCATCATCTCCTCCTACGCCTATTGACGCAAAGTGCCCCAGTTAGGTTTCGCCAGTCGTCTCTATCTTTACCGTTTAAATCAATACTTCTCCGTTTATCATCTCCCACTTTACGCTTTATAGTCATCAACCATGTAGGTCTGGGTCTTCCAACTCTTCTAGTGCCTTGTGGAGCCCAGTTGAAAGTTTGGTGAACTAATCTTTCTTGGCGAATGTGAAGAGCATGTACACTTCATTTTTTTTTCTCTCTCAATGCAAAATCCACCGAGACAGGCATCAACGTGCCTTTGTTCAGAGTCGAATCAAGCTGTTTTTTGGCCGTTTGTTTTTGCTGCCAAACCTTTGGCAATCTCCAGCCTCTCTTGGAGTTAGATTTGAGCAATTTAGACTAGTGTTAAGGCCGAAGGAGCCATTCAACACCAAGGTGTAGAAAGATGGGGGGAAAGGATGAGGGTATGGGAGTACAGTAAAAAGGTAATAAGTGGGTGTATATACGGCCCTTTGGTAATGTCTAAAGTGGATAGAATGAGGGGCACTGATGGCACTGTAATTCCTTTCACAAACTCTCCTTCTGAAGGCCATGTATTCCAGCATTTTTTTTTTTTAAATCATTCATGGCCTTTCCCTTTATTGCTAATCTCGTAATTCTCTTTCTACCTTCCCTCTCTCAAAAAGCAGCTTCAATCATTGGGTTTGAAGTTCAACTACTCTCTCTTTCCTTCTCCCTTGGTTTCCTAGTTTCCTTCAGGTCTGGGCTACACAGGCACATCATATATTTACACAAGACGCTCTCTTTACTTACCTAAATCGAAATAAGTGGCATTATTACCAAACAATACCCGATACGGTTAATATTTCAATGTGTAATGAACAATGAATACCAGATACTGTTAAAAACTGTTCATCACTACGTCTTGCAACTAACTTTAGGACTCTATTAAAAGCGGTAGTGGGTGATTCACTGAAAAAAAAAAATGAAAATTGGAAAAACTAAAGAATTATTTTCTTATCTGATTTTATTTCGACCTCTTTCCAAGAATTCGTTAAGCTTAACAATCTTTCCCGTGAGGGAGAATAAACTCCTTAAAGTATACGAGGGACGCTGAATTACATAGCTGCTGGTTTATGTCTGACTCGCGTGAGTAAGTGCACAAGTGCTCACCCACGTAATATCATAAAAGTCAAGTTGCAATTGCCGAGCCTCACGCACGTAATCTACTTACAGATACTTAGTTATGTTTATGTGCTGTTAGTGTATGCATATATATATATATATATATATATATATATATATATATATATATATATATATATATATACACATATATATATACACACACTACTGTACACGACCCGTCAGGCCGAATATTTAGATACACACATGCACACATATACAGATTCAACCGTTCCCAACCACACCCCTCCCCCAGGGTATGACTAATTTCTCTCTCCCTACCAGAAATACGGGGAGAGACAGTAATTCTACGTCTGGCAATGTCGATGAGCATGACCGAATATATATATATATATATATATATATATATATATATATATATATATATATATATATATATATATATATATACATATACATATATATATATATATATATATATATATATATATATATATATATATATATATATATATATATATACATATATATAGGTAATAGGTTGGCCAGGACACCAGCCACCCGTTGAGATGCTACCGCTAGAGAGTTATGAGGTCTTTTGACTGCCCAGACAGTACTACATTGGATTCTTTTCTCTGGTTACGGTTAATTTTTCTTTGCCTACACACACAACAAATAGTCTGGCCTGTTCTTTACTTATTCTCCTCTGTCATCATACACCTGACAATACTTTGATTACCAAACACATCTTCTTGTCTCAAGGGGTTATTTACAGCTCTATAATTGTTCAGTGGCCACTTTCTTCTTGTTAAGGGTAGAAAAGAATCTTTAGCTATGGTCAGTAGCTCTTCTAGGAGGACACACCAAAATCAAACCATTGTTCTCTAGTCTTGGGTTGTGCCATAGCCTCTGTACCATGGTCTTCCACTGTCTTGGGGTTGAGTTCTCTTGCTTGAGGGTACACTTGGGCTCGCTGTTCTATCTTGTTACTCTTCCTCTTGTTTTGTTAAGGTTTGTTATAGTTTATATAGGAGATATTTATTTTACTGTTGGTACTCTTCTTAAAAATTGTATTTTTCCTTGTATCCTTTCCTCACTGGGCTATTTTCCCTGTTGGATCCCCTGGGCTTATAGCATCCTGCTTTTCCAATTAGGGTTGTAGCTTAGCAAGTAATAATAATAATAATAATAATAATAACAATAAAAGATGTTTGTGCAAGTATGTATGCATACATGTGTGGGGGTGAGTGTAGAAATCACGATACCTTACACGTGATTTTATATATATATATATATATATATATATATATATATATATATATATATATATATATATATATATATATATATATATATATATATATATACATACATGCATACATATATATATTTACATATATATACATGCATACATATATATATTTACATATATATACATATATATACATATATATAATATAGATAATATATATAATATATATGCATATATATACATATATATATACATATATATATACATATATATATACATATATATATATATATATATATAATATATGTACATATATATATAATATATATACATATCTATATATATACATATATATATACATATATATATACATATATACATATATATATACATATATACATATATATATCCATATATATATATATATATATATATATATATATATATATATATATATATATATATATATATATATATATATATATTTACTAACTAAGCTACATCAGAATAGCCTAGTGGCAAAAGAAAATGTGGAAATAATCTGTATGAGTGGAAATGAATAAAAATCATAAATTATATTGAGATCCGGAACCAAATTATAATAGATATGTCATATATAAACTATGAAGAGTGACTTATGTCAGCCTGTTCAACATAAAAACATTCATAAAGGATTCGCTGCAATTTTAAACTTCCGAAGTTCCACCCGATTATGAAGATCATTCTACAACTTAGTCACAGCTGGAATAAAATTCTAGAATATTGTATAGTATTGAGCCTCATGATTAAAAGGCAAGACTGTTAGCATTATGGACATATATAGTACTGTGTACAGGCTAGATATCTTGGAATATTTGAATGCAAAGGATGGTCAGAATTATGAAAATTCTAATGCAATATACATAAAATACTAATTGAACGACAATATCAGATTTTAATATCCAGATCAAGAATAAGAAATTTAACAGACCGCAAGTTCCTGTCCAGTAAATTAAGAAGAGTCAGCAGCTGAAGACCAGACAGGAGAACAAAACTCTAAACACGGTAGAATGAAAGAATTAAAATATTTCTTTAGAATAGATTTATCTCCGAAAATCTTAAAAGACCCTCAATAAGTCTATTTTGTACAATTGAAGAAGAAACAGACCTGCATGTGTTTCTCAAAAGTAAATTTGTATATAGTTAGAGAAAAATTATCAATATAGAGATCTGGAAGCTGAGGAGCCATTGTCCTCGACCTATTTACAATTATACTTTGAAATTTATTAGGGTTCAACTTCATGCCCCATGATTTGCACCATGCACTAATTTCAGCTAGATCCCCATTAAGGGATTTAGGAACCCCAGATCTACTTTCAGGAGATGAAACTGGTGCAAAGAGAGTAGCATCATCTGCATATGCAACGAGCTCGTCTTCTAGATCATACAACGTAATGTGTATATAGTAAGAAAATAATGGGCTGAGAACAGTACCCTGGGAACCTCAGATATCTCTCACTATGGTGCCTATCATTAACCACTTTTTGCGTCCCATTACTTAGAAATTCAATAATAATGCTAAGATAAGAACCAACCAATCCCAACTGTTTGAGTTTGAAAACAAGGGTCTCATCATTAATACGGTTAAAGGCAGCACTAAAATCGACACCAATCATACGAGGTTCGTTACCACAATTAAGGGATTTCTGTGCATCATTGGAAACTAAAAGGGCATCACATGCTTCAAAGCCTTTATGAAAGTCAAATTGCAAACTAGCTAACCTATTTTGACGTTTTGCCAAAAAAGAAACTTTCAAAAACTTTAGATTATGTGGGAGTTAAGGAAACTGGGCATAAATCAGCCAGGCTAGAACTACCACAAGCGCATTTAAAATGGAGTAACATTTACTAATTCTCCAACAGGAGCAACAAGAAACTTTTCTTGTTAACT
>NC_090741.1:37180448-37190448 GCF_036898095.1 Palaemon carinicauda | reverse complement strand
AGTTAGTTGCCTGGTGATGGTAGTTGCCGTGATCTGTGTAAGCAACTTGATAAAAAAAAACTACGTTTATACACATATACATACACGGAAATAAATATGTAAACACACACACACACACACACACACATATATATATATATATATATATATATATATATATATATATATATATATATATATATATATATATATATATATATATATCAGTCGTTACTAGCCCACTGCAGAGCATAGGCCTCAGAGGTAGTAGGTTGGCCAGGGCACCAGCCACCCGTTGAGATACTACCGCTAGAGTGTTATGGGGTCTTTTGACTGGCCAGACAGTGGTACATTGGATCCTTCTCTCTGGTTACGGTTCATTTTCCTTTTGCCTACACACACACCGTATAGTCTGGCCTATTCCTTACACATCCTCTTCTGTCCTCATACACCTGACAACACAGATTACCAAACAATTCTTCTTACTGCACTGTAATTGTTCAGTGGCCACTTTTCTCTTTGTAAGTGTGGAAGAGACTCTTTAGCTTTGGTAAGCAGCTCTTCTAGGAGAAGGACACTCCAAAATCAAACCATTGTTCTCTAATCTTGGATAGCGCCATAGCCTCTGTACCATGGTCTTCCACTGTCTTGGGTTACAGATCTCTTTCTTTACGGTACACTCGGGCACACTATTCTATCTTATTTCTCTTCCTCTTATTTTGTCAAAGATTTTATAGTTTATATAGGAGATATTTATTTTAATCTCTTTGCTCTTCTTAAGATATTTTATTTTTCTTTGTTTCCTTTCCTCACTGAGCTATTTTCCCTGTTGGAGCCTATGGGCTTATAGCATCCTGCTTTTCCAATTAGGGTTGTAGCTTAGCAAATAATAATAATAATAATAATAATAAAAAGTGTCCTTACTTATGTCTATTTATGATTTTTCTATGTCAGTGTATACCCACGAACTTTCTTAGTTCGTCAATCCATCGTTTTCTCTTCCTTCCCCTGCTTCTTTTGCAACCTTTAACGACCCCTTGTGTTATTCTTATTGTCCATCTATTATCTATCATTCTCATTTTATATATATATATATATATATATATATATATATATATATATATATATATATATATATATATAGATGTATGTATGTATATATATACATATATATATTTATATACATATATATATATATATATATATATATATATATATATATATATAAATATATATATATATACACACATAACATGTGTGTGTGGTTAATACATATAGGATAATAGAATATTTTCAAAACCTAAATAATAAGTAGAGCGGTAGAGCATAATAATTACCGTATAAAATTCAGTTGAGAGAGAGAGAGAGAGAGAGAGAGAGAGAGAGAGAGAGAGAGAGAGAGAGAGAGAGAGAGAGAGAGAGAGAGGATGATGCACAGTTCGACAGAAAAGAAAGAATTGGATTTAGGAATTTAAGCTGTAAGGTCCGGCACTGGGGCCTGGGAGCCCATTCAAAGTCCATGTGCAACTGGGAGGAATCCGAAAATTGCAATATAATGTAAAATTTGAGGAGTTAGAGGGGTTGGAAAGCAAGGTGGGAGAAGGGTAGTTACAAAGACTCGAAGGCCGCTCATGAAAGGCAGAGCAACGGACAGTGACATTGCCCTAGCAAGCTGACAATGACCTTGAGACTGGTCATATATGGTCAGCGCCTAAGCTCCTTCTCCACCCAAGCTGGGATCGGGGAGGGCCAGGTAATGGCTCCCCCAAAACCCCCATCCTTAGCTCACAAAGATGCTGAGGTTGCAGATACTAAAGGAACTAACGAGTTATAGCGGGATTTGAACCCCCGTCTGGCGATCACCAGGCAGAGACGTTAACAATAAGGCCACAACAATGGAGATACAGAATAGGGCTAAAAATTAAGGCAGCTAAGGGATGAAATGACGCTGCAAAGCCCTTTTTAATTAATGCCTACAGTGCACTGTTTGAGGTATACTGATTACACTATCCACCTACTTAGACCGTATAAAAATCTTCGATGTTGAGGGAACTTTTTAGGTTTCTCTACACGGTAAGATTTTTTTTATTATTATTATTAAATCTTTGTTTCTCCTCGTCCCGTGTATTTCTCCCTCGCAGATTTTGCAAAAACGCTGAATACATGCATGGAAGACAATCAAAACGCTGTTATATTCTTTAGCTCACGATTCCTTGCCCAGTAATTTGGTCGTAGATTCCGCCGGGGAAAGAAGAGAAGAAAATTGAAAATTTGTAAGTGATCGTTATTGTACCTCTTGGGCGTTTTACTTTTGACCTCCCGTCTGCCTGCATTCATGCAGGATATCGTACCCATTGTTCAAGAGTCGTCGTTTATCGTAGGACGAAATCGAGGCGGTTTCGGTTAAATTGACCGGAATTGTTTTGAGTGAGGAAGATGAGGTCAAGTGTTCGAACTCTTGACTTAGATCTTATAAATTAATTTATTCTTAAAGTTGATTCTTCTGGGCTACTTTCCCTTTTGGAGCCCCTGGGCTTGTATCATTCTGATTTTCCAACGAGGGTTGTAGCTTGGCTAGTAGTAGTAGTAGTAGTAGTAGTAGTAGTAGTAGTAGTAGTAGTAGTAGTAGTAGTAGTAGTAATTATGTTTATATTGTATGAAATTAATGCTGAATTGCGTTCTCCAAATAAGAACAATATTTCACGTACCATCCAAACTAAAATGACACGTCCTTTGAGAGTAACCTCTTACCTAAATTGCCAATCTTGAAAGTAATCTCATGAGAATTGCCAATCTGGGTGAAAATAAGCTCTTATTCCGAGATTAATCTCTTTTATAGGTTGCTATTTTGAGTAAGGGTAATCTCATATCTAAATTACCATTCCAGTGCACAAGAAAATCTTGTCAAAATTACCACCCCAGATAAGAATAATATAAAATTTATAACCGAATAAATCTTCATCCTAATGGTTGTGGTGGCCGATGTGGTAACGTGCCTGACTGTCGATCGCCAGACTGGGGTTCGAGTCCCGCTCAAACTCGTTAGTTTCTTTGGTTGCTGCAACATCACCATCATTGTTAGCTAAGGATGGGGGATTTGAGAGAGCCTAAACGTCTATCTGCCGAGTCATCAGCAGCCATTGCCTGGCCCCCCCTGGTCGTATTTTGGGTAGAGAGGGGTTTGGGAGCTAATCATATGTATATATGGTCAGGCTCTAGGGCATTGTCCTGTTTGCTATTGTAATGTCTCTGTCCCTTGTCTCTGTCATTCATGAGTGGCCTTTAAATCTATAACTATCCGGATGAGACCATATTGTAGACATGCTCAAGTTTGGTAGGACTGGAATAGGCCCAGAGTTTGTTCATGACTCAGAGAGGGATATGTCCGTAGAGTGATAATTATCTGTTTCCCCATCCATTTATGGTCCATTTTAGCATCTCTTGGATGATAAAATAAAACATCAAAGGTCTGCTTTTGCTACGCCTCCTCTTTCACTGCCGTCTTCCCTCTTTTATTACTAATTATGCTCGTTTATTGCCTTTTTTCTGTAAGCGTTGGGTGGTTCTGGGCCCATTGCCATAAGTATGATACATGGGCTTATAGTGAAGTACTGGATAAGCAATCATTTTCTGTATGTTTTTTTTATGCTGAAGGCCTACCAAAGGAATAATGAAGGAGCATATTATGAAAAACACGCATGACCAAGTAATATAAAAAGGCAGGATATTTTAACTGAAAAAACACGACCATTTAATAAAAAAGGTACGACTGTTTAATTGAAAAAAGCACGACCATTTAATAAAAAAAGGCACGCCTGTTTGATTGAAAAGGGCACAACAATTTTATGAAAATGGGGCAGAGGCAATTCATAAGAAAATGGTGCATGTATCTAAGAAGAGGAACGAGCATTTGATTAAAAAGGGGGCACAATCATGTAATAAAAGAATTCACGACCATTTGATAAAAAATGAACAACCATATAATTGAAAACGGGAAAAAACTTTAAATGAAAAAAGGCAGAAGCCTTATTGAAAAAGGCACATTCATTTAATAAAATAGACATGAGAATCTAATTGATAAATGGCACGACCATCAATAAAAAGGGCACAAACATCCAATAAAAAGAGCACGATCATCCAATAAAAAGGGCACAAACATCCAATAAAAAGGGCACAAACATCCAATAAAAAGGGCACGAACATCCAATAAAAAGAGCACGATCATCCAATAAAAAGGGCACAAACATCCAATAAAAAGGGCACGAACATCCAATAAAAAGAGCACGATCATCCAATAAAAAGGGCACAAACATCCAATAAAAAGGGCACAAACATCCAATAAAAAGGGCACAAACATCCAATAAAAAGGGCACGAACATCCAATAAAAAGAGCACGATCATCCAATAAAAAGGGCACAAACATCCAATAAAAAGGGCACAAACATCCAATAAAAAGGGCACGAACATCCAATAAAAAGAGCACGATCATCCAATAAAAAGGGCACAAACATCCAATAAAAAGGGCACGAACATCCAATAAAAAGAGCACGATCATCCAATAAAAAGGGCACGAACATCCAATAGAAAGGCACGACCATCCAATAAAAATAACACGATCATCCAATAAAAAGGGCACGACCATCCAATTAGAAAGGCACGACCATTCAATAAAAAGTGCACGAACATCCAATAAAAAGAGCACAATCATCCAATAAAAAGGGCACGACCATCCAATCAAAGGAGCACGAACATACAATAAAAGCAAAATCGTCCAATAAAAAGGGCACGGCCATCCAATAAAAAGGGCACGACCATCCAATTAGAAAGGCATGACCATTCAATAAAAAGTGCACGCACATCCAATAAAAAGAGCAAAATCATCCAAGAAAAAGGGCACGAATATCCAATAAAAAGGGCATGACCATCCAATAAAGAAGAGCACAATCATCCAATAAAAAGAGCAAGAACATCCAATAAAAAGGCCACGACTTTCCAATCAAAAAGGTGCGAACATCCAGTCAAAAGAACACGAATATCCAATAAAAAGAGCACGATCATCCAATAAAAGGGCACGACCATCCAATAAAAAGAGCACAATCATCCAATAAAAAGGGCATGAACATCCACTGAAAAGGGCACGACTATCCAATAAATAGGGTACGACCATCCAATAAAAAATGCACGAGCATCCATTAAAAAGGGCATGAACATCCGATAAAAAGAGCACAATCATCCAATAAGAATGGCTCGACCATCCAATAAAAAGGTCACGAACATCCAATAAAAAAGGCACGACCGTTTGATCGAAAAATGCTGATATGACAAATATTTCTGTTTATCAGTTCGGTGCAAACAATCACACTCATTGTCACTAGGCTATAAATATTTGAATATTTACTGTAAATATTTGCATTAAGTTTCAGTGGATGTAATTTCCAACTCATTTTGCCATCCTCAACATGAGAGGTTATACAATCATACCTGTTTCAACGCCGGATAAGAGGAGGGTGCCATGAAGGGTTAAACAGTGTCATTTTATATTTCCAGTGATTATCACGTTCTCATTAATAGCCTCTCTCTCTCTCTCTCTCTCTCTCTCTCTCTCTCTCTCTCTCTCTCTGATCCGCACTACTTTCCTCCTGTTTGTCCTCACTTAGAAAGGAAACAGCCGCACCCCCTCCACAAAGACTCTAAGCGCAAATACTCTCCATTGGTATGATAATCCTATTTTGTGGCTCTTAACTCAGATCTGAGTAATGGAGTACAAAACGAATCTTATAAACATTTAATCTTCTTTGGGGACCCACTATAAATACTCTCTCTCTCTCTCTTCTCTCTCTCTCTCTCTCTCTCTCTCTCTCTCTCTCTCTCTCTCTCTCTCTGGGTGTTTCTGTATGCCAGTGAGTGAATATTGTGCGACCCGATAAATATCCTGATTTAACGCGGGTAACAAAAGGCTATTGAGTGCAATATAGCTACAAGTTTTCGTGAATAGTCAGTAATTAGTTTGAGGTCAGAAAAGTGGGATAAAACGTCGCCGTAGGATAGTTATCTTGTGAATTACTAAAAATCTGATCAAGATGGTGCTCTATAATACAGGCAAAGCTTGGAGGGACATTGTTGCAATCAGCAAAAGTAAATTCCATGAGTTGGCGAAACAAGAACTCGACCATCTGATAACAGAGGTCACTAGTAACTCCAACCAGTGTGACGGGAAAATATTTGCAGACATATTGAAACAATATGATCCAACAAACTGGAGCATATCTGCGGAAAACATCAGCAAAATAATAGAAGAAATTCCAAAGAAGATCCAAGTAATAAAGAGACTCATAAAGAAAGTCTACATCAATCAACACATTCCATCAAAGAACAATAAGAAGTCCAATATGGTGAATATGCGGATTGGGAAAAAGAATGACAAAATGGTGCAATACATGTAAGATATGGTATTCCATTATTAATCTTCAACATCTGATCAGAAAATGCGATGCCTGTCATGTTCCAACACACCCTACATGTGCTGAAATACAGCAAAGAATAAAAAATAGAGACACAAAGGTATTCTGCTCAACATGCTTAGTCTGGATAGAAAATATAATTAAGTCGAGACTAAATCTGCAAATAGTTGAAGAAGAAGAAGTGTAAGGATGCAGAGGAAATCATTTATATAACTTTTGATGCCATCTAACAACATACTTACGAAGAAATAAATTACCAGATGGAAACAAATAATAGACCCAAGAGACTCGTACCTACATACTTTTAGGGAAGAGCAAGAACAAGAAAAAGAAAGAAAAGAAAGATATAGTCTGCAATTTGCTGAAAAGAGGGAATTGCAGATTTGGCGAAAAGTGCTACTACAAGCATCCAAAGATATGCCATAATTATGAAATATATGGTAAATGTGCGTATTTAGAGGATATGGAGAGGAATGCAGAGATCTCCATCCAAAAATATGCAAAAACCTAAAAGAAGGAAAAGGATGCAAATTCAACAAAAAATTTCGATATATGCATCCTGCAACCATGAATGAAAGTAAGAAAACTCAGCAAACAGAAAAGAAAAATGAAAGCAAAAATGAAACAAAAAAGAAACAAAAAAAACAACCCAAGTATATACTGCGCTATACACAAAAGGTCCCAAGATATGATGCCTTTCAATCCAAATATGCACATTTAGAGGCCAATTACAAAGAATGCATCTATAATGCCAGGGGTTGGTGCAGATATGGGGATAATTGCAGGTATACACAAAAATAAATATGAAGGCGAAAGAGCAAATATGATAGAAAAGTTGGATTTTTTAATGGCAGAATTCCTGGAAATGAAGAAATGAACATCATATCAGAACAGGAAGGAAGCATGGGAAAATCCATATTACCAATATTAAATGATGGGGATGAAACACAAACCATATTAGTGATGAATGCACAGGGTTTAGTCACGAGTAACTCTAAAAGGAAAATAGAGTTCTTAGAAGAACTAACACAAATTGAAAAAATAAATATATTAAATATAAGTGAAACATGGTATTCTCAAGAGACTGGCAGTGATGACTAGATAAAGGGTTTCCAAACATATAGATCAGACAGAACAAATAGGAATCAAGGGGGAACCGCAATATATGGAAGAGACATAAATCAAGGAAAAGTCTGTGAAAAATACAGCAACACAGAATGTGAATTGATTGCGGTAGAATTTGAATTTGAAAAACTAGTGAATATTGTAGTTTACAGACTCCCAAATACTAAGGATTTGACATAATAATAGAAAAAATAGATGATATATGTAGAAACCATAAAGACTGGAATATACTCCTATCCGGAGATTCTAACTTTCTTTTCGTGGATTGGAAAGAACGGATAGAAGAAAGTGGTTGTATATATACATATAAAAAAAGACAGTAATAGTAGCGCAGAAGATAAGAGGCAATTTGGAAAGCTTCAAGATATGCAATTAGAATATAATATGCAACAAATAAACCACATTCCAACAAGAAAGGAAAATGTCCTAGATCTAGTAGTTGTGAATGAGGTGAATTATGTTAAAGAAACACGGGAATTTCAGACCACAATGTCATAGAATTAATAGTCCATTCCAAAGCAAGTGATCGCAGAGATAAACAAAGCACAAAACGATGGGAAGGATATGGAAAATATAATTTTTATAGTAAGAATATAAAATGGTCAGAAATAAATGAAGAACTGAACAAAGAATGGAAAAATGTATTCGTAAGTGATAATATACAGGTAAATACGGACTTACTGTACAAAATACTGGAGAAAATTGTTGAAAAATATGTACAGAAAAAAAAACAATAAACAACAGACATGCATACCAAGAGACAGAAGGATCTTATTTCAGAAAATTAGAAAGTGGAAGAAAAATCTTGCAAAAGAAAAAAATGTGTGGAAAAAGATGGAAATAAAAAGTAAAATAGAAAATGCAGAACAAAAGATTATACAATCGAAAGAAAATGAAAAAAGGGACTTAGAAGAAAGGACACTTCAAAATATAAAAAAAAAAAAACCCAAAGTACTTTACTCCTATGCAAAAAAAATGAATAAAGTGGGATTAGAAATAGGCCCTCTAAGAATTGAAGGATGGTTAACGAATAAAAAAAAGGAAATATGCAACATATTAGCAGAAAAATATGAGTTCACGCCAAGAATTGCGAATAAGAATAATGAAACAGAAAGGAGAGAAGAAAATGTTGAATATCTAACGGATATAGATATTAATGAAGCAGGTATTGTCAAGGCTATAAGAGAAATTAAATATGGACCGGCAGCCGGACCAGATGGAGTTCCAGCGATTTTGTTTATAAAAACTGCACACACTATCGCGAAGCCGCTTGCAATACTGCTAAGACAAAGTGTAGATATGAGCGAGATATATGTTAAATATAAATCAGCTTATTTAACCCCTATTTTTAAAAGTGGATCAAGACTAGAGGCAAGCAATTATAGACCTGTTAGTCTAACATCACATATTATGAGAGTGTATGAGAAGGTAATTAAAAAGAAAAAAATGAATCATTTGGTTAAAAATAATTTGTTTGATATAGGTCAACACGGCTTTGTGCCCGGAAAAAGTACACAAACCCAACTGATAGCACACTATGAAAACATATACAAAAATATGATAAATGAAAATGACACAGATGTGATCTATCTAGATTTTGCAAAAGCCTTTGACAAGGTAGACCATAATATATTAGAGAAAAAAAATGAGAAAGCATAATATTGTGGGAAAGATAGGAAAATGGGTAAAAGAATTCCTGCAAAACAGAAAACAGATAGTGGTTGCAAATGACGAGAAATCAGATGAAGATCAGGAAATATCTGGCGTGCCACAAGGTACGGTATTAGCTGCACTGCTGTTTGCTATTATGATCTCAGACATAGACTGTGATGTTAAAAACTCTGTAGTGAGAAGTTTCGCTGATGACACAAGAATAAGTAGAGAAATTACTTGTGATGAAGATAGGAACTCGCTACAAAGAGATCTAAACAAAATATATGAATGGGCGGAGATAAATAGGATGGTATTTAACTCCGATAAATTTTAATCAATAAATTATGGAAACAGAGAAGGAATGGTATATGCATACAAGGGACCTAATAACGAGATAATCACAAACAAGGAAGCAATTAAAGACCTTGGTGTAATGTTAATTAGGAATATGTTATGCAACGACCAAATAGCAACACTGATGGCTAAATGTAAAGCAAAAATGGGAATGTTATTCAGACACTTAAAAACAAGAAAAGTTGAACACATGATTATGCTTTACAAAACCTACGTACGTGGTACACTCGAGTACTGCAATGTGATATGGTACCCACACTACCAAAAGGATATTGCACAAATAGAGAGTGTACAAAGATCCTATACTGCTAGAATAGAATAAGTTAAGGACCTTGACTACTGGGAAAGACTGCTATTTTTAAAACTATACAGTCTAGAAAGGAGAAGAGAACGCTACATGATAATACAAGCATGGAAGCAAATAGAAG
>NC_090741.1:37170448-37175448 GCF_036898095.1 Palaemon carinicauda | reverse complement strand
CTGGTTGTTCTGTTCATTGAATGGAGAGAGAGAGAGAGAGAGAGAGAGAGAGAGAGAGAGAGAGAGAGATAAAAACTCAATTTATAGAAGCTTTTACTTCTCCAAAAATGAAAGGTTAAATGACAGGAAGGTGAATTCAAAGAAGTGGAAACTGAAGTGGAATTTGGGGAATGCGGAATTCAACTCAAAACAGGCTGGTTGTTCTGTTAGTTGAATGGAGAGAGAGAGAGAGAGAGAGAGAGAGAGATGAGAGAGAGAGAGAGAGAGATAAAAACTCAATTTATAGAAGCTTTTACTTTTCCAAAAATGAGAGGTTGAATGACAGGAAGGTGAATTCAAAGAAGTGGAAACTGAAGTGGAATTTGGGGAATGGGGAATTCAACTCAAAACAGGCTGGTTGTTCTGTTCGTTGAATGGAGAGAGAGAGAGAGAGATAAAAACTCAATTTATAGAGGCTTTTACTTCTGCAAAAATGAGAGGTTAAATGACAGGAAGGTGAATTCAAAGAAATGGAAACTGAAGTGGAATTTGGTGTGAATGGGGAATTCAACTCAAAACAGGCTGGTTGTTCTGTTCAGAGAGAGAGAGAGAGAGAGAGAGAGAGAGAGAGAGAGATAAAAACTCAATTTATAGAGGCTTTTACTTCTGCAAAAATGAGAGGTTAAATGACAGGAAGGTGAATTCAAAGAAGTGGAAACTGAAGTGGAATTTGGGGGAATGGGGAATTCAACTCAAAACAGGCTGGTTGTTCTGTTAGTTGAATGGTGAGAGAGAGAGAGAGAGAGAGAGAGAGAGAGAGAGAGATAAAAACTCAATGTATAGAGGCTTTTACTTCTCCAAAAATGAGAGGTTGAATGACAGGAAGGTGAATTCAAAGAAGTGGAAACTGAAGTGGAATTTGGGGAATGGGGAATTCAACTCAAAACAGGCTGGTTGTTCTGTTCGTTGAATGGGAGAGAGAGAGAGAGAGAGAGAGAGAGAGAGAGAGAGAGAGAGAGAGATAAAAACTCAATTTATAGAAGCTTTTACTTTTCCAAAAATGAGAGGTTGAATGACAGGAAGGTGAATTCAAAGAAGTGGAAACTGAAGTGGAATTTGGGGGAATGGGGAATTCAACTCAAAACAGGCTGGTTGTTCTGTTAGTTGAATGGAGAGAGAGAGAGAGAGAGAGAGAGAGAGAGAGAGAGAGAGAGAGATAAAAACTCAATGTATAGAGGCTTTTACTTCTCCAAAAATGAGAGGGTTGAATGACAGGAAGGTGAATTCAAAGAAGTGGAAACTGAAGTGGAATTTGGGGAATGGGAAATTCAACTCAAAACAGGCTGGTTGTTCTGTTAGTTGAATGGAGAGAGAGAGAGAGAGAGAGAGAGAGAGAGAGAGAGAGAGAGAGAGATAAAAACTCAATTTATAGAAGCTTTTACTTCTCCAAAAATGAGAGGTTAAATGACAGGAAGGTGAATTCAAAGAAGTGGAAACTGAAGTGGAATTTGTGGGAATGGGGAATTCAACTCAAAACAGGCTGGTTGTTCTGTTAGTTGAAGAGAGAGAGAGAGAGAGAGAGAGAGAGAGAGAGAGAGAGAGATAAAAACTCAATTTATAGAGGCTTTTACTTCTCCAAAAATGAGAGGTTGAATGACAGGAAGGTGAATTCAAAGAAGTGGAAACTGAAGTGGAATTTGGGGGAATGGGGAATTCAACTCAAAACAGGCTGGTTGTTCTGTTCATTGAATGGAGAGAGAGAGAGAGAGAGAGAGAGAGAGAGAGAGAGAGATAAAAACTCAATTTATAGAAGCTTTTACTTCTCCAAAAATGAAAGGTTAAATGACAGGAAGGTGAATTCAAAGAAGTGGAAACTGAAGTGGAATTTGGGGAATGGGGAATTCAACTCAAAACAGGCTGGTTGTTCTGTTAGTTGAATGGAGAGAGAGAGAGAGAGAGAGAGAGAGAGAGAGAGAGAGAGAGATAAAAACTCAATTTATAGAAGCTTTTACTTTAACAAAAATGAGAGGTTGAATGACAGGAAGGTGAATTCAAAGAAGTGGAAACTGAAGTGGAATTTGGGGAATGGGGAATTCAACTCAAAACAGGCTGGTTGTTCTGTTCGTTGAATGGAGAGAGAGAGAGAGAGAGAGAGAGAGAGAGAGAGAGAGAGAGATAAAAACTCAATTTATAGAAGCTTTTACTTTTCCAAAAATGAAAGGTTAAATGACAGGAAGGTGAATTCAAAGAAGTGGAAACTGAAGTGGAATTTGGGGAATGCGGAATTCAACTCAAAACAGGCTGGTTGTTCTGTTCGTTGAATGGAGAGAGAGAGAGAGAGAGAGAGAGAGAGAGAGAGAGAGATTCGGTCGTGTTATATATAGCTAAGGGACGGATTTCATCCTTTTTAATAAATAGGGAGATGAGTGAGTTGGATATAGTTAATGGGTTCTACTTAGATAATGAAGGAAATTGCTGTCTTTAGTCAAATACACACACATAGAGAGAGAGAGAGAGAGAGAGAGAAGAGAGAGAGAGAGAGAGGGAGAGAGAGAGAGAAAGCAGCTTTTATATTTCACAAGTTTCGAATATTTGTAGAAGCGACACAGGGCCTTGAGTAAACTCTCATACAATCTTATATTATTAGGCCTACTGTTGTGAAACATACAGGAAAGTATTAATACTCCAATATCTCCACTGTCTTAGGCCTATGTCAATGATTTCTTGACATTCATAATTCCATACAAAAAGTAATCATGAAAAAATGTAGTAGATAAGGGAGAAAGGCGTTATGCAAGGGGAGAATGTTTCAAGGGAAGAGAAAGTCGTAAAATCAGATGTTTGACGCAACCATCCCTCAGAAAAAGATAATGGAACTCTAAGAGTGTAAGAGCTTAATCACTCTACGGACATACCCCGCCAAGTCATAAAACTCGAGCCATTTCGCCTAGCCGGCGCCTTTTTTGAGTTCTACCCGACTTCCAGCCGTTGTGGGGAGAGTGTAGTCTTGCCCGAAATATGGGACGCCGGATACAAGACTATTCTTACGAGGCGTTACTGGGGTGTTATGATCTGGGCAGTAACTGACTCTCTTTCATAATGTCAGTCTGGTTTATTATTTCTTTCAATCCTAGTCACCATTTCGACTAAAAGATTACTCTACAATAATCAGTACATTCATAAATAAAAACATGGCGCTTGACAATTTTGGAGTCAAGCAAGTTTTTCACAGAGATAACGAATTAGCAACAGGAGGATTAATTGATAATCAAATCTTGCATATGAGCCTTTGCCAGATAGGAGGAAAGTTTGAGCCCGTAGGCTAAAACTGACATTGACAGCCTGGATGAGTACGGTAGATATTCTTCCTAGAATACTTGGATATGTATATGATTGCAAATCCAGTGTATATTTTGAGTTTCGAAAACATAAATGATATTCAAAATAGTCATAATTTTCATTATTACATGGTTTATATGTTTTAATGTGGAAAAAAAAAACTTTTTAGTACATTATGAAAAATATTCAAAGGTTAATCATTCTGATGAACATTTATTTTGGATAATTTTTGCTTTAAAAACACTCAAATCACCATCAAAGTCTATATATAATTACATATGCACATACATACTCTCACGCACACACATTTTATATATGCAGTATATGTATATATATATATATATATATATATATATATGAATATACATATTTATATATGTGTGTGTGTATGTATTTGTATTTCAACCACAGTGACATTTAGTATCGAATTCAACCTTTGTTAATGTATGTATATCCACTGAAAATTCATTTATGATAAATGCTATTGGCATGGGCAAGGATTCGAGGCTATGTCCTGAGTCGAAACGATGCCTGCAAGGACGACTTTACCAGTTGAGCTATCTCCTAGATTTTCCCTAGTTCAATTTCGAAAACTATCACGCAATACTTACCTCTCTCTCTCTCTCTCTCTCTCTCTCTCTCTCTCTCTCTCTCTCTCTTACTTCAAAATCCCTCTTGGAAGTTTTTCAGAAAGAGTCCTTATTAAGTAACTCAAGCCCCCTTCCTAACTTCTCCGAAGGTCACATCCTTAACTTCCTTATATAACTTTTCCCTCACAGAGAATTTTGTCGTTAAAAAGAGTTATTTATCTTTATTAGTAGAGCTATTTGTTTTTTTTTTAATCAATACACTGGCCTTCTGATCTAGTCGCTTTTAACAAATTTGTTACGTATTCTCTTATTGTTAATGTCAATCATATATTCTCATTGAAACTCATTTTCACACACAATAGACTTTTAAGTAACTTAAAGATATTTAATTGTCAATAATCTAAGTCAAGCCATCTAAGTAAAATTATCTAAGTTAGCCCACTCCTAACACTATTTAACTTTACGAATCGAACGTAGTTACTGACAATCATTCAATAGGGCATTGTGGAAGATTGCTAGTAGATCTTAACATAATGACGGGCTGGACATGACTGGCTCATTAACACGACATAACAAGCTTATATACAAACAGTTGAGGATAACAAAGGCATAAAAACTTTAACCATATGAAATATATAATGGCAAGCTTAAACAGGTTTTTCTAACATCAGAGAGAGAGAGAGAGAGAGAGAGAGATTGGGTCGTGTTATATACAGCTAAGGGACGGATTTCATCCTTTTTAATAAACAGGGAGATGAGTAAGTTGAATATAGTTAATGGGTTTTACTTAGATAATTAAGGATATTGCTGTCTTCAGTCAATCACAGAGAGAGAGAGAGAGAGAGAGAGAGAGAGAGAGAGGAGCTTTCACATTTCACAATTTTCGAATATTTGTAGAAGCGACACAGGGCCTTGAGTAAACTCTCATACAATCTTATATTATTAGGCCTACTGTTATGTAACATACAGGAAAGCATTAATGCTCCAATATCTCAACTGTCTTAGGTCTATGTCAATGATTTCTCGACATTCATAATTCCACACAAAAAGTAATCATGAAAAAATGTAGTAGACAAGAGAGAAAGGCGTTAT
>NC_090741.1:37157816-37160316 GCF_036898095.1 Palaemon carinicauda | reverse complement strand
CTTTACCCAAGGCCACTTTGACCATGTAATTAAACCACTTTTGGACCTGGAACATTGAATTATGGTCTCTTTTTGGGATAAAAAAAAAGAAGAAAATTCAATCCAGATAAAAATAGAAGGCTAAAAGTGAAAGAAAGTCAAGCACGACAGAAAGGACGTACCATGAAAATAAATGCAATGTAAATCGGCAAAAGAAAATGTTAATTAAGATTAGTCGCAAGTAAGTTCCTTTTCAGAGTTTATATATGAGAGATCTGTTTTAATGTTGTTACTGTCCTTAAGATACTTTATTTTAATTGTTCATTAATTTTCTTATAGTTTATTTATTTCTGCATTTCCTTTCCCTGTTGGAGCCCTTACTAATAGCATCTTGCTTTTCCAGCTAGGGTTGTAACTTGGCTAGTGATAATTACAATGATGATAATAATAATAATAATAATAATAATAATAATAATAATAATAATAATGATAATAGTGCAATCTCATTCGAAATTTTCAAGACTGCACAGGAATTTGCTAAAGTTATAAATCCATCGCTTTGAAAAGAGATTACTGGAATTTCCAAAGCATTATTTCAGCATCTTTTAGGATACTTAACGTAACCTTCTTAGGGCTGCGGTTCATCCCTTGGGGGATTTAGGGATTAAAAAGCCTCTATAAAGCACAGCACTGCTCGTCTCCGCTGAATGAGAGGGTGTAAGGCATGCAGTTTCACCCGATTGTGTGAAATACAACTCTAACGTCTCTGCATCGGTGACTGCTAGACGGGTATTCGAGTCTCCTTCAAACTCGTTAGTTCCTTTATTGTAAGCAACATCACATCCTTTTGAGGTAAAAATTAAGCATGGGGGATTTGGGGGAGCCAATAGGTCTACCTGTTGAGTCATCAACAGCCATTGCCTGACACTCCCCGGTCCTAGCTTGGATTGAAAAGGGCTTTGGCGCTGACCAAATGTATTTTGGTCAGTCTCTAGGGCAGTGTCCTGTTTACTAGGGCAATGTCATTCTCCCTTGTCTCTCATTCATGAGCTGCCTTTATGGCTGTTGCCAGGTACAGTTGGCTTCATTAATTCCGGTACTTCATGGGAAGCTAAGGAGACGTTAATGTCCCGGAATTAATGAAGCCCACTGTACCAGACTAGATATTACTCAACAAAGGGGAACTTTGATAATTATTGAAAACATGGAAAGGCCAGAGGGGAACAGGGTAGTGAGGGGGGTAGTGAGGTCTACAACCTCATTGCCTGTGTAACAGTATAAAGATGCGTCATATCAACTCCAGCATCCATCTCTAAGACCGACTTGACGAGAACTTTGCCCCTTTTTTCCTGCCAAGACTTGAACAATAAAAGAAAAATTAAAATGCAGGGATAAAAGGGTGGGGGCTTAGATCAAATAGGAACATAGTATTTATTACCTTTGTAACTATTTAATACTTATTACTTACACTGTCCTTACATATTACTTGGTACACTTTATGGCCCATTGCCTCCCATGCGAGATAACTAAGGTCTGCCGTTAGATTTCAAGCATAAGACTTACTGAGTGAGGTTAAAACCCCTATAAAAATGTTCAGGAAGCTTTTTTTGGCTTTAGACATATGTCATTCATTCCTGGTCACCTCTGCAAAGACTGTCCAGACCTGCTTTTGCAATAAAGAAAGGTCACCCATGCAAGTAGCGACCTTACCCAATCACTAAACTGACCCAGTACCGCAATAGTAAAGGTGCCTGGTTTCAGTTCCAGTTTCATCCGAATACATGCTCACCAGAACGTCAGTCGCCCCAAGTCCAACCCACCAATGTGGTGCCCAACTACAGCACTGGCCTCTTAAGTAATCAGCTTAAACTCAGGGTCCCGGGCTGGGATCGATCTGCTGCCATGCAAATGCTAGGCGAACAAGTTACCACCGTACTAGCCAGGATGCTAGTGACAGACTGTTGTCTCTCCAATTTCAAAGCGACAGAAAAAATATTTTTCCACGTAATTACATTTATTTCAGTAATTACCTCAGCCAACGAAGTTGGAAGGAGGTTATGTTTTACCCCCGGTTTGTGTGTGTGTGTTTATTTGTGAACAGCTTCATGGCCACAATCTTAATCGTAGAATAATGAAACTTGCAGGGATTAGCTGTTATGTAAAAATCTGGAAATGATTATATTTTTGAAAGTCAAGATCAAAGGTCAAGGTCACGGTCGAGCAAAAGGTCGATAAGTACGCTGCCGCGGCGGAGATCTACGCTCTACTAAGGGCCCCATCTAAAGTCCATGTCTTTTAGTGAGGCAGATTTGCACCGACTCGCAGTGGTGCCTTTTTAGCTCGGAAAAGTTTCCTGATCGCTGATTGGTTAGAATTATCTCGTCCAACCAATCAGCGACCAGGAAACTTTTCCGAGCTAAAAGGGCACCGCTGCGAGTCGGTGCAAATCTGCATCGCTAAAAGAAATAGACTATAGTTTGTATTGTTCTTATACAGACCTCTGTGCTTCCTCCCATTGAAG
>NC_090741.1:37145316-37152816 GCF_036898095.1 Palaemon carinicauda | reverse complement strand
AGAGGCTGGAATTTAGAAGTCTTAAAAGTGGGTGCAGCTAGGAAGGGACACTTCTAGTGGCCTTAGAGATGAAGTGCTCTGGTCATATGCCAAAGATACTGGGGCCATGAAGGCCATTCGTTGCTCCTTGCTTCTTGTGATTGTTTAGATGATGATTATCTTCAGCTTTAAAATGACACCAACAACCATAAACTTAATATAGACTTTGTAAAAGAACTTTGTGTGACAAAAGTTGTAGATAAATGATTCTCAAAATATTTTACGGCAAATGGGTGGCATACATAATAGTAAACTGTGTAGCATTGGAGAGCCAATTTATTGCAGCTATTTTCAATAGGAAAAGCAGTCCACGTCTCGTATTTCATTTGTTTGTAAATACTAAGTAACTGTAAAGCTAGGACATTTTTTTTCAACTTCTAATTTCTGTGATGAGATTTTTTTACCATCTTGAGAAAGGGTATCATTATTATTATTATTATTATCATTATTATTATTATTATTATTCAAACTTACGTGCTTTCCATTTAAAGGTTTAAAGGCCACTCATGAATGACAGGGGCAAGGGACAGTAACATTACCCTATCAAGTAGGACAATACTCTAGAGACTGACCATATACACATATGATCAGCGCTCAAGCCCACTCTCCACCCAAGCTAAGACCAAGGAGGGCCATGCAATGGCTGCTGATGACTCAGCAGATAGACATATAGGCTTCCCCAAACCCCCATCCTTAGCTTACAAGGATGGTGAGTTTTCAGCGACCAAAGAAACTAACGAGTTAGAGTCGGACTCGAACCCCAGTCTGGCGTTCACCAGTTAGGAATTTTACCAAATCGACCACCACAAACCTGTCAATCAATCCCTACTCTACTCCCCCCCTCCATCATCTCCCCCCCCCCCCCCCCGCCCTTACTCCTCCTCCTCCCACTCAACAAAATTATGCACTCAATGGAAGAGAATAAAGAAGCCTTTAAGAGCATATAAAGTCCCTCACGCCACCACGCCATTACTTCAGACAGACGGACGGACAGACAGCATGTGTCGTGAATATTTTATTAATAGTTTCACCCGACTGGTGTGAGGATTGCCTCGATGAGGTCCCCTCTCTCTCTCTCTCTCTCTCTCTCTCTCTCTCTCTCTCTCTCTCTCTCTCTCTCTCTCCACGTTCTTTTTCCCCCTCACAGTGAGAGGGACTCCAAAATATGCAATCATTTTAGGGATGAGGTTGCAAGCCTCCATGCCTTTCTCCACCTAAGGAATCCGAGTCCCTTCATATATCGAACATAGTCCCCCTCTCTGGTAAAGCGAGTATCTCAACCACTAGAATCAAGAGATCCTAAGTTCAAACCACACTTTGAAATAGAAACTTTATTCTTTTATTTTCCATTCTCGAAACTTTCTTTCTCTCAAGAGGATTTGCATATCTGGTACTTTCACCTCTCCTACTCCACCTCCCCACCCCCCTACCCTAATCCCCCCCCCCTCCCTGGCCATTGTGTCCAGGACGTGATATGAATGCCATTTGCAAATGTCCTCCTCCACTTCTGAAATGTCTTAGAAGCCAAGGAAAAAGTTATGACTGAGAGATAATGTTGCTTTATGGAATGAGGGACATGTGACTGTATTATGGGATGGGGCATTATTGCGCTATTCTGGAGAGAGAGAGAGAGAGAGAGAGAGAGAGAGAGAGAGAGAGAGAGGAGAGAGAGAGAGAGAGAGAGAGTGTGTGTGTTTTTACCGCTCGAAGAATAAATGGAAAAATATCCTGCCTTATATACATATACAACAACAAATGCAGCCCTTTCTAGTCCACTTGAGGACAAATTACTCAGACATGTACTTAGGCATGTCTGGAATTTGGCCGTCTACATCACCATGCTGGCTACTGCGTAATGAAGATGGTGGGAAACGTTAGTCTGATCGCTCGCAACAAACCAACCTAGTATGGGTGGTGACTAGTAAAGCTTTGCTGATCATGGCAATACACAAACCCTTTCACCACGTAAAATATCCCTATTCAGAAAGATATATATATATATATATATATATATATATATATAATATATATATATATATATATATATATATATATATATATATATATATAAATTTTATACATTTAGACGTGTTTTTCATATTCAAATGAGCCATATATTTTAATACCTTAATGTCTGGATTCTCTCTTATACCTCGGGATCAGAGACCCAAGTGGGAACCAACTCAAAGACAATAGCTTCTAGCCGGCCGGGGGAATCGAACCATGGTCCAGGAAACTGGCATGACAGTGACATACCATTTAGCCACGAAGAGAAGCTAAATGCTATGACACTATCATGCCCGTTTCCTGGACCAGGGTTCGATTCCCCGGCCGGCAGAGGCTATTGTCTTTTGAGTTGGTTCCCCCTTGGGTCTCTGATCCCGAGGTATAAGAGAGAATCCAGACATTAAGGTATTAAAATATATGGCTTAATTGAAATATATATATATATATATATATATATATGTATATATATAGATAGATATATAGATAAATAGATAGATCGATAGACATATAATTTGTTAGAAAGCAATATGAAATAAACCGTTGTAAATAGAAAACAGAACCTTAAGCTTTACAGATTGTAAATAAAGACTAGTAAAAAGCACCTTAAAATCTTCCAAAGTCTTTTTAAATCAGGTGGTTACCCTTCCTGAACTACGTCTGTAACCCACCAAAGTCGACTAGCATCCAGCTGCTTCAGGAAATCTGCCTTGTCGTTACTTTTCTTGAGGCTCAGAGTGTACCATTGCAGCTCTATACAATGTCCACGTGTATGTTGCAAGTTTCAATAATGATTTCGGGAGCTCATGCTGCAAAGGGTGTCAGGCACTTGTGGTCACCCATCCAAGTACCGAGCAATCCCTATGTCAATTGAACTTTTGTATTGAGACGCTCAAATTTTCTCTTGTCTTAAGGTACGTTTTGCATGTAGCGATAGTTGTGCGATCATCGCTGAGCGCTAATTACATTTATTCCTATGGGGCTGTTTTGCAACGAGCGACTATTTGAAACCAGCGATAATCGCTCGTTGCAAAATAGACCCATAGGAATAAATGCAATTATTGCTCAGCAATGATCGCTGCATGCAAAATGTACCTTTAGGAACTTGAAAGTTAAAACCAACCAGTAAGAGATTATCATTAATCTATTCTATTACGTAAAACATGTCTGCTAATACGACATTTTCCAGGTGACCTTCTGCCGCCCATGCATCCGAATCTTTCCAAATTTACTCGGCTCTGTGACTTTATATCCTCCGTGTTCCCGACTCTTCTAATCTAATTGTATTTTAGATCCATCATTATGGGCTGTTTGTACTTTAGATCTACCGGTATGGGCTGTTTATAATTTAGATCCACTGTTATGGGCTGTTTGTCTTTTAGATCCACCGTTATAGTCTCTTTGTATTTTAGATCCACCGTTATGGTCTCTTTGTATTTTAGATCCACTGATATGGGCTGTTTATAATTTAGATCCACTGTTCTGGGCTGTTTGTATTTTAGATCCACTGTTATGGTCTCTTTGCATTTTAGATCCACTGTTATGGGCTCTTTATATTTTAGATCCACTGTTCTGGGCTGTTTGTATTTTAGATCCACTGTTCTGGGCTGTTTGTATTTTAGATCCACACTGTTATGGTCTCTTTGTATTTTAGATCCACTTTTATGAGCTGTTTATATTTTAGATCCACTGTTCTGGGCTGTTTGTAATTTAGATCCAATGTTATGGGCTGTTTGTATTTTATATCACCTGTTTTGGCTGTTTATATTTTAGATCCACTGTTATGGGCTGTTTGTATTTTAGATCCACTGTTTTGGCTGTTTATATTTTAGATCCACTGTTCTGGGCTGTTTGTAATTTAGATCCACTGTTGTAGGCTGTTTGTATTTTAGATCCACTGTTGTAGGCTGTTTGTATTTTAGAGCCACTGTTTTGGCTGTTTATATTTTAGACCCACTGTTCTGGGCTGTTTGTATTTTAGATCCACTGTTATGGGCTGTTTGTATTTTAGATCCACTGTTTTGGCTGTTTATATTTTAGATCCACTGTTCTGGGCTGTTTGTATTTTAGATGCACTGTTTTGGCTGTTTATATTTTAGATCCACTGTTATTGGCTGTTTGTATTTTATAACCACCATTATGGGCTGTTTGTATTCAAGATTCACCGTTATGGGCTGTTTGTATTTTAGATACACTGTCATGAGCTGTTTGTATTTTAGATACCGCATTATGAGCTGTTTGTATTTCAGATCCACCGTTATGGGCTGTATGTGTTTTAGGTCCACCATTATGGGCTGTTTGTATTTTAGATCCACTGTTATGGGATGTTTGTATTTCAGATCCATTGTTTATATTTTAGATCCACTATTATGGGCTGTTTGTATTTTAGATCCACTGTTATAGGCTGTTTGTATTTTAGATCCACTATTATTGGCTATTTGTATTTTAGATCTACTGTTATGGGCCGTTTGTATTTAAATCCACTATAGTGGGCTGTTTGTATTTTAGATCCACTGTTATAGGCTGTTTATATTTTAGAACCACTGTTATGGGCTGTTTGTATTTTAGATCCACTATTGTGGGCTGTTTGTATTTTAGATTCACTGTTATAGGCTGTTTGTATTTTAGAACCATTGTTGTGGGCTGTTTGTATTTTAGATCTACCGTTATACGCTGTTTGTAGTTTAGATCTACCGTTATGGACTGCTAAAGCAAGAGCTCATGTCTCACATAGGGTGGGACAATCTAAGACCGACCAGCTCTTTAGATGAATTTAGTCTTCTACTTTCTCAAATAATCCTTAAGGATGAGATTGCAATCCCCCACACCCCTTTTTTTCTTAACTCAATCAGATGCTGTAACCATTTACAGCTTGGTGGACTTTCAGACGAGAGCCCAGAGTTGAACATACTCCCAAATATTTACAGACTATTCGCTGAACCACTTGGTATGTAACCCTCTCGCCCATCCTCACGCTAGGTTGGTAGTAGTGTGTTTCAGGGGATTATGTCAAACCTGAGCAGGGTTTGAACTCTAGTTCATGTAATGAAACCAACTACTGTACAGCGATATACTATATATACATGTATTATATGTATGTAGTTATATATATATGTATGTATAAATGTGCGTATATATACATACATATAGATTTATATATATGTATATATAGATACATACATGCACATACATACATATATATATATATATATATATATATATATGTGTGTGTGTGTGTGTATATGTGTATATATACATACATATAGATGTATATATAGATACATACATGCACATGCATATATATATATATATATATATATATATGTGTGTGTGTGTGTGTCTGTATACATACACATATATCGATGTATATATATATATATATATATATAAATATATATATATATATATATATATATATATATATATATAATATATATATGCATACGTATATATATATTTATATTTATATATATATATACAGTATATATATATATATATATATATATTATATATATATATATATATATATATATATATATATATATACACACACATACATATAGCAAAGTAGCCACCAATTACATTCTAAAAATTTACGGGCATATACTAATGCTTCTCTTTTATCTTCTTGTTTTGCCTCTTGCTCCAAAACGGCTTAGACGCCTCATACTTGCAAAACCACCCAGTCTGTTGCATCATTATCCTCGCCAGTCCATCCGTGACAAGAGACGACAGAATGTGACAATAGTTTTTCCCTTCACTATTCTCGGCTGTCGTGAATAGAACGAACAATCCCATTTGCGGTAAGCAATCTCGCCTAGTGTTCTGCACATCCCAAAAAAAGGGAGATGTGGAAGAATTTCTAGATCTCCCGCGAGGAGGACAAATGAATTTCGCGCCATTGTTGACAAAATAGCTCGTCATCTCGTGGATACGAGCATTTTTGCTGTGCCTTTGTTTCTCTTAATGGTATCGAAGCATGTTCTAAATTTGGGTATATGAAATCCTTTTAAGCAGTTTACATAAATGCCTTACAACATATTGCAGAGCTAAGAAATGCAAAACTAGTGCTATATTAAATATATTTTTATTCCATCTACGACTTCCGGTAGCTAAGAGGATATTGTCGTTGACTTAGTGAAGTAAATAATCGCTGTGGTTCCATAGAGATTAAGAATAAGCTGTCCTATGAAGTAGGTCTTAATGCCTAGATCAAAATCTGGCAGTAGAATTCAATTAATGAAGAACAATTTAAGACAGTTTGAGGGTACTATTTTCTTCAAATATTATCTACTAAAATTCATTAAGAACGTTAATCGTTTGTGTTTGTTGATAATTTTAGATTTGTTTCAGATACTTTAAACAGGGTGAGAGGAGTGGGGCGTATGTTGCAAAATGTCACAGCTGCCTTAACAAACAAGGTAGTCTCCAGTCTTGCTACAATATTTATCAAAGTCAGTCATATGGAAGTATAAACGCTTGAGTAATCAGCTTGGCTAAACTGAAATGATTTAACTATAACATTGTGCCAATTAAATCATATTTCAGGCTAAATTTAACAAATACATCGATAAGACACTAATAAAACCAGAAAATGTTCTCACGTCAAAACTTCATGCGAATTTTAGTTTAATGCCAAACATGCAATTAAACTTATATATAATTGAAAACTCTTCATTTTAATCACATATAAAGCAGAAATGTGGAACTGGAAATGAATATGAGTAAAACTAAGGTAATGTTCAATGAAAATGCAGAGGGACAACAAATAAGAGTTAAGGGCGAACCTCTAGAGATTGTTAATAAATATACATACTTAGGACAGACAATAAGTGTTTCCTAAGGACATGAGACCGAAATTAAAAGAATATTAAGCATGGGATGGAGAGATTTTGATAAACAAACTGATATTATGAAAAGTAAAATGGCACTCTCTCTAAAAAGAAAAATATCCAATCTGATGGTCTTACCGGTATTAAATACTTTACTTTTTAGTATTTAGTCAAAGTGGAGCAGTTTATGATGGTAACTGTGACAGAAAACACTTCGAGCATCTTATAGTGCAGATCTTGTAATGCACTTTCAGTTGAAGCATTTGAAGCATTTTTCTAGACCATTTCCTTTGAATTTTAGTTTTAAGAGCTTGTACGCCAGCATGCATGGAATTGATCCAAGTCCACAAAATGACTATTTTATTTACTTATAGGCCAGGTATCGTGACGTAACTAGCGTCTCATGTAAGGGCTCTACCAATTTCCTCTTGAAAATTTTGTAATGATGAAGACACAAACTATAACACTACTATTATTATATAGGACCACCCAAATTTATAGCTTATTTGTGACGGTGTTCCTGATTGGCTGTTGAAAAAAGATATCCGATTGGTTTTTGACTGGAGGCGGTCTTTGTGTCTATGTGTTCTCTGGAAGGCTCAGAAAATATCGAAATATTCTTATT
>NC_090741.1:37055316-37140316 GCF_036898095.1 Palaemon carinicauda | reverse complement strand
AACTGACTTCAAAAGCTGGAATAAAAACTCAGAGATCCTGCAGGAACTTTTAAAGACCTCGCAGGAGTTGGGCCGTAATCCTTCCAAACTCGTTCGAGAGAGAGAGAGAGAGAGAGAGAGAGAGAGAGAGAGAGAGAGAGAGAGAGAGAGAGAGAGTCCTCTTTCACCTACCCTCTCTTGAAAGCGTTCAGGGCATTCCATATCATGGTGTTTATTAACCCTCCTCCTTCCCCCTCTTCCACGTATACATGCTCTACCCCACTCTGTGAAGAAAATTTCTGAAAACTACTAGTTATTCTGACTATTCCTTCGGTACCAAAAGTTCCTATATAAAATAAAAGTTGACAGCTAAAGGATACATTTAATGCAGAAATTTTCACTTTAGAAATTCATACATGTCTTTATGACAACATAATTGAATAGATCAGTAATTCAAAAGGGCAAAATTTGTATGATTATCTATTTATGATTATCACTATCACCATCACTACTACAACCAGTGGTAAGAGACCTTCACTTTGAAATGAGACTCCGTACCTTTAAAGGTCGCTCATAAATGGCAGAGCCAAGGGACAGTGACAGTACCCAAGCTAGCAGGACAATGCCATACAGACTGACCATATATACATATGATCAGCGCCCAGGCCCGCTATTCACTCAAGCAAGGAGCAGGGAGGGCTAGACAATGGCTGCTGATAACTCGGCAAGTAGACCTATAGGCTCCCCAAAACCACCACCTCACAAGGATGGTGAGGTAGCTGACACCACAAAAAAACTATCTAGCCAGAGGAGGACTCGAATCCCAGTCCGGCACGTTTCATAGGCCAATATAACCCTAAAATCATCAAAGCATCGTAAAGAAAAAAAAAATCCTCCTCTCTTCTTAATACATCACATATGTCTCACCACTTTACATTTAACCCTTTTCCCATAAAAAGCGCTATCCAATAATCCCCCCTTTAATTTCATAAAGACTTATGCTTCCTGAATAACAAGGCCCTTGCCGTTAAGGACCAAATCTCTAAGCCCAAGTCTTAAAATACTTCTGAATTATGCAACCTTGCCAACAATCTCTCATTCCCCACAATCTGTGTATTACTTAACCACTCCAAAACACTTTAACAATAGTCAGTCAGATGATAATTAGGGATTCCGAGTGGGACGTTCAAGTTGTCTCCAGATGGAAACTTCGTGAATTGATTGCTGATGGTGACTTGTGTCTTGTGGTTGCAAAGACTTTCGATTAAGAGAGAGTATTCTCCTTGGACAAATTGAAGTGAGAACCAATAAACGTCATTTGCAAGGACATGTGTTTGACAATACGAGAGGAAGCCCTTGTGCCTATACGGGACATGATAAATAAACAGCAAGAAAGTTAATAAACACAATATTAGTATATCTGAGGCAAACAATTAGATGGCAAGATAAGGTGAAAGGTGATCTGGGGAGAAGAAGTTTGCTGGAAGAGGATGCCTTTGATAGAAGGCACTGGAGATGCCGCATGAGGTAACCAACCCCTTAATGTAGGGATATTAGATGGCGAGATAAGGTGAATGATGATATGGAGAGAAGAGATTTGCTGGAAAAGGATGCCTTTGATAGAAGGCACTGGAGATGGCCCATGATGCAAACGACCCCTTTATGTAGGGATATTAGATGGCGAGATAAAGTGAAGAATGGTATGGAGAGAAAAGGTTTACTGGAAGAGGATACCTTTGATAGAAGGCACTGGAGATGCCGCATGAGGCAACCGACCCCTTAATATAGGGATATTGGATAGGGAGATAAGGTGAAGGATGATATGGAGCAAAGAGGTTTGCTGGAAGAGGATACCTTTGATAGAAGGCAGTGGAGATGGCGAGTGAGGCAACCGACCCCTCAATGTAGGGATATTAGATGGCGAGATAAGATGAAGGATGGTATGGAGAGAGGAGATTTGCTAAAAGAGGATGCCTTTGATAGAAGGCACTGGAGATGGCGCATGAGGCAACCGACCCCTTTATGTAGGGATATTAGATGGCGAGATAAAGTGAAGAATGATATGTAGAGAAGAGGTTTGCTGGAAGAGGATGCCTTTGATAGAAGGCACTGGAGATGGCGCATGAGGCAACCGGATCTTAAAGTAGGGATATTAGACGGTGAGATATGGTGAAGGATGATATGGAGAGAAGAGGTTTGCTGGAAGAGTAGCTTTTGATAGAAGGCACTGGAGATGGCGCATGAGGCAACCGGATCTTAATGTAGGGATATTAGACGGTGAGATATGGTGAAGGATGATATGGAGAGAAGAGGTTTGCTGGAAGAGTAGCTTTTGATAGAAGGCACTGGAGATGGCGCATGAGTCAACCGACCCCTTAATGTAGGGAGATTAGATGGCAAGATAGGTGAAGGATGATAGAGAAAGAAGGGGTTTGATGGAAGATGGGGGGGGCCTTAGATAGATGGCATTGGAGATGGCGCACGAGGCAACCGACCCCTTAATGTAAGGATAACGGTGGGAAAGAAGTGTGTGAGGTTTGAACTCTGACTTATACCTGATGGAGTTCGAATCTCATGTAGAATTAAAGATTAACTTCCCATTAATTTGACGGCTGGAATTAGTATTTTTGTGTACTCATATTGACATGAACCCGCTCTTTTGTCCACCAGCTTTCTGTTTCTGATTACCGAATCATATGTCTCCTCGTTAATGTGATGAATTATTATTATTATTATTATTATTATTATTGTTATTATTATTATTATTAGCTAAACTACAACCCTAGTTGAAAAAGCAGGATGCTATAAACCCATGGGCTCAAATTGGAAAAAAATATACCTGTGAGGAAAGTATATAAAGAAATAAATAAACTAGAAGAGAAGTAATGAACAATTGAAATAAACACTAAAAACAGTAACAACATTAAAATAGATCTTTCATATATAAACTATTAAGAGACTTTTATCAGCTTGTTCACACACAAAAATTTGCTGTAAGTTGGAACTTCTGAAATTCCACCGATTCAATTGCCTGATTAGGAAGATCATTCCACATCTAGGTCACAGCTGGAATAAAACTTCTAGAATATTATGTCGTATTGAGCTCATGATGGAGAATTCAAGACTATTAGAATTACCTGCATGCCTAGTATTATGAAAAGGATGGTACTGTCCGGTAAGTTCTGAATGCAAAGAATGGTCAGAATTATAAGAAAAAAAAAGTCTTTGCAAAATCCATAACGAACTAACTGAATGACAGTGACAGTGATCAATAACTAGATCAGGAATAAGAAATTTAATTAACCGTAATTTCCTGTCCAACAAATTAAGATGAGAATCAGCAGCTGAAAACCAGATAGGAGAAAAATACTCGAAAAAATGCAGAATGAGAGAATGAAAACACTTCAGAAGACTGGTCACCGTAAATTTTGAAAACTTTAAGACTTTCTCAATAAGCCACTTTTTTCGTGCAACTAAAGAAGAGACAGACCAGCTCGAGATAAAGATCTTCTCTAAAACCGTAAATTTTAAACCTGGGATTACCATTGAACTTTCCTAAAGATTATAAGAAAATTATTGAAGGGGATCTTACTGAACTGACTCTACCACGTTTAGAATGCTTCCAGAAGGCTAACATCCCTGGCTACACCACCAGTTGCACTTACTGAACTGCCTCTACCATGTTTAGTATGCTTCAAGAAGGCTAACTTCCCTGGTTACACCACCACTTGCACTTACTGAACTGCCTCTACCACGTTTAGTACGCTTCCAGAAGGCTAACTTCCCTGGCTACACCACCACTTGCACTTACTGAACTGCCTCGACCACGTTTAGTACGCTCCCAGAAGGCTAACTTCCCTGGCTACACCACCAGTTGCACTTACTGAACTGCCTCTACCATGTTTAGTATGCTTCAAGAAGGCTAACTTCCCTGGCTACACCACCACTTGCACTTACTGAACTGCCTCTACCACGTTTAGTACGCTCCCAGAAGGCTAACTTCCCTGGCTACACCACCAGTTGCACTTACTGAACTGCCTCTACCATGTTTAGTATGCTTCAAGAAGGCTAACTTCCCTGGCTACACCACCACTTGCACTTACTGAACTGCCTCTACCACGTTTAGTATGCTTCCAGAAGGCTAACTTCCCTGGCTACACCACCACTTGCACTTACTGAACTGCCTCTACCACGTTTAGTATGCTTCCAGAAGGCTAACTTCCCTGGCTACACCACCACTTGCACTTACTGAACTGCCTCTACCACGTTTAGTACGCTCCCAGAAGGCTAACTTCCCTGGCTACACCACCAGTTGCACTTACTGAACTGCCTCGACCACGTTTAGTACGCTCCTAGAAGGCTAACTTCCCTGGCTACACCACCAGTTGCACTTACTGAACTGCCTCTACCATGTTTAGTATGCTTCAAGAAGGCTAACTTCCCTGGTTACACCACCACTTGCACTTACTGAACTGCCTCTATCACGTTTAGTACGCTCCCAGAAGGCTAACTTCCCTGGCTACACCACCAGTTGCACTTACTGAACTGCCTCTACCATGTTTAGTATGCTTCAAGAAGGCTAACTTCCCTGGCTACACCACCACTTGCACTTACTGAACTGCCTCTACCACGTTTAGTACGCTTCCAGAGGGCTAACTTTCCTTGCTACACCACCACTTGCACTTACTGAACTGCCTCTACCACGTTTAGTACACTTCAAGAAGAATAACTTCCCTGGCTACACCACCACTTGCACTTACTGAACTGCCTCTACCACGTTTAGTACGCTTCCAGAAGGCTAACTTTCCTGGCTACACCACCACTTGCACTTACTGAACTGCCTCTACCACGTTTAGTACGCTTCCAGAGGGCTAACTTTCCTGGCCACACCACCACTTGCAATTACTGAACTGCCTCTACCACGTTTAGTACGCTTCCAGAGGGCTAACTTTCCTGGCCACACCACCACTTGCAATTACTGAACTGCCTCTACCACGTTTAGTACGCTTCCAGAGGGCTAACTTTCCTGGCCACACCACCACTTGCACTTACTGAACTGCCTCTACCACGTTTAGTACGCTTCCAGAGGGCTAACTTTCCTGGCCACACCACCACTTGCACTTACTGAACTGCCTCTACCACGTTTAGTACGCTTCCAGAGGGCTAACTTTCCTGGCCACACCACCACTTGCACTTACTGAACTGCCTCTACCACGTTTAGTACGCTTCCAGAGGGCTAACTTTCCTGGCCACACCACCACTTGCACTTACTGAACTGCCTCTACCACGTTTAGTACGCTTCCAGAGGGCTAACTTTCCTGGCCACACCACCACTTGCACTTACTGAACTGCCTCTACCACGTTTAGTACGCTTCCAGAGGGCTAACTTTCCTGGCCACACCACCACTTGCACTTACTGAACTGCCTCTACCACGTTTAGTACGCTTCCAGAGGGCTAACTTTCCTGGCCACACCACCACTTGCACTTACTGAACTGCCTCTACCACGTTTAGTACGCTTCCAGAAGGCTAACTTTCCTGGCCACACCACCACTTGCACTTACTGAACTGCCTCTACCACGTTTAGTACGCTTCCAGAAGGCTAACTTTCCTGGCCACACCACCACTTGCACTTACTGAACTGCCTCTACCACGTTTAGTACGCTTCCAGAGGGCTAACTTTCCTGGCCACACCACCACTTGCACTTACTGAACTGCCTCTACCACGTTTAGTACGCTTCCAGAAAGCTAACTTCCCTGGCTACACCACCACTTGCAGTTACTGAACTGCCTCTACCACGTTTAGTACGCTTCCAGAAGGCTAACTTTCCTTGCTACACCACCACTTGCACCTACTGAACTGCCTCTACCACGTTTAGTACGCTTCCAGAAAGCTAACTTCCCTGGCTACACCACCACTTGCACTTACTGAACTGCCTCTACCACATTTAGTACGCTTCCAGAAGGCTAACTTTCCTTGCTACACCACCACTTGCACTTACTGAACTGCCTCTACCACGTTTAGTACGCTTCCAGAAGGCTAACTTCCCTGGCTACACCACCACTTGCACTTACTGAACTGCCTCTACCACGTTTAGTACGCTTCCAGAAGGCTAACTTTCCTGGCTACACCACCACTTGCACTTACTGAACTGCCTCTACCACGTTTAGTACGCTTCCAGAAGGCTAACTTTCCTGGCTACACCACCACTTGCACTTACTGAACTGCCTCTACCACGTTTAGTACGCTTCCAGAAGGCTAACTTTCCTGGCTACACCACCACTTGCACTTACTGAACTGCCTCTACCACGTTTAGTACGCTTCCAGAGGGCTAACTTTCCTTGCTACACCACCACTTGCACTTACTGAACTGCCTCTACCACGTTTAGTACGCTTCCAGAAAGCTAACTTCCCTGGCTACACCACCACTTGCACTTACTGAACTGCCTCTACCACGTTTAGTACGCTTCCAGAAGGCTAACTTTCCTTGCTACACCACCACTTGCACTTACTGAACTGCCTCTACCACGTTTAGTATGCTTTCAGAAGGCTAACTTCCCTGGCTACACCACCACTTGCACTTACTGAACTGCCTAGAGGCAGTTCAGTAAATGCTTCCAGTAGTTTCATAGAACGGAATTGGATTTGTCTTGTACTTTCTCACTGGTCAGTGGTATGATGAACTACTAAACGAAACCTGCTGAAAGTGACAGTGTTCATAGTCCACTTTAAAACTACAATCGTAGAATCAGGATGGCATTGCCTTACCACAGAAGCTAACCACTCCAAAGGTAAAAGTTGGCATAAGCTTCAACAAAGAGCCAGTATCATGAACCATAAGATCAGGAATGAGTTCTCTTTGACAGAGCCCTTCTTGAAGTCTCAGGTTTTCTAAAAGAACGCCTCTATTATTATTATTATTATTATTATTATTATTATTATTATTATTATTATTATTATCATTATTATTACTTGCTAAGCTGCAATCCTAGTTGGAAAAGCTGGATGCTATAAGCCCAAGGGCTCCATCAGGGAAAATACCCCAGTGAGGAAAGGAAATAAAAAATGAATAAACTACAAGAGAAGTAATGAACAATTAAGATAAAATATGTTAACAGTAACAGCATTAAAATAAATCTTTCATATATAGACTATAAAAACTTTAAAAAAAAAAAAAAAAACAAGAGGAAGAGAAATAAGATACAATAGTGTGCCAAAGCGTACCTTGGCCACTAGCCAAGACCTTAATAAGGTCAGAAAATCACGGCTGTAGCGTCTTAGATAGTCCCAGCAGCATGAGGTCGTGCTCACTAGGTGAAGAAATCATGTCTCTAATACTCCAAATCTTGGCCTTAGCCGTTAGATTCGGGGTAAGTTTTCAGTTTGAGGTTTACTTACCTAACCTTAAAATATGTAAACTATAAAAGCTTTAACAAAACAAGAGGTAGATAAGTTAGATAGAATGGTGTACCCGAGTGTACCCTCAAGCAAGAGAATTCTAACCCAAAACAGTGGAAGACCATGGTATAGAGGCTATAGCACTACCTAAGACTACAGAACAATGGTTTGATTTTGGAGTGTCCTTCTCCTAGAAGGGCTGCTTACCATAGCTAAAGAGTCTCTTCTACCCTTGCCAAGAGGAAAGTAGTCTCTGAACAATTACAGTGCAGTAGTTAACCGCTTTGGTGAAGAGCAATTGTTTGGTAATCTCAGTGTTATCAGGTGTATGAGGACAGAGGAGAATCTGTAAAAAAAAAAGAGAGAGAGAGAGAGAGAGAGAGAGAGAGAGAGAGAGAGAGAGAGAGAGAGAGAGAGAGGGGGGGGGGGAAGTGTCATATAACACCCGGCAGTCCATGACAATTGACATGTGAAAATTGACAGCAATTCTCTTTTCCTCTACCGCCAAAATTTGGATTTTCCAATTTACTTCATCTGTCCTATTTTCCTTCAGGACTGCTCTATTATTATTATTATTATTATTATTACTATTATTATTATTATTATTACTACTACTACTACTACTACTACTACTACTACTAGCTAAGCTACAACCCTAATTGGAAAAGCAGGATGCTATAAGCTCGAGGGCTCCAACAGAGGAAAATAGCCCAGTGAGGAAAGGAATAAGGAAATAAATAAACTTCAAGAGAAGTAATAAATAATATGAAATGTTTTAAGAACAGTAATAACATTGAAAGATATCATTTACATATGAATTATAAAAACTTGAATTAACAAGGGGAAGAGAAATTAGATAGAAAAGTTTGCCCAAGTGAACTCTCAAGCAAGAGAACTCTAAACCAATTCGGTGGAGGACCATGGTACATATGCTATGCCACTACCAAAGACTAGAGAACAATGGTTTGATTTTGGAGTGTCCTTCTAGATAAGGATACCAGTCTGTAGTACATGGCAGCTTTTAAAATGATGACATATATTGTTGGGATTTTTAGTTCAAACACGTATGACATGTATCTAATTCCTGGTGTGTATTATCATAAACCATGTTTATATTTCAGTAGCAAGAGATTTAATTTTTCTGATGAAAGAAGTTTATCATTATATCTATTCCTGTTTCAAACTTAATCAAGATAAGTACCGGAGGTAGTAGAAGACATAAAAAAAAACAGCAGGCATAATAGGAATAAATGTCTGTCTGTCCAAATGCCTCCACACATTCTATTTGTCACATAATTTTATATGTAATGTCTTGTTTCCTATTTGCTCATTATGTAGTCAAGGGGTTCCCAACCTTTTTGTTCTTCTGTACCCCGTGGCCATTATTATAGATTCATGTGTTCCCTAAAATTGAGGATGGAAAAGATAAAAAGAAATTATATTGATATAATCTCAGATCCAAAGTACTCCCTTTAGAGTAAAAATGTACCAGTAGGGGTACATGTATCCTCAGGTTTGGAATCCCTGATCTAGGCCATTATATCATACTTGAAACATACAACACACACACACATACACACAAACATGCACATGCCATTGGTTATCTATTACAACGAAGCATGAATCAGTACCTGAATAATTCATTGCCTACTTTTTCCTATTACGTTATGAGTGAAATGACCGATTGTCTTTCTTATTTTATAGCGAGGTACCATTCCTTAACAAGAATTGACCCATAAATATTATTTTGCAGTTTCTTGAAGTTTTTATCTCTACTTTGATTGCTTGAATGATATTCGCATGGTTCTTGCATAAGTTTCCTCTTTAAATTTACTTAACCAGAATATTCAACATCCTAGACATAAGAGAGCAAAAGAAGACTTTTTTTTTACATCCAAGGACTTCCATTTAACTAGCTATACAACATACTAGACATAAAAGAACAGGAAGCGCTGTTTGTTTATATGTAAAGTCTACTATTTTACCTAAATATCCGAGACATAAGAGAGGAGCAGAAGACATTGATTTTATTGCGAAGAATCCTCGACTCGTTTAACCTCAAAGGGGAGACATGAGTTGAGTTCGATTTGAAACTCCTGTCTCTGAGACAGCAACGCCACAAAAAAACTAAACGATATTAAGAGCTTCAGATACAACCAATATAAAAAGAAAGATACACGCAGACAACGAAATGAACGCCACCAATATCTATGAGGAAGGAGATTTAAATGACGTGGTCAAGTAGGTTGGAGTACCTTCAACCCCTTCTTTATCCTTTGTCAACAACTGGAGATGAGAATTTCCATCAATACAATAATCTTTTTTCAGCAACTGTTTTCCAGTATATGAAGTAGTTTATCCACCGGGCTGACTTCGAGAAAATGGAGTGGAACTACAGCATGTAATTTTATCCTTATTATGTACCCTCTCGTGATAGGCTTTTCCTACTACAATTGTTAATATCTCCCCTTGATCAGTCCCAACTTCCGTTTCCAACAGATGGAACTGTTTCTTCTGCTTTAAAAACTTCAATGAAAATTGCTTTTCCAAAAAGTCTTCACAACGTGTCCTTTTATATCAGTTGTTTCCTTTACACCTTTCTCCAATAATCATTCCCCTTTTTGCCTATTTCCTAATTACTACTTTCTTTCATTTTCATCTCTTAACAAGAGAAAATCCTCAGCCTCCGTTGCCCAGTCTTATGTAGTGCTCCCAACCCAAATGTCTGGCCCGATCCTTTTTTTTATTTCTTTATGAATAACCTCCTTGCAAAATGGCTTGTTAGGCCAACTGCATCTACATCCAGAGGCTTTATTTAATTCTTTTCTCTTTGGGGCTTTGCGTGTGCGTGTGTTTGCTCAATCTGCAAGATTTCCTCGTGCAATGCTGTGTGTGCAATTGCGTGTGCAACTGTGTGCATTTTGCAGTATTTATTTATCCTTTGATATTTTTTGCTCTTGGTGTGTGTTTTGTCTGTTTCCTTTTAACACATTTTTATTCTGAACATAATACTAAATTCTCTAAATATCTTTATCACAGGGATGCTATAAGCATTACCATTTCGTGTTATTACTAATTATTAATTATTATTATTATTCGACTGGACACCAGAGTAAGGCTTTACAGCTGGTGTCATCCTCAATTCTCCTCCTCCAAAATTCCTTGAGCATCGTGTGTCTCTCTGTGATCAATTATTCTGACAAATGTATTGAATTTATTTCCCAGGACTATTCTAAATCTATGTAAAACCTCTTACCCCATTTCCCTGATGACTTATTATACTTCTTATGAATCTATGACTAATTTGGTATTTTTGAAAATTATTATTAACAACGATATTTTCTTCTCTTTGTAAAAGCCTTTTTAGCAGGAATACTGTACTGCTATAGTCGTCGCAAAGATTCTGGGCGAAATAGGCCCCACCCACTAACGACGTCATAACTAATCTCATTGCCTCCCACGTTGGCAGCGGCCACAATACATCCTGTTAACACGGGAGACAACACGATTGGTTATGACGTCATCAGGGGGTGGAGCTTATTTAGCCCAGTATCTTATAATCTTTCAAGCTTGTCATATATTTATTTTTAAAAAATGGTTGTCATTTGTATATGTCAGTGTATTTGTGCCAATACTAATTTTTCAGCTTTTTTTTCTAAGTGTATGACAAATTTTCATGTCATTATAGAACTGTTTTACCCCTGTTCTGTTTGACTATATATATATATATATATATATATATATATATATATATATATATATATATATATATATACATATATATATATACATATATATATATATATATATATATATATATATATATATATATATATATATATATATATGTATATATATATATGTATATATATATATATATATATATATATATATATATATATATATATATATATATATATATATGTATATATATATATATATATATATATATATATATATATATATATATATATATATATATATATATATATATAAAATTATCCTTCAGCCTGAAATGAAAAATGCCAGCGATGAATGAAAAGTTGTATTGGAAACATAATTCTAATGTAATTTAGTACGAGTAAAAATTGTAAAGGTGTTCTCAATCTTCAATATGCAAGGGTCAAGATTATTTTGTATTTTCTATTGCAATTTATTTGCATAATTATTATTCCATAAACAGGAAAAAAAATAAAAACTTAAATGGAAAATATAAATTATTTTATATTATCTAATTTTGGCTTGATTGCAAATAAGAGTTTTTTTTATTATACTTTTCTTTTTAAATTTGTATTTTTTTTTTCATTAACAGCATTTTCAATATAGATATCGTTATAATTTTTCTCAGTTTATTTTGAGCAGTTAAGATAATGACAACAAATATTAGAATCCAACTTTTGAACATCAAATTCTGTGTATAGTTTTATGTTAATAAATTACTTTAAAAAGGAATTAAAAATGAAACATTACACCTAACTGAATGATGCTCCTTTGAGTGATAACTTTTCTTTTTAATCTCTACATTTAAATAAATAACGAATCTCAACTGATCAAATGTTTTTTGACCATCGTATGAATAAGCTCGAGAGAATTTTAAACATTGATAAAACATTAATTAATTTTTCATCACTTCACTTTGAGCAACCAGGGATAATATATTCCGATACTACTAAATTATAATTAGAATTTTCTTGAAGCTAAATTATTAAAATGAGATCCAAAAATAAGACTTAATATCAAAATATTTCTTGCGTTTAATCATCAAAATCATATTCGAACCTTGATAGACCACATTTCTTTTTATTGAAAATACAAATATTTATATTTTCCAAATATCTGTAAAATCTCGAAATAAATTGAGCAAAGTCTGGCAGGGCTGTGAGCATAAGCTCAAAATGAAGGCCAGGGGAAAATAGTCTCTAGGATATATTCGCTTAGTGGCCAGTTTACCTTTAGACTCTCTTAAGTTTTATATATATATATATATATATATATATATATATATATATATATATATATATATATATATATATATATATATATATATATATATATATATATATATATATATATATATATATAGCTGGAGTGAGCCTTGTGAAAATCCGCAATAGGCTCTTTTTTTTACAATGACATGAATTTGCCATAGACAACTTTTATAGCTGTTATATTATTATATCATACGAATTTATAAGCTCATGCACCAATGCCTGCTGGTCCAGTGTGTTTATTTTCTAATTTCATGCGTCACATTTTTTGCATCTTTTTATATATAGTATATTTATGCTCATTAACATATCTAAATTTGCACAATTTGGTCTCCCATTTCCTAATCTGCTCATACTACCTGCAAACACATCTGTCAAATTGTGTTTCATTGTTCCCTATCTACTTCTATGTTTATCTGCCTGTCTTGTCTGTCTGTCTGTCTGTCTGTCCATCCATACACACACACACACATATATATATAAATATATATATATATATATATATATATATATATATATATATATATATATATATATATATATATATATATATATATATATATATATATTGCACACATGATAATTCCAACGCAAACACTCTTGATTTTCATTTATCCAAATATTCCACAAATATCTTTTAATGTTCCAAGAGAAAATTGATTTTATGATAAGAATTTCTTGCCTAGCAAGGATTTAACCCTTAACCATATGCAGAGTTCAAATTGAAGTGACAGTCAACCACTTTAACCATTAGTGTATATATATATGCATATATATATATATATATATATATATATATATACATAAATATAATATATATATATATATATATATATATATATATATATATATATATATATCCTGTGTTGGAGCAAATGCAATACTAATTGGTATTTGTGGCTTATTTGAAAAGAAGAATATCACAGATGTTAGTGACAAAATTCTCTCTCTCTCTTATTCAATGAAATAACCCTATCCATGACACACAAACATATATATATATATATATATATATATATATATATATATATATATATATATATACATATATATATATATACATACATACATAGATTTATATATACATTCACATGTATATATACATATAAATTGTATATATATATGTGTATACATATATGTTTGTATGTACATTATATATATATATATATATATATATATATATATATATATATATATATATATATATATATATATATATACAGGCATTCCTCAGCTTCTGTGCACCTAAGTGGAAATTAAAAAGATGCTTTATTAATCTAATTAAGGAACCAAATCTATTTAATTATAATCTGAAACAATAAATACGACTCCTAAAGTTTGAAAGACCTTAATGCAGTGATTATTACAAATCCCAACAATTTATATTGTTATTATATGGTAACCAATTATCATAAGACTAGTTTTTCTTCAACTGTAAACGTTACCGATAAATATTCTATCTTATATTCATACGATTGTAGAATACCTCAGACATGTTCAATTGTTATATGTGACAGTCGGCGTGTATTCTTTTCCTTTTGTAATTAGGAATCATATAGAAAATGGTACATTATTTTTGCACAGGTTAAAACAATTACATTAATTATGTCAGACTTTATGACTAGTGATCGTATTTGCCAATTTTAATTTCATTCTGTTTCCTTAAGAAGCAAATAAACGTGAACCTTCCAAAAGACCCCAAAGATGGCAATATTTTATAATCAAAGTAGAAACTGAACAAGAATGAAGTAATGATAATTTACAATGGTAGTATCATAAATCTATGCCTAACTAGGATATGTTAACTTCTTATATTGGTATATTAGTTTTCAGACATATGTCAATGCTGTGCAGTATATCAAGTGAACATTTCCATCTTTAATATAGGTGTGTATAGAACAGATGGAAAAGAAAGTAATTTAACAAATGCAATAATATACTCTATAAAATGGAAATTTGGGAAAATTGATACGACAGCTGCATAAATACACAAAACATAGAGAACACACACATGTCCAATCTGTCACAAAATCACATGTGATGAATCTTCTGGTAGAAAAATCACAGGGAACATGAAAAAGAAGAGACCAGATGGCAAGTGCTTTCATTAATCAGGTATATGTAGACACCATCAAGGTACGATGTACATGAAAGCTCTTGATACCTATTTTTTTTTTTCATGCTTTCAGGGATTTTATAGTAATGTATATGTAACATTCTTTCTAGTCTGACAACATATTCTAACTTTGAAAGATTCCTTGACTGCTTTATACTTTCCAAAACTATGATGTGTGCAATACTACCACCCCCAACTCCGGTGGATAATCCTCTAGCACCTCCTCAACCCCTTCATTCATATGATTCCTTTTACATTCCATCATTATTTCGATGTCAACTTTAATTTCTGTCATTTAAAAAAGCTTTGATGTTTGTACCCTCTAATCTTCCTCCGGCTCGAAAGTCTGTTTTCTCAATCTCTTGTCCTTTTTTTTCTCTCTCCTTCTCACTCAGGGCCAGGCACCAGAAGCCGAGGATGAGAATACACCACAAAAGAGGGTGGATAAAATCTTCTCTCAGATGGACAAGAACAACGATGAAAAGCTCACCTTGGATGAATTCAAGGAGGGTTCGAAGGCCGATCCTCGAATTGTTCAAGCCCTATCGCTCGGCGACAACTAAAAGAGAAATAAGCCAAGTTCGTACATCATTCAAAAAAAGGGGGAAAAATTTGAATTTCTCGGGGATTGAAATTTGGGGTTTTCTCCAAACACTCACATACACACCTTTCTAAATTTACTCTTTTATTTTATTCCTTCATTTATGCGTTGTTGTCGACTTCTAGGGAAATTAGATCTAGACAAAATTTTTCCATATAATTTGAGATGTACCATGATACTAACATTATTTTTCTTTTCTTCCCCCCTCCCACTCATCGTAATACACCAATCTGCTGATTACAACAACTACTGCATCTGTAAAAACACCTGGACAGGGCCAGGCGCCAGAAGCAGATGATGATAACGCCCCACAGAAGAGAGTTGACCAGATCTTCTCCCAGATGGACAAAAATCACGACGAGAAACTAACGCTCGAGGAGTTCAAAGAAGGGTCTAAGGCTGACCCGCGAATCGTCGAAGCGCTTTCTTTAGGAGATAACTGAGCAGCTCTACTTCTTTTTCTTCTTGTTTTTCTGTTTATACTTCTTGTTTTCCCTTTGCATTATCCATACGTCTTACTTTCCTCAACCGCCATCATCAACGGTGTAAAAAAGGAAAATGTTAACATGAAAACGGTCGTCCACTAGTATCGGTTTTGATGGCGGTGGAAGCACCAGCAACATTTATCATCATCAGTGTTTCTATCATCATCCACAACAACAGGAACTACAACAACAGCAACAAGAACAATAGCAACATCATCATCATCAATAACTATTGGACGAGGACTCTATTCCCACGTGACCTCAACGAGCTGTTCGTCCACACCACCACATGGCCCAGCGTCTCTTTCCATAGGGACGCCAGCCAAAATTTCAAGCCAGCGTCCCCACTCCTGAGATCTCAAATTACTGTTGCTATTCCAGCACCTGGAAGCATTACAGATTATATGATTTAACTAGTATCTGCAGAGAAACATCAGTTTTGGAGTTGGGTAAAAGTTTCCCATGTGTATAGATGTCACTGTATATTCCAAGCTTTTGAATCAATGTTAAAATCAGTTCATATACTATATAATGACAAGATAGTGTAGTGCTAATAACGACAATTACGGCAGTACCAGTGAGCAAACATGATACTAAAAGGTAGTAAAGAGACTGGACTGTATTCCTGTCCATGTGGTTTGACCCAAAACTGATGTTTGAAGCAAAATCTTAATCTGGCAGGTTCTCCGCTTTCCTCGACTTCACATTTCAACTATTAAGTCTCAATTTTGCAATGAATGTCTCGATTTATGACTCAACTACTGAGAGTTTTTGGAAAGCCAAGATCCATGTCATGACTCCTGTAACATTATATAGTTCTTGGATTCTTCTAAGCTAAAGAAATAAGCTCACCAAGTCGAAGTTTCAAATTTTATGGCACTTTTGAGTAATATTCTTAAATAGCTTTTCTATATGTAATTTTTCCTGGTTCTTTTTCTATGAACATCGTAAGATTCAGAATCTTTACACACAAATAAATCACAAAGTTTTAAGGTGGAAAAAGCCACATTATCAAATAAAGAAAAGAGATTTGCTCCAGTCAGTTGGCATGAAAGCCAAAGATGTTCATTTTACGGGTTGTACAATAGTACACATTCATTGGAGATTTCACCCCTTTGTCTAGTTTTGTATCAAATTTTATCTAAGTGTCGTTTGCATCCACTTTTCTCTGATGAATTCACCTGTCCCAGTCACGTTCAGGATAAGTTCATTTGCATACATGAATGAAAATAAATACAATTAAGTCATTACTAGAAGTTATACCGCTAGTCTTAAATCTCACAGCGACAGGAAGTAGCATCCACTACCGAAACAAACTTTTGAAAATTACTCAAAAAAACATGAAATAAACTTTTGAAAATTACTCTAAAAATATAATTGATTATAGTTACGTTTACGAGGACTCCTCATTCAAAAACAAAAACAAGCGCACCCCCTTTACTCTTGAGCGGTAAGAGAAGAGTCGTCCTGTCTTCGTTGCAAAAACATATTGAGAAAGAGAGAGAGCGGACATTGCGTGTGTGTTGACAAGTATGATCGAGAATGTGTGCAAAAAACTGCGTGCAAAAAACTCTGCGGGCATGAAAAATTCTGCTACCCATCCACACACGCACATATTTGGAAAGCATGAGTGAATTTTTTAATAAATGAAATATACAGCCATATATATGACAAAAAAAGCCACAGAATCAAAAATTATTGCAGGTAAGAAAAATAGTTATGAAAAATGTTCTACCCTGATTATCAGCTGTGAGGAAGTCTTAGGCTTGGAAGATTTGGGACCTACATCACCCACATATTCCAATGGCAATAGCCAAAGAATTCTGAATCATGAAATTCTTAAATAGATACGTCTGGTAAACACTTGCTCATAATTACAAGATTAATATGAAGGAGGATAAAGTATATTTTTTTTTTTACCCGTTTAAGAAGACACTGCCTGACAGAAGCACAATTCCAATTGGTGGACTTTGTTCTTTTGGATTTAAAATACTATCAAATCTGTTGTTAGTATAATTGAGTTCCTGAATTGCAGTCATAATAGGGAGATTTTTTTCAAGGTTTTGGCATATTTTCATTCCAAAATCATTAAAACATGCTTTACTGCCATTCGTCCTCCTCAAGTCTTAATCAGTCCATCTCTAAAGACTTCTCACTGTAGACTAATGCTTTGTTCTCTGGCAGTTTTGAACTGCAAGCTACAAGTCATACTGCCAAAACTCCCGCGTTAAATTGAATGAATTTCGGGATGTACAAGATGTTTCATATGACCCGCAACACATTTCCAAGAATATTGGTGAAGAAAACACCAGACTTACAGCACAGACGATGGGAAACTAACCAGTTGGGTTGACAGGAGATTTGAGACACTTTTAACAAGCAGATTTCTCCCACACAGTAAAAGATTGAATCTCTCATGACTCCAAAACATAACCACCACAAATAAACTTTTGCAATGACGCATGACAATGACTCCAAGCATGATCTAGATAGGATTCATTTCCTTCTCAAATTTGCAAAATTGAAACAAGCTTTTGGAAACTCGAAAAGATGGTAAGATAAAATTGACTACTGGGCCAACTGTGTGAAGTCAGTAGGATTTTAAAATGTTAAAATTTTCCATGAATAAAAATTATTTAAATCAAAAGTGACGATTGTCAATCAAATGGTGGAATCACTTGTTCACGTATCATCAATTTCCAGCATCAACTTACATTGTATTTGCATATTTTCCATTTTCTTTTGCACGTAAGCATTTAAGGCTTTGCAAATCAGACTGACTCCATTGTGGTATCCACTTTCTTCAATATCTGGATTTAGAGAGCTTTTTCGTTTCCTATTTTTTCTTTTCGTTTTTTTATCATAAAAGCAGTAAAGTTTATATACCACAGTGTTAGTAGTCCGATGTCCGTTCTAAAGACGTTGGTTGTATTTTAGCACCCATCCTGAGAGCTAAACATTTTATGAATATACAGTAACTGTGCCATCTGCAATTACATACCCCTTTTCATTTGAGTCTAAAAACCCCTCCACACTAGGGGTAAATGCAAGGCGGGCACTCTGATTTGCCCGTAATTCTCTCGCTTTGAAACAGTGTTACCAGATCAAACAGTTCAAGCCAGGCAGTAGGTATGGGGAGGCAAATGTATGATTTGCGCCAGACGCCAAGCAGAGGGCAGTCAAGAATTGACAAACAACGTGGTCCCTACTAAGATGCTAATTCAGTGCCTCAACAACGGGAACAGGCACTTCGGTGGTTTGGCCGTCCTGTTTTATGCTGTCATCTACACTCGTGATCGCCTACCATACAACAAAATTGGTGACAGTGACTGCCCGCCGTGCACTTGCCCCTCGTGTGGAAGGGGCTTAGGAGTAATGTTTTTTATTCTTTCCACATAGCGAAATTTATTTTCTTCTCAGGGGTAGTGCTAAAGTACACCTTCCAGATGCTTAATTATAAACAATTAAGATAATGGTGATTATGATTAAAAGGGAGACCACTGGTGTGATATGAGGAATTGATATTAAATCAACACAGAAGGAAGCCAATTTATGTTCCTAATTTTAAAGATCTAACAGAATTTGAACAACCTTATCTATACCTTACATGCCGGGCTGCTACTTGACGAAAATAGGCCAGTTCATTATTTATGTATATTCCATAATTCATAACAAGCCATAATTGCTTTTTCTTATAAAATACAGCATTAAAGAAAATAAGGAAATTTATTCGAATTAAATTTTCTTAGAATAAAATTTTATCAAATTGTGAAACGCTAAGTTAGCTTACACTACAATTCAATCTTTACTTGAGCTTTTAAAAATGTCAATGCCTGATACATTAAATTCCCTTGATTGACAAATGAGATTTATCGGAACACTAGGTGAAAATAAAAATTCAGCTGAGACTCATCGAGACTCAGGGCTACTCGGCATTTAGGGGTTAAAGCATAATACTAAATTCGAGACGAATAACTCTCTCATTGGTTGCAATTCAGTGTTCTAAATTATTCAAATCTTTGCCATTGGTTACAACCAAATTCACTGCTCTAAATTCTTCGATTTTAAATCAATTTGAAAGGAATACTTCACCAAATTCTTCTTTAATATATATTTGTTAAACCTGGCTGAACTTTAAATTTCTAATCTTTCCCCAGTAAAGATATTCCTTCTAATCACTCCATTGATCAGTGAAGTAGCCCTGTCATAAACTATGGTAATGATTTATAAATATATATATATATATATACATATAAATATAAAATGCATTATTTCCTCCACCGTTTTTATTGTTATGATTAATATTATGCTGTGAAGTGCCCCCCGCCAGCAACTTGTGATAAAATACTCGCATGCGTTAAAGGCTTAAATAAACCCTTTGCAAATGGTTTCTCTCTCTCTCTCTCTCTCTCTCTCTCTCTCTCTCTCTCTCTCTCTCTCTCTCTCTCTCTCTCTCTCTCTCTCTCTCGACCCCATCTTTTGAAATGTAAAGTTTAGCAATTGATTGAACCCACTTTGAGCAAGCTTAACCATTTAAAAGGGAAACTGATGAAATTTAAGCACAAAATGTTAATTTAATCTATGACAATCGCCCAAAAGGTTTTGATGTCTGAAGTCTTGTATTTTCTATTTTTAGGTTATTTCGAAAATTTAAAGGAAGTTTGGTGTTTCAGTTTCTTAAGTAAATCATTACATTTTTACTGAATGTCTTCTGCAAGTTGTGATACATTTGCAAAATTTAGAAAAAGTTCACTAATCTGCTCTTACAAATCCTTAAGTCTTTTGACGTAAATCAAATTTTGTATAAATATTTCTAAATATAATTTTTAAGTTGATATTTAAATAAGCTTCTAAGTTGAATTCCTACTTCGTAATTATCTTAAATCTTAACCAAATATGATTTCAGTTCAAGATCAGATTTTGAAAAAAGCGGTTTCAATCCTATCATTATCTATTCTTATTTTGTATTGGATAAATGTTCGCTTTCCAGTTTTCTTTAAAGTACAATTAACGGTTGATAAAAAAAAAACTATGTATAATCAAAACCAAATTAACTCATTAAAAATGTAATGAAATTGCATCATTCTTAAACAATATCTTTTATAGTTTCGTCTTCTCAATTACAAAATTGGCTACAAGAACTGAAACCTATACTGAAACGAAGATATATCTGGGTTGCAGAAGTTGTGAGTAAAGGCGAATTAATCTTTCTGAGTGATCACACGTTCTCGTTTCACATTTTTAAAAGCATCCCACCGCTGCCACCAGATAGCCAAGCTTGTTCGAGGTATTAAAGGGAGATCTCATCTTGCAAATAAAAAAAAAAAATTAAAAAGATCAAATAATTTCGCTCTTTGCTTCTCTTATTTCTTATGTAAAGATATGTTTTTTTGGTAATATATTCATTAGCCGGAAATTTTCCTCTCACAAGTGCACGTGACTTAAAAACGTGGTAAATCGATACATAAAAATAATCCACAAATACTTCAAAAGGAAGACTCGAGCTGTAATGATCTTACACTCAATTCCAATGTTTATTAACCCTGGGCTATGGTGGAACTTTTGGGTGTTTTGGTTGGAGTACAAACTTCTATTAAGATTACTCGTTGTCTCTGGTGTTCATAGTTTGTAAAATCCACTCGAAAAGATCATAATGAAACCTTTCCTTTCATATTTGTAAGCACGTATTCATTCCCATCTGTCTAATGTCAAAAATACCACGCAGTCATTCTAGGCGGCTTTGATCTCAGCAGCTGTTCACGAGGGGGTCGTTTTAATTGCTTGTATGCCTTGTCACAGATCATTCAACAGCTCGTAGTGTTGTCTTGCGAAAGATTTAGGCCACGAAAATATATAGCCCAAATGCAATGAGGTTTCATTATATTAGGTTTCACCCAGGAGTCCAGTTAGCAATTCTTTGGATGAGTGTGTTATCATGGTAGACAAGATCATTTGTTTGACCTGACCTACTTACAGGATTGGGTAGCTTGTTCATCATAGTAGGCAAGGTCATGAGTTTGACCTGACCTTATGGGATTGGGTAGCTTGTTAATCATAGTAGGCAAGGTCATGAGTTATACCTAACCTATTTATGGGATTGGGTCACTTTGGTTCAATTCATATTCCTCCAATGATTGCTAAATAATTCATCAAATGCTTGTTTTCATGACCTTCCCTACTTCAATGATAAAATGTACTTCTAAAAAAAAAAAAAAAGAGTAAAGGTTAACTGCTGACGTAATAATTGAGTTCGTTTTATTCTGTAGAATCATCTCAAGAAGAATCATTGTAAACTAATTGGAATCTTTCAAAGTCTACTTTATATCCTGGGGAGATTATATCGCTCGAACACCTTTTGGCCTAAAAGAGAGAAACATTGCAAATGTTTATTTTGTGGCGATGCAAAGGAAAGAAAGAAGGAAATAACGAGGAAACCTGTGTGACGTCATGACCGATGATCAACATATTTGTTACGTAATGACTGTTGTTATGACATAAGTTCCTTTTAGAATCAGAGCGGATCAAAATTTATATTTTTCATACTTTTTAATGTTCTTTTTGTACTTCTCTTTTCTTTAGGCGTATTGTAGTTGAGGAATTTTGTGTTAGAAGCAGCTTCCTTGGAATACTTATGGGAACTTTAGTCATGAAAATAAAAAAAAAAAAAAAAAACATGAAAAAAAAAATGGCATAAAGTGTATATTCTTTTTGAACAATAAAACTCTAAGTATTATATACCCCCAAAATAATTTCATATTTGTTATGAACTAGGTCGATATTTGACGGGCTTTTGCATGTATATAATATAAATATATATATCGTTAAACAGAATGTCTTCAGCTCTGTTTGCATTGATTTATAAAGCATTGTGTAAAAATCATAAAAAAAAAAATTCATTACGTTTTTGTATAGGATACTCAAAACACTTTAACCCTCGTGTATTTTTTTCTTACCTTTTGCTGTTATTCAAACAGTGTTACGAGTGAGAAAATATTATTATAAGTCTTTTCTGCCTATATTCTCTCTCTCTCTCTCTCTCTCTCTCTCTCTCTCTCTCTCTCTCTCTCTCTCTCTCTCTCTCTCTCTCTCTCTGTGCTTGTTATGTTTACTGTATTACTTTCAGTGTGCATCTATCGCTTTTTCTTCCTCTTCTACTTCTCCTACTACTTCTTCAAAGACAAAGCAAAGCCTCACTGAGTCTCTGTTCATCTCTGCCCAAATCCCCAAGTCTTTAGTATTTAAGGAACTTTTTCAATATTTTCGGAATAATGTCTACTTTTTATATTCATACTTGTGCAATAATTTGTTACCAGACCTATGCACCGTGTGTTGTGAGAACTGTCGATATGTTAGCGCCCATTCCTTTTCTACCAGGAGGGATACTGTCGCTCCAGTAGCGACAATTTTTCTTTTACCAGGAGAGAAACTGTCACTTCAGTAGCTACAAGTCATCTTCTAACAGAAGGTAAATTGTTGCTCCGGTAGCGACAATTCCTCTTCTACCAGGAGGGAAGCTGTCTCTCCTGTAGCTACAATTCCTCTTCTACCAGGATAAAAAAGTATCGCGCCGGTAGCAACAATTTCTCTTTTACCAGGAGGGAAACTTTCGCTGCAGTAGCAACAATTCCTCTTCTACCAGGATGGAAACTTTCACTCCAGGAGCGATAATCTCTCTTCTACCAGGAAGGAAACTGTTGCTCCGGTAGCGACAATTCCTCTTCTGCCAGGAGCGAAACTGTCACCCCAGTGGAGACAATTTCTCTTCTACCAGGAGGGAAATTGTTGCTCCGGTGGCGACTATTCCTCTTCTACCAGGAGGGAAACTGTCACTCCAGTAGCGACAATTTTTCTTCAACCAGAAGGGAAACTGTAGCTCCGGTAGCGACAATTCCTCTTCTACCAGGAGAGTAACTGTAACTCCGGTAGGGACAATTTCTCTTCTACCTGGAGGGAAACTGTTGCTCCGGTGGCAACAATTCCTCTTCTACCAGGAGGGAAACTGTCACTCCAGTAGCGACAATTTCTCTTCTACCAGGAGGGAAACTGTCACTCCAGTAGCGACAATTTCTCTTCTACCAGGAGGGAAACTGTCACTCCAGTAGCGACAATTTCTCTTCTACCAGGAGGGAAACTGTCACTCCAGTAGCGACAATTTCTCTACTACCTGGAGGGAAACTGATGCTCAGGTAGCGACAATTCTTTTCCTACTTTGAGGGAAACTGTCGTTCTAGTAGCAACAATTCCTCTTCTACCAGGAGGGAAACTTGCTCCGGTAGCGACAATTTCTCTTCTACCAGGAGGAAAACTGTCGCTCTAGTAGCAACAATTCCTATTCTACCATGAGGGGAAACTGTCACTTCATTAGCGACAATTCTTCTTCCACCAGGAGGGAAATTGTCACTCCAGTAGCGACAATTTCTCCTCTACCAGGAGGGAAACTGTTGCTCCAGTAGCGACAAATTTTGTCCTACATGGAAGGAAACTGTCGCTCTAGTAGCAACAATTCCTCTTCTACCAAGGGGGAAACTGTTGCTCTAAAACGACAATTCCTCTTCTACCAAGAGGAAAACTGTCGCTCTAGTAGCAACACTTCCTCTTCTACCAGGAGGAAAACTGTCGCTCCAGTAGCGACAATTCTTTGCCTACTTGGAGGGAAACTGTTGCTCTAGTAGTGCTAATTCCTCTTCTACCTTGAGGGAAATTGTTGCTCTTTTTGGCATCAATTTCTTTCCTACTAGGAGGAAAACTGTCGCTCTGATAGCACCTATTCATATCCTAATAGGAAGGAAACTGTCGCTATGTTAGCGACAATTCCTCTCTTCAGGAGGGAAACTGTCGCTGTGTTAGCGTCAATTCCTCTCCATCAGAGAGGAGCTTTTGGAAGCCTCTTCATTTTCTGCTAGGGAGAGAAACACTACATGTTGTTTTTTCATTGAATCCCCAGCCTTAAGGTGTCTGCGAATTAGGCTCATTGTTCTCTGCAAGCGTCTTTGTGTAGTCTAACGAGAAGTTTTCGTGTCAGCAGCGGGAAAGTAGAGTCAATGTTTACGTTCTTTTTCAGGGCGTTAGTCCGGATAGTTACTATTCTAGCGAAAGCTTATATACAAGTAATATTAAAGAAGCATTTAAGCAGTAAATCGACAAATTACAGAGCCTATTCGGTTGATTATAGAGCTTTCTCTCTCTCCTTCTCTAACTTTTCTTCTATCTCTTGCAAGTAGCTAGAGCCTCCATTCTCCACCCCTTAAGGCTGGCCCGTCCCCTCCCCCCCTCCGTCTCTGTGTTATCAATTACCAATTACCAGACGATGCTAAACCTCCCTTAAACAACCCTACAGTTTTTTAAAAAACCGAGTAATCTAACCAAATTGCATTTAAATATCACAAAGACAAAGGTATGGAAGACAACTGTTAAATAACTGCCCGCAGTTTGAAACACGACCCCATACCAAAGGGATATAAATAAGCGTCTTGAATATTTCCCACTTTAAAATATAACTCATAATTTATACATGTAAAGTTGGTTTTTATCTTTGTATATATATATATATTGTTCAAATGCCTTTCTTTTTTATCATTCATCTACTCATTTCTCCAATCAAGAGACTTCGAGGGTCTGAAATGTAGAAGTAATAAAAGACAATTTGTAAGGAACAAATAAAGCTTATTGTAAATGTCCACTGCCCACTAACAATCCTTCACTCGTTCTTGACTGCATGTACTTATGATGGCTCGTGATGCACTTATCACTTACAAAACTTTAGAACTGGATTATGGAAGAAGGAAATTTCTGGAGGAATCGAGAATTTTTTTTTCTAAAACTTTTGTCGTTGGCCCTATTATATGTTTATTTAATAACCTCAATGCAGAGAACAAATTATAGCCAGAAAAATAAATATAAACATTAGTTTTGAAGTAAAAAAAAAAAAACTACTTTAAAGCAGAGAGGTGTAGAAATACAATAAATGCTACCAAGAGATTTCTCAGGGTTTGATGAAAACTCCTTTCTCGTTTACCTTTTCCAACGGGTGTTGAAGATCTCTCCTCAAGAGTGGCATAATTTAAAATCCTCTTCCCCCACCCTAACACGATGTCTGCTTTTGTTATTTTGCAATGTTTTCCACACGGATATATGCATTCACATGTATTCGGAGTGATGAATTGAAGAAACCTAGTAACCTTTCAAAAACAAATATGTTTTAATCTCAACGTAATCGATTTGCAAGAATTCATTGCAAATGCAACGTTAAAAAGGGTTACAAAATGGAGGTTTGGCAGTCGTTCTTGTAGTTTCTTCTTTTAAAAAACGCCACCTGTTCTAGACAGTCCAATAAACAGGTAGATTAGAAGGAAACCCCGTTGTTTATTATAATATTCATGTTGTAAAGAAATTTGTATCATTTCATCCTTATCGAGTAGTATTTAACAAGGACACAGAGTCCAGCATCTCAGACTCGCTCCGAAGCTAATCCTAGGACCTGTTCTGCAATGGTGGGGGAAAACTGGAATGAGACAGAGATGTAAAGACACGAAGCCATGTGTGAAGAGAGTCCAGCAGCTCTAACGCTCTCCGGGGCTAACCTGAGGATCTGTCCAAAAATGGGGGGAGAAATTTGGGATAAGACAGATATAGGGACACTGGGAGTCATGGGTGAAGAGAGAGCACTACATCCCAAACTCTCTCCACGGCTAACCTGAGGATCTCTTCTTTACTGAGGGGAGAAAGTTGGAACGAAACAGATATATAAAGATATTGGGAGCCATGTGTGAAGAGAAAGTACTACATTTCAAACTCTCTCCAGGGCTAACCCAAAGATATGTTCTACAATGTGGGAAGAAAACTGAAAAAAGGCAGAGACATACAGACACAGAGTCACGTGTGAATAGAGAGTACCACATTTCAAAATCTCTCCAGGGCTATCCCAAGGATCTGTTCTTTAATGGGGGGGAAACTTGGAATGAGACAAAGTTATACGGACACTGGGAGCCAACATCTCAAACTCACTCCAAGGCAAACCCAGAGATCTGTTCTATGATGGGGAGAGAAAAGTGGAAGGAGACAGAGATATACACACGCTGCGAGCCATGTGTGAAGAAAAAGTATCGCATCTCAAACTATCTCGAGGGCTAACCTGTGGATCTTTTCTAGAATAGGGGGAGAAAACTGAAATGAGACAGAGATATACGGACACAGGGAGCCATGTGTGAAGAGAAAGTACCACATCTCAAACTCTCTCCAGGGCAAACTTGAGAATCTGTTCTTTAATGAGGGAAGGAAAATGGAATTAGACAGAGATACACAGACACTGGGAGCCATGTGTGAAGAGAGAGAACCAAATCACAAAATTTCTACAGATCTAAACCGAGGATTTGTTCTATAATGGGTGGGGAAAATTGGAATGACATATGTACAGACACTGGGAGCCATGTATGAAAAGAGAGTACCACATCTTAAACTCTCTCCAGGGCTTACACGAGGATCCGTTCTAAAATGGGAGGAGAAAACTGGAATGAGACAGAGATATACAAACACTGGGAGCCATGTATGAAGAGAAAATACAACATTTCAAATTCTCTCCTGGGCTAACCCAGGGTTCTCATCTCAAATAAGGAGAGAAAATTTTAATGAAACATAGATATACAGACACTGGGAACCAAGTGTGAAGAGAGAGTACAACATCTCAAAGCTCCCCAAGGCTAACCCGAGGATCTGTTCTATAATGAGGGGGGGGGGGAGAAATAGAATAAGCCATGTGTTAAGTGAGAGTACCTTATCTCAAACTCTCTCTAGGGCTGACCCGAGTATCTGTTCTATAATGGTGGGAATAAAATTGTAGTGAGACAGAAATATACACATTGGAAGCCATGTGTGAAGTGAGAGTACCATATCTCAAACTGTCCTCGGGGTTAACCCAAGTATCTGTTCTACAATGGGGGGAGAAAACTGGAATGTGACAGAGATATACAGACACAGGGAGCCATGTGTGAAGAGCGAGTACCACATCTCAAACTCTATCCAGGGGTAACCCAAGGATCTGTTTTACAATGGGGGGGGGGGAGAAAATTGGAATAAGAAAGAGATATACACAGACAGAGCCATGTGTGAAGAGAGTGTACCATATCTCAAACTCTCTCCAGAGCAAACCTGAGGATTTGTTCTATAATGGTGGGAAGAAAATTGGAATGAGACAGATATACAGACACTGGGAGCCATTTGTGAAGAGAGTACACCACATCTAAAAACTGTCTTTAGGTTTAACTCTAGGATCTAATCTACAATTGGGGGAGAAAATTGGAATGAGACAGATGTGTACACACACAGAGCTATATGTGAAGAGAGTCTAGCATCTCTAACACACTCCAAGGTTAGACTGGGAATTTGTTCTTTAATGAGGGGAGAAATTTGGAATGAGACAGAGATATACAGACACTGGAAGCCATGTGTGAAGAGAGAGTACCAATCTCTTCTACAATGAGAGGAGAAAACTGAAATGAGAAAGAGACATACAGACACTGGGAGCCATATGTGAAAAGAGAGTACCAAATCTGCAAACTCTTTCTAGCGCTAACCCGAGGATTGATTAATTGATTGATTTAAAGTTTTCAGGCATCCTGACATCTAAGGTCATTGACGCCGGGCTAACCCGAGGATCTGTTCTATGATAATGGAAGATAATTAGAATAAGACAGAGATATAAAGACACTGGGAGCCATGTGTGAAGAGAGAGTATCACATCTCAAACACTCTCTATGGGTAACTCGAGGATCTCTTCTACAATGGGGGGAGAAAATTGGAATGGGATAGAGATATAAAAACACTGGGAGCCATGTGTGGAAAGAGTAAAAAATCTCAAACCCTCTCCAAGGATAACCCGAGGATCTGTTCTAAAATGGGGGGGGGGGAGAAAATTGGAATAGGACACAGATATACAGATACTGGGAGCCATGTGTGAGGAGAGATTACCACATCTAAAATTCTCTCCAGCGCTAATCCAAGGATCTGTTCTACAATGGGGGGGGGGGGAGAAAATTGGAATCAGACAGAGATATACAGACACTGGGAGTCATGTGTGAACAGAGAGTACCACATCTAAAATTCTCTCCTGGGCTAACCCGAGGACCTGTTCTAAAATGGGGGGAAAAAATTGGAATGAGAGAGAAATAAAAGACACTGGGAGCCATGAGGGAAGAGAGCATACCACGTTTCGAACTCTCTCCAAGGCTAACCCAGGGATCTGTTCTCCAATGGAGGGGGGGGGGGGGGAAGAATGTTGGAAAGAGACAGAGATATACAGACAATGGGACCCATGTGTGAAGAGAGCACCACATTTCAAACTCTCTCCAGGGATAAACAGAGGATCTGTTCTACAAAGGGGGGGGGGGGAGAAAGTTGGAATGAGACAGAGATATAGAAACACTAGGAACCATGTGTGAAGAGAGAGTACAAAATCTCAAACTCTCTCCAAGGATAACCCGAGGAGCTGTTCTAGAATGGGAGGAGAAAATTGGAATAGGACACAGATATACAGACTCTTGGAGCCATGTGTGAAGAAAAAGTACCAAATGGCTAACTCGAGGATTTGTCCGACAATGGGGGGAGAAAATTGGAAGGAGAAAGATATACAGACACTGGGACCATGTGTGAAGAGAGATTACCACATCTCAAACTCTCTCCAGGGTTAACCTGAGGATCTCTTCTATAATGGGGGGAAGAAAATTGAAATGAGACAGATATACAGACACTGGGAGCCATGTGTGAAGACAGAATACCACATCTCAAACTCTCTCCAGGGGAAACCCTAGGAGCTATTCTACAATAGGGTGGGTGGAGAAATTGGAATGAGACAGTGATATACAGACACTTGGAGCCATGCATGAAGAGAGTACCACATCTCAAACTCTCTAGGGCTAACCCAAGGATCTGTGCTATAATGAGGGGAGTAAATTAGAATGAAACAGATATACAGACACTTGGAGCCATGTGATAAGAGAGAGTACCGCATCTCAAACTTTCTCCAGGGCTAACCTGAGGATCTCTTCTATAATGGGTGGAAGAAAATTGAAATGAGACAGATACACAGACACTTGGAGCCATGTGTGAAGAAAAAGTACCTAATGGCTAACCCAAGGATTTGTCCTACAATGGGGGGAGAAAATTGGAAGGAGAAAGATATACAGACACTGGGACCATGTGTGAAGAGAGATTACCACATCTCAAACTCTCTCCAGGGTTAACCTGAGGATCTCTTCTATAATGGGTGGAAGAAAATTGAAATGAGACAGATACACAGACACTTGGAGCCATGTGATAAGAGAGAGTACCACATCTCAAACTTTCTCCAGGGCTAACCTGAGGATCTATTCTACAATGGGGGGAAAATTGGAATGAGATTTACCTATAAAGACACTAGGAGCCATGTGGTAAGAGAGAGTACCACATCTCAAACTATCTCCAAGAATAACCACAGGATCTGTTCTACAATGAAGGATAAAATTGAAATGAGACAGAGATATACGGACAGTGGGGGCCATGCGTGAAGAGAGAATACCACATTTCAAACTCTCTCCAGCGCTGACCTGAGGATTTCTTCTACAATGAGAAGAAAAAACTGGATTGAGACAAATATACAGACACTGGGAGCCATGTGTGAAGAATGAGTACCAAATCTCCAACTCTTTCCATGGATAACCCGAGGATCTTTTCTATAATAATGGGAGAAATTGGAATGAGACAGATACACAGACACTGGAAGCCATGTGTGAAGAGAGTGTACCACATTTCAAACTCCTCAGGGCTAACCCGAGGATCTCTTATACAATGAGATGAGAAAACTGGAATGAGACAGAGATATACAGACACTGGGAGCCATGTGTGAAGAGAGAGTACCAAATCTCAAACTCTCCAAGGCTAACCCTTGGATCTTTTTTATAATGCTGGGAGAAAATTGGAATGAGACAGAGATATATAGACACTGGGAGCCATGTGTGAAGAGAAAGTACCACATCTCAAACTCTCCAGGGCTAACCCTTGGATCTGTTCTATAATGGAGAGAAAATTGGAATGAGACAGAAATATACAGACACTGGGAGCCATGTGTGAAGAGAGAGAACAAAATTTCAAACTTTCTACAGGGCTAAACCATGGATCAGTTCTACAATAGGGGGAGAAAATTAGAATAAGACAGAGTTATCCAGAAACTGGGACCCATGATTGAAGAGAGAATACCACATCTCACAACTCTCTCCAGGGCTAACTCGAGGATCTGTTATATAATGAGGGGAGGACATTGGAATAAAACAGATATATACAGACAATGGGACCATGTGTGGAGAGAAAGTACCATATCTTAAACTCTTTCCAAGGCTAACCTAAGGATCTGTTCTAAAATGGGGGGAGAAAATTGGAATGAGACAGATACAAAGACACTGGGAGCCATGAGGGAAGAGAGCATACCACGGTTCGAACTCTCTCCAAGGCTAACCCACGGATCTGTTCTCCAATGGAGGGGGGGAAAGAAAGTTGGAAAGAGACAGATGTACAGACAATGGGACAAATGTGTGAAGAGAGAGTACCACATCTCAAACTCTCTCCAGAGCTAACCCAAGGATCTGTTCTAAAATGAGGGAAGAAAATTGGAATGAGTGTACCAACCGTGTGTCACACAATTGTACATAATTCCTTTTGTATATATCATGCTTGTATCTTCGCTCTTCCCTCGCACTGAAACGAACATGAAAATTCATGTCTGGTTTTTGCTCTGTAACATTGTCTGTTTCTCGAACATGTTATGGCCTGTTGCCTTGAGGTTTTGTATATAAAGGAGAGTGTTCCTTAATAAACAACTCAGTTGATTGCATCCTGCCTTTGAGTTCACAACCCTCTCTCGCTCCGTCACATTGGTGACCCCGGAGTGACTCGCTCCTCCCGCCTCCCCATCCCCCCTCCACCTCTCACCGTTACTATGACGCCGTCAACGCATACCTTCTGCAGCAGTACTTACCGTCGCCAGCCGCCCATATAGCAACGCCTTTTCAGCTCTCTCAACAACCGTTGGGGGACCAAAGGGCTTCGCTCACCCTCGGGAAAATGACCAGTATTACTCGCCTGCAACCTGCCGCACACGGCTCTCCTCGTGAGGTGAACCTAGTTCGTGCCCTTATGGACAGCCACTTCAAAACCTCCATCAACGCCTCCACTCGTGACGAAGAGGACACCTATTCAACTTCAACCGAAGCTGACGTGAATGCCGTAGGACACGCCTATGAATGCCGTAGGACACACGCCTATGAATGCCGTAGGCCTATGAATGCCGTAGGACACACGCCTATGAATGCCGTAGGACACACTCGCCTATGAATGCCGTAGGACACGCCTATGAATGCTGTAGGACACACACGCCTATGAATGCCGTAGGACACACTCGCCTACCCCGTGACGAGCCGGAGCGGCAACACAGCCAACCATCATCCACCACTCGCTCGCACCCCAACCAACAACTTCTACAGCCACTCACTGCCGCTAATCGGCGCAGTTTTTACTACTACCTCTCCAGATTCAGGGCACCTATTTAACATGTTCAGCATGTCATTTTTTGAGGGGGAGCCATGTACCAACCGTGTGTCACACAATTGTACATAATTCCTTTTGTATATATTATGCTTGTATCTTCGCTCTTCCCTCGCACTGAAACGAACATGAAAATTCCTGTCTGGTTTTTGCTCTGTAACATTGTCTGTTTCTCGAACATGTTATGGCCTGTTGCCTTGAGGTTTTGTATATAAAGGAGAGTGTTCCTTAATAAACAACTCAGTTGATTGCATCCTGCCTTTGAGTTCACAACCCTCTCTCGCTCCGTCACATGAGACAGATATAAAGGCACAGGGAGCCCTTTGTGAAGAGAGAGTACCACATCTCAAAATCTCTCACGGGCTAAACAGAGGATCTGTTCTACAAAGGGGGGGGGGGGGGTTGGGAAAGTTGGAATGAGACAGAGATATAAAAACACTGGGAGCCAGGTGTGAAGAGAGAGTACCACATCTCAAACTCTCTCCAAGACTAACCCAAGGATCTGTTCAACAATGGAGGGGGGAGGGAGAAAGTTGGAATGAGACAGAGATATACAGACACTGGGAGCCAGGTTCAAAGAGAATGTACCACCTCTCAAACTCTCTCCAGGGCTAACCCGAGGATCTGTTCTACGATGGTGGGGGGCAGAAAGTTTGAATGAGACAGAGATATACAAAAACTGGAAGCCATGTGTGAAGAGAGAGTACCACATCTCAAACTCTCTCCAGGACTCAACAGAGGATCTGTTCTACAATTGAAGGGGGAAGAAAGTTGGAATGAGACAGAGATATACAGACACTGGAAGCCATGTGTGAAGAGAGAGTACCAGTCTCTTCTACAATGAGAGGAGAAAACTGAAATGAGAAAGAGATATACAGACATTGGGAGCCATATGTGAAAAGAGAGTACCAAATCTGCAAAATCTTTCTAGCGCTAACCCGAGGATCTGTTCTATAATAAGGGAAGATAATTAGAATAAGACAAAGATATAAAGACACTGAGAGCCATGTGTGAAGAGAGAGTATCACATCTAACACAATCTCCAGGGCTAACCACTGAATCAGTTCTATAGTGGGGGGGAGGGAAGAAAATATGAATGAGACAGAGATACTCAGACACTGGGAGCCACATGTGAAGAGAAAGTACCACATCTCAAACTCTCTCCAGGGGTAACTCGAGGATCTATTCTTTAATGGGGGGAGAAAATTGGAATGGGATAGAGATATAAAAACACTGGGAGCCATGTTTGAAAAGAGTAAAAAATCTCAAACCATCTCCAAGGATAACCCGAGGATCTGTTCTAAAATGGGGGGAAAAATTGGAATAGGACACAGATATACAGACACTGGGAGCCATGTGTGAAGAGAGATTACCACATCTAAAATTCTCTCCAGCGCTAATCCAAGGATCTGTTCTACAATGGGGGGGGGGGAGAAAATTGGAATCAGTAAGAGATATACAGACACTGGGAGTCATGTGTGAACAGAGAGTACCACATCTCAAACTCTCTCCTGGGCTAACCCGAGGATCTGTTCTAAAATAGGGGGAGAAAATTGGAATGAGAGAGCTACAAAGACACTGGGAGCCATGAGAGAATAGAGCATACCACGTTTCGAACTCTCACCAAGGCTAACCCAGGGATCTGTTCTCCAATGGAGGGGGGGAAAGAAAGTTGGAAAGAGACAGATGTACAGACAATGGGACCCATGTGTGAAGAGAGAGTACCACATCTCAAACTCTCTCCAAAGCTAACCCAAGGATCTGTTCTAAATCGAGGGAAGAAAATTAGAATGAGACAGATATAAAGGCACTGGGAGCCATTTGTGAAGAGTGAGTACCACATCTCAAACTCTCTCACGGGCTAAACAGAGGATCTGTTCTACAATGGGGGGTGAGAAAGTTGGAATGAGACAAAGATATAAAAACACAGGGAGCCAAGTGTGAAGAGAGAGTACCACATCCCAAACTCTCTCCAGGGCTAACCCGAGAATCTGTTCTACAATGGAGGGGGCGGAGAGAAAGTTGGAATGAGACAGAGATATACAGACACTGAGAGCCAGATTTGAAGAGAGAGTACCACATTTCAAACTCTCTCCAGGGATAAACAGAGGATCCGTTCTACTATGGAAGGGGGAAAGAAAGTTGGAATGAGACAGAGATATACAGACACTGGGAGCCAGGTTTGAAAAGAATGTACCACATCTCAAACTCGCCCCAGGGCTAACCCGAGGATCTGTTCTACAATGGGGGGGGGGGGGGGGAGAAAGTTGGAATGAGACGGAGATATACAGACACTGGGAGCCAGATTTGAAGAGAGAGTACCACATTTCAAACTCTCTCCAGGGATAAACAGAGGATTCGTTCTACAATGGAAGGGGGAAAGAAAGTTGGAATGAGACAGAGATATACAGACACTGGGAGCCAGGTTTGAAAAGAATGTACCACATCTCAAACTCGCTCCAGGGCTAACCCGAGGATCTGTTCTACAATGGGGGGAGGGAGAAAGTTGGAATGAGACGGAGATATAAAAACACTGGGAGCCATGTGTGATGAGAGAGTACAAAATCTCAAACTCTCTCCAAGGATACCCCGAGGATCTGTTCTAAAATGGGAGGAGAAAATTGGAATAGGACACAGATATACAGACACTTGGAGCCATGTATGAAGAAAAAGTACCTAATGGCTAACCCAAGGATTTGTCCTACAATGGGGGGAGAAAATTGGAAGGAGAAAGATATACAGACACTGGGACCATGTGTGAAGAGAGATTACCACATCTCAAACTCTCTCCAGGGTTAACCTGAGGATCTCTTCTATAATGGGTGGAAGAAAATTGAAATGAGACAGATACACAGACACTTGGAGCCATGTGATAAGAGAGAGTACCACATCTCAAACTTTCTCCAGGGCTAACCTGAGGATCTATTCTACAATGGGGGGAAAATTGGAATGAGATTTACCTATAAAGACACTAGGAGCCATGTGGTAAGAGAGAGTACCACATCTCAAACTATCTCCAAGAATAACCACAGGATCTGTTCTACAATGAAGGATAAAATTGAAATGAGACAGAGATATACGGACAGTGGGGGCCATGCGTGAAGAGAGAATACCACATTTCAAACTCTCTCCAGCGCTGACCTGAGGATTTCTTCTACAATGAGAAGAAAAAACTGGATTGAGACAAATATACAGACACTGGGAGCCATGTGTGAAGAATGAGTACCAAATCTCCAACTCTTTCCATGGATAACCCGAGGATCTTTTCTATAATAATGGGAGAAATTGGAATGAGACAGATACACAGACACTGGAAGCCATGTGTGAAGAGAGTGTACCACATTTCTAACTCCTCAGGGCTAACCCGAGGATCTCTTATACAATGAGATGAGAAAACTGGAATGAGACAGAGATATATAGACACTGGGAGCCATGTGTGAAGAGAGAGAACCAAATCTCAAACCTTCCAGGGCTAACCCTTGGATCTGTTCTATAATGCTGGGAAAAAATTGGAATGAGACAGAGATACATAGACACTGAGAGCCATGTGTGAAGAGAAAGTACCACATCTCAAACTCTCCAGGGCTAACCCTTGGATCTGTTCTATAATGGAGAGAAAATTGGAATGAGACAGAAATATATAGACACTGGGAGCCATGTGTGAAAAACGAGAACCAAATTTCAAACTTTCTACAGGGCTAAACCATGGATCAGTTCTACAATAGGGGGAGAAAATTAGAATAAGACAGTTATCCAGAAACTGGGACCCATGATTGAAGAGAGAGTACCACATCTCACAACTCTCTCCAGGGCTAACCCGAGGATTTGTTATATAATGAGGGGAGGAAATTTGAATAAAACAGATATATACAGACAAAAAGACCATGTGTGGAGAGAAAGTACCATATCTTAAACTCTTTCCAAGGCTAACCTGAGGATCTGTTCTAAAATGGGGGGAGAAAATTGGAATGAGACAGATACAAAGACACTGGGAGCCATGAGGGAAGATATCATACCACAGTTCGAACTCTCTCCAAGGCTAACCCAGGGATCTGTTCTCCAATGGAGGGGGGGGGGAAAGAAAGTTGGAAAGAGACAGATATACAGACAATGGGATCCATGTGTGACCCATGTGTGAAGAGAAAGTACCACATCTCAAACTCTCTCCAGAGCTAACCCAAGGATCTGTTCTAAAATGAGGGAAGAAAATTGGAATGAAACAGATATAAAGACACATTTGTGAAAAGAGAGTACCACATCTCAAACTCTCTCCAGGGCTAAACAGAGGATCTGTTCTACAATGGGGGGGGGTGAGAAAGTTGGAATGAGACAGAGATATAAAAACACTGGGAGCCAGGTGTGAAGAGAGAGTACCACATCTTAAACTCTCTCCAGGACTAACCCGAGGATCTGTTCCACAATGGAGGGGGGGGGGAGGGAGAAAGTTGGAATGAGACAGAGATATACAGATACTGGGAATCAGATGTGAAGAGAGAGTACCACATCTCAAACTCTCTCCAAGGATAAACAGAGGATCTGTTCTACTATGGAAGGGGGAAAGAAAGTTGGAATGAGACAGAGATATACAGACACTGGGAGCCAGGTTTGAAGGGAATGTACCACATCTCAAACTTTCTCCAGGGCTAACCCGAGGATCTGTTCTACAATGGGGGGGGGGGGAGAAAGTTGGAATGAGACAGAGATATACAAACACTGGGAGCCATATGTGAAGAGAGAGTAGCACATCTCAAACTCACTCCAGGACTAAACAGAGGATCTGTTCTACAATGGAAGGGGGAAGAAAGTTGGAATGAGACAGAGATATGCAGACACTGGGAGCCACATGTGAAGAGAGAGTACCACATTTCAAACTCTCTCCAGGGATAAACATAGGATCTGTTCTACAATGGAAGGGGGGAAAAAAGTTGGAATGAGACAGAGATATACAGATACTTGGAGCCAAATGTGAAGAGAGAGTTCTACATCTCAAACTCTCCAGGGCTACCCCAAGGATCTGTTCTACAATGGTTGGGGGATAAAGTTGGAATGAGACAGATATATACAGACACTGGGAGCCAGGTGTGAAGAGAGACTAAGCAGGATAATGGAAAATAACAGGAAGAAATTAAATTGAAAGATCTATCATAGTTCCCCATTCTTATTTGCACTTATTGTTATTATCATTTCTAGCTAAGCCACAACCCTAGTTGGAAAAGCAAGATGTTATTGGACCAAAGGCTCAAACAGTGAAAAATAGCCCAATGAGGAAGGGAAATAAGGAAATTAATAAACGACATAAGAAGTAAAGAACATAGTTTGAAAACATCAAAACAGATATTTCAAATATGAACTATAAAATAACTTATGTCTACCTGTTCAGCATAAAAACATTAGCAGCAAGTTCGAACTTTTGAAGTTCTACACTTTCATTCAATCAGGTCAACAACATCCATATGAGATTTAAGGAAGAATGTGATGCGGAGTTAATGATTAATGAAGAAATTGCCAATACAGGAAAGAGTTTTAAGCCTCTATAAACTATGCAATTAATTAGAGTGTGTTTTACATAATTTAGAACATTCTAACAATAACAATTATTCAGTGAAAATTACGTTATGGGCCCAAAAATTCATATATCATAAAAATTATATTTATTTGTAGACCCAAAACACAATTTTTACAAGATCACAAAATACAACTCTAAAACACTAGAAATGCATTGATCTTCAGGATGAGGTTGCAAACCCCATATCCAATCACTAATGGTCACCTATCCAGGTGCTGTCCATTCTAATCTATCTTCAGTGTGTACGTAACACCCGACAGTATACCACATCTCGCATTTTGATAAAAACCATGGCATTCCCAGATACCCTGCATCTCAAGATAATTTCTTTTCCCTTTACTAACAGGATTTGGACACATCCCATTATATTACTTAATACCCGGCAGTATACCACATCTCACATATTTGATAAAAGTAAAGGCAATCCCAGATATTTCCAAGGTAATTTCTTCTCCCTTCACTAACAGGATTTGGACCCATCGCATTATATCTATTGATTGTAAGATTAAATCGCTCATCTCCTTTATGATTAGACCACATCAAGTGGTTGTCTCTTCGTGCAAGAGCCCGTGGTCTGCACCTTATATGCAGGTCGCTCTAATAGCAGTAGCAGATCAGATGATTCATATTGCTTTTCTACCTTGATAGGATATAAGAAAAATATAAGAGAATTTTACTGACTTGGGTAAACGAATACACTTAATTCTCCCATGCGTCTGTTTTTATAGGGAGGAAAGTAATTCTCCTGCATTAGCGCAAGAGTCAAAAAGTCCCTTTTTATACAAGAGAAGAAGATGAAGAAAAATAACTTTGAAGAGCCAGATGTTTCAGAGTATAAAAATAGCTGCGAGTTGCAACGGGATCTTAGCAAACTCACTTGCTTGGTCAACAACTCTAGTGTCTGCCTGGACAAACAACTTTGCAATTGCGAACTCTCTCTCTCTCTCTCTCTCTCTCTCTCTCTCTCTCTCTCTCTCTCTCTCTCTCTCTCTCTCTAAGCTACAACCCTAGTTGTAGAAGCAGGATGCCATAAGCCCAAGGTGTCCAAAAGGAAAAAATAGCCCAGTGAGGAAAGGAAATAAATAAACTATATAAAAGTAATAAATAATCAAGATAAGAGTTAATTAGTTTTCTCGTACACATAGAAGATATGAATGAGTTTATCTATTTACGGATTTCTTTTTACTATAGAAAAAATATACTCAACCTTTCATATAGGAATCTATTCCACCATTTAAGTTTCTTTCTTTCTTTCCACTAAACTTAACCTTTATTTTCTCTTTCTTAAAATATCTCACAAAGAAATTTATCTTTCGTTAATCCATTCTCGATTCACTTGTGGTTACCAAATTCAAGTGATAACCAAACATGATATTACCAAACTTATCAAGCTGGGACCAGGGAGCACCAGGCAATTGCTGCAATTGTATCAGCATGAATATAACAGTACCCACTCCCCCAAACAAACCTTCCATCCAAAAACTCAAGAAAGGTGAGGTTGCAGACTCTCCTAAAGGCTATCGGACCAGCACAAATTCCTAACCCACAGATTACGAAGCAAGAGTATTTCAAGTTTCTAGAAATGGTCACCAGTTCAACAACTGGACAAATCCAAATTTTGCAAATAGGAAAAATTGGAGGAATGAAAACAGATGGGAAGTGAAAGCTCTTTAAACCCTTAGTATATAGAAGCAGAGAGAAAAACAAAAATGTCCACGTACTGGGAGTGGTTGGGATGCTAGTTCTCGCCAATCGTAAAATCTATTCCGCTCCACAATTGATTTCATCAGTTACAAAATTACAATTTCTTGAAAATTTAATTCCTAGATCTCTGATATCTTTATATTTCAAGGGTTTCTTTAACAATACTTAAAACTGTCCTGGATATATTATTACTATACAAAATTTTCAAGTAAGTTGTAATTCAAATCATCATATACTGACATTCAATTTTTCACAAGGATTATATAAAAATAAAACATAAGCAAAAAAATCAATAGAAGAGCGAGTTCTTGATTAATCCAGGTAGACTGGCGTCACACAGTTATGGTCAGTGAAGCAGAACAGCTTCCCTTTAACTTAAGCATTTGGGAAATTTCACATACAGTAGTGCTGGGGTCTGGGAGGCCATTCAGCGCTGTGAAGTTATAGATCAAAGCTGTTGGACAGCAGATGCTAAAAGGGGCGGGAATGGATGCATAATAGAACACTACAAATTGGGTGTAGCTGAGGTCGAAGGGACACTGCTAAAACTATCAGATAATAAAGGTTTCTGGTTTCAGTTCCGGTTTCATCAGAATAAATGCTCACCAGAACGTCAGCCGGGCAAGCCCGACCAACCCAGGCACCACAGTGAGGGGCACTGTGGTGCCCAAACACAGCAGTGGCCTCTCTAGCAAACAGCTTAAACTAAACTGTTCCGGTTGGGGATCGATCTGCTTCCATGCTAATGCTAGGCGAACACGTTACCACTGCACTAGACAGGAGGCTTCAGTTCACTTTATATGGCGGACTGTTCGCACTACCACCATTTGGGATGCTTAACTCCAGAGTTCTAGCAATGTAATAACAAAAACTAAAAGCCCTTTGGTATTTGGGTCACGTGACCTCCCACCCTTAACTAACGAATAGCACGCACTAACAACAGTGATGGCACAGAAACCCTCTTCAAGTCCATGGTATTGGTGTCAACATATGTGAAGATGAAAAAAAAAAAAAAAGTCCTACGACCAATAAATTCACAGAATCCATGACCGGCCAAAGAAAGAAGGCAGTCTAGAAAAATGGCCAATACCTCATTTTCTACTCGTATCTATAAAAAAGAAAAAAAAAAATTCAATGGTGGCAGAAATGAGTTCTTGGAGTCACAGATAACATCAAGTCTCGCCAAATATTTCTAATAATTTATTACATCGTTCATGAAGGCGCAGCATGGTAGGAGATTTTGTTGTTAAAAAATGTCTTTATTCAGCAAACAATTAGTATTAAAGCATTATTATTATTACTAGCTAAGCTAGAACCCTAGTTGCAAAAGCAGGCTGCTACACGCCCAACGGTTCCAACAGGGAAAAACAGTTCAGTAAGGAAAGGAAATAAGGAAATAAATAAACTATATAAAAAGTAATAAACAATTAAAATAAAATATTTTAAGAACAGTAACATCATTAAAACAGTTCTTTCATATGTAAAACTATAAAAATAGACTTATGTCAGCCTGCTCAATATAAAAACATTTGCTGCAAGTTTGAACTCTTTTAGTTCTACCGACTCAACTATCCGACTAGGAAGAAACCTAAAAGAACATAAAACCATAAAGAAAAAGAATAAATTTTATTAAATTTAGCCTTTTGGCTGATATAGTGGTAACGTGTTCGCCTAGCATTTACATAGAAGTAGATCGATCCCAGCCATGGAGAGTTTAGTTTAAGCTGTTTACTGGGAAGGCCACTGCTGTGCTTGGGCACCACAGTGGGGTGGTTGGGCTTGCCCGGCTGACGTTCTGGTGAGTATCTATTCAGATGAAACTGTAAGTGAAACCAGACAACATTACCTTTAATAAGGAATCATTTGCCCCGGAAAAGAACTAACCAACATATTAAGAATCAAGTAACCGAAAGCAGTGAACTCTCTGGAGGTTATTAGGTTTAAAAGAGTCCTATAAGACTCTCTCCATAAAGCCAAGCTGCAACCCTAATTGGACAAGAAGGAATGATCGGTAATCATCTGGCATCATAACATCAATGGTCATTAAAGCCGATGTGCGTATGATTAATAACGAATAATTAATTAATAAATTAATTAATAACTTGATAATAAAACATTTAAAATTTCACATACCATTTAAAAACGAGTAAGAAGGCCAACACCCAATATGAACTTAAAAGAATGTCACCAGACCCATGGCTCATTGATTGACTGACTGATTTATAGTTGTCTGGCATTCTGACATTGGGAGTCATTGATGCCTATATCGTTTACTATAAAATAAGAATAAAAACAAATTAAACTTAAACTATAATAGCGAAGATGTCATAACAAAGTTTAATTAGCTTTCAGAAGAACTACTTCTGAAATAAATCTAAAAGTACCGCTAGCATAGTGTAACACATCCTGTCCAAGAATCTTATCAAGGATGAACCTACTATCCTCCCCTCAGTCATGGAGGAAAAAACGGAAATTAAAGTTGCGAATTAACTATACCAATAAAACTAAACAAAGATAATGTGAAACAAGATAAGCAAAACTTTCAAATACATATGCAACAGACAAAATAGATTACTAAATTTATTTCTACGTTCTCAACGACATCGTAATTACACCAAATTTCATCTTCTGAATTTCCACCGGTTCAAAGATTAGGAAAATCCTTCCACGATTTGGTCACAGTTAAGGAGATCTCTGGAATGAAATCTAGTACTGAACCTTATGAAAGAATAAGCAAAACTGTTGGAATTAACTGCTCACCTACAACTAGTGCAGGATGTTTAAGCTACAACCCTACAACCCTAGTTGGGAAAACAGGATTCTATAAGCCCAAGGGCTCCAACAGAGAAAAATAACCCGAGGATTGGAAATAAGGACAAAAATAAACTACAAGAGAAGTAATGAGCAATTGAAATAACATATTTCAAGATCAGTAACATTAAAAGAGTTCTTTCATCAATAAACTGTAAAAAGCGGTCTTGAGGATCAACCTGCAAAGGATGGGCAGAATTGTGAGAAATTTTATAAACAACAGCCACAAAGATCTAATTAAACGATATTGCCGGAGATTAATATACAGATGAGGGATAAAGAATTTGATGGAGAGTAACTGAGTAGCCGGTTATTCAAGAAGCGAGTCAGCTACTGAGGGAACACATACATATACTAGAAGGGCATTCAGTAGAGCGCAAACCTCCGCCACGACAGCTTATTTCTCGACCTTTTGCTCTTCCGTAACATTGACCTTTGACCTTGACCTTCCAAAATTTAACCATTTCCAGCTTTTTACATAACAGTTAATCACTGCAAGTTTCATTGCTCTCCGATTAAAATTGTGGCCAGGAAGCTGTTCACAAACAGGGGGTAAAACATAACCTTCTTCCAACTTCGTTGGCGGAAGTAAAAAGAATCAATTTAAATATAAGGGATGGACGAAATGATGAAATGGAAGTAAAATACAAGATAAAGGAATGAGAGAAACAAAATACAATGTCTTATAATAAAAATATTGGGATATTAAGCTATAACATCTTGAATTCTGGCAATTAATGCAGGTCACAGCAAGACAGGGCTTAATCATTACTGCCTTTACAATCATAAGCAAACTGAACACCTAAGTTACATTTGATCAATGTAATGTACACCTCTTTGATCATCCTCCCCCAAAATAATTAAACAGCACATAAACGATTTTTATTAAACTCGATATAAAGGTAAAAGTAAAGGAGTCTGGTTTCAGTTCTTTTTTCATCAGAATAGATGCTCACCAGAACGTCAGCCGGGTAATCCCAACTCCCAACTGTGGCCTTCCCTAGTAAACAGCTTAAACTCATGGTCCCGAGCTGGGATCGATCTGCTGCCTTGCTAATGCTAGACGAACATGTTACCACTGTGGTAGCCGGGAGGCACCACAACCTACGAAAATGAAAAAACGGTACCTGAAGTAAAATAGCTATTGAAACGATCGTTATTTGCACGTAAAAGACTAATTATACTAATCTGAAAATATGGGATTTCTAATTCATACTAATCACCTTACTCCCCGACAGCAAAGCGAACCTCATTATGTGGTAACCTGATTGCACAAAATATGATTTCCGGATGAAGGTAGATTTCACAGCCATGACATATAGACAATTAAAAACTGGTATTTAACAGATTTTCAAAAGAATGGAAGAGGCAGAGAAGTCATTATCATTAATAAATCAAAGTAGTTTTAAAACAATTAAACAATTCAGTAACAACAACAAAAATAGAAAATGTATAGCTAACATTATGCACCGGAAATTTAGAACACAATATTGCAACATCAATATAAGCAAAACACAATAGTATTTAACATATTTTCTATAGAAGAAATAGATGAAATATAGAAATTAACATCATTATTAAATCAGAGTAGTTTGAAAACAGTTATACAACTCAAAATATAAAGATTGTATAATCAACATTAGGCGACGGAAATTTTCACCAATACAAAAATTTCTCTACTTTTTTAACCAATACAAAAATATATCTACTTTTTTGTACAAGACAAAAAATATCTGCTTTTATTAACTACTTCCAAAAATATCTGTTTTTTTAACAACAAAAAAAGGTTGTTTTTTTAACCAATACCAAAAATACCTCTGCTTTTTAACCATTACAGAAAAAAAACTATCTCTGCTTTTTTTCACCAATACAAAAAAACTGCTTTTTCAACCAATAAAAAAAAATATCTGCTTTTTTAACCCATACAAAAAATTACCTCTGCTTTTTTAACCAAGAGAAAAAAAAATATCTGCCTTTTTTAACCTAAACAAAGAATACCTCTTTTTTTTAACCAATGCAAAAAATACCTCTGCTTTTTTTACCAATAAAATTTTTTTTTTCTAAATAATACAAAAAATATATCTCTGCCTTTTCACTAATATAAAAAAAAATATCTGCTTTTTTAACCAATAGAAAATATATAACTTTTTTCAACCAAAACAAAAAATATCTTTCCTTTGTAATGCATATAAACCAACAACAAATTAAAATCAAAACTTTAATTTCCCTGGGATCACATTCATATGTATCTTTATAACCAACATCCCATGAACCCAATTACCAATATGTAATAAATTCCACTTAACCTATTGGTATACGCCTTTTACCCAGCCTTTAAATTATTATTCTATAAACTAAACCCTTTTTCAATATACAATAAATGTCAAGCGGTCTATTCTTGTAGACCTACCTATGCCTGTCTTAAGACTCGTTGCAATAATTTCAAATCCTTAAAAAAAAAAAAAAAAAAAAAAAAAAAAAAAAAATCAATATAAGATTCACTTACCTTTGGATATTCAGAAGCTCCCTGCATCTAGCCGAGACTGGATCTGAGTAGATAATGGCAGAATATTAATAATTGTCATTATTACTTGCTAAGCTACAACCCTAGTTGGAAAGGCAGCATGCTATAAGCCCAATGGCTCCAACAGGGAAAGTAGTCCAGTGAGGAAAGGAAATAATTAATCAAATAAAGTAATTGACAATTAAAATAAAATATTCTAAGAAAAGTAACATTAATTAATATAAATCTTTCATATATAAACTAAAAAAAACTTTTAAAAAACAAGAGAAAGATAAATAAGTTAGAACTGCCCGAGTGTACCATCAAGCAAGAAAAAAAAAAATAACAATATGATTTAGGGCTATACACATTTTAATTCAACATTAAGCTGTTTTCCCTTACAGAAATGACTCCAGAGAAAACAAAAGAGTAATGATCATTTACACATTCAAATATTTTTGTCTTAGAACTTCTTTATTAACATATTTCCTATCCCTTGAGTTCACTTGATTGAGGGTACACTCTGGCATACTATTCTATCTTATTTCTCCTCCTCTTGTTTGTTAAAGTTTTAGTTGATATATAAAATATTTATTTTATTTTTCTTACTGTTCTGAATATATCTTATTTTAGTTTGCTCATCACTTCTCTCCTTCTCTCGTAATTTATTTGTTTTCTTATTTCCTTTCCCCACTTGCATTCAGTTTTAACCTACCACTTCCATGAAGAAAAGTAAATTCAAAATCTACGTATGTACATATATTTACATTTAACTGTTGCATTAACCTTCAGTGAAAAAATTTCCATAACATTATAGAGGTTCCCTATACTTACACATATTCATCTTATAGACCGACTTAAATGGAAGCCAATAGTAAAAGCATAAATGTATCCAACGAACTAAAAGTTTTCAGAAAGAAAAATTGGGATTTAAAGATGAAATTTGCTTTATATTTGTATATATAAAAAGGAAAACATTAATGCATACGAAATAAAACACGAAACATTAGGAAGCTATATACATTAAAAAACGTACATGCATCATCCATACATGTTTAAAAAAAGGTAAAGACCCTCGAAGTTTGAAACCAAAGAGCTGACTTCATGGAAAGAGGTTTTGTCTTGCAAGTAAAAAGATATGAAGAGATCAAAGGAGACCACATTCTATTCCCTCCCCGTCCACTGAGAGAGAGAGAGAGAGAGAGAGAGAGAGAGAGAGAGAGAGAGAGAGAGAGAGAGAGAGAGAGAGAGAGAGGAGATATTAGCCTAAGAAAGGAGCGAGAAGGGGGAGGAGATAAGGGAAAGATATAAAATGGAGAATTTCTGAGACCCGGACACCTCCAAACGGTATCCAAAGTTGTTGTCACGTGCGAAAAGCAATATGCTTTGATTAGATTCAAAACCCGGGTTTGTAACATCTCCTCTTCCAGAAATAAAAAAAAATGTAAACTTGTTAAAAATAATAGCATCTGGGTGCGTGCAGTAAGCCTCCCCTATATAATAAAGAGAAGGTGTCTGGCTATATATATATATATATATATATATATATATATATATATATATATATATATATATATATATATATATATATATATATCCTGTCACGCTGAGCAGCATTGAGATGCATATGACAACTCAAGTCTCTCCCCATCCCTCAAGTACGGAGAGAGGGAGTAGTCATACCCTGGTAAGAGGGGGTAACCCGAGAGGTAGTTAGGAAAGGGGGGAAGGGTTGAATCTGTGAGTGTGTGCATATCTATCTGAATATTTAACCATCATTCTTGACGGGTCGCCTACACTAAAACTGGAAGGCTCAGAAAGCAACGAGACAATGCCACAGCTACCAGCACCATTGGTTATTTCACACTTCTCTTATCGAGGTAAACTAGAAAAGCACTCCGAGTCCACACCTTCGCCACAGCAGCTTACTTCTAGAAACTTCTAGAAACCAGCTTGCTTTACGGTGAATTCCGTCGACATTTTGCTCGACCTTCACCTTGACCTTTTCCCTAGAACTTTCACAATAGAATCACTTCCACGTCTCAAAAAAACAATTAATCCCTGAAAGTTTCACCACTCTGGGTAAAATTGTGTCCAGGAAGTTTTCACAAACAAACAAACGTACAAACAGGGGTAACAACATGTCCTCTTCCAACTTCGTTAGCGGAGGTAATAAAGTCTGACTTTAGGATCTTCATACACCCTCTGCATTTACTCTAAAAAGTCTAGAATTTCCTTTGACCAAGGTCTTTCAAAATTTAATTACTTCCACATCTTAACATAACAATTATTCCCTGAAAGTTTCACTACTCTATGAGTAAACTTGTGTCCAGGAGGTTGTTCACAAACAAACAAACAAGGGCAAAAACATAACCTCCTCCCAACTTCGTTAGCGGAGGTAATAAAGTCTGACTTTAGGACCTTCCAAACTGCCTCTGCATTTACTCTAGGAAGTCCAGAATTTCCTTCTGATGTTCTTGTCTCTGGCTGACATCTAAGACCATTGAACAATACACAACCAGTTATATTCTACTATATTCATTACCCTTTAATATGATCTTTTATAAGACAATGTTATGAGTTGTGAATCATCTCCGAGGACTGACTCTAGAAGAAGTATGCGACTATCAAATAGGGTTATTATTATCATTATTATTATTATTATCATTAGTTCTCTTGCTTAAGGGTACACTTTGGCAGGCTATTCTATCTTAATTTTCTTCCTCTTGATTTGTTAAAGTTTTATAGTTTATATATGAGATATTTATTTCAATGTTGTTACTTTTCTTACAATATGTTATTTTTCCTTGTTTCCTTTCCTCACTGGGCTAATGTCCTTTGGCTTATAGCATCCTGCTTTTGCAACTAGGGTTGTAGCTTAGAAAAATAATAATAATAATAATAATAATAATAATAATTTTATATTATTATCATTATCATTATAATTATTATTATTGTTATTATTATTATTAACATTATTATTATTATTATTATTATTATTATCATTATTATTATTATTATTATTATTATTATTATTATTATTATTTGACTGAAAACAATGGCTGCCTCAGTAGCATTAATTTTGCAGTCTATTTTCTCAATAGCTCGAATAATTTTCTTTTCTGTATTACTGCGTTCTGCCTGTAATTGAGAAAACGTCATTCTTCATGGTTGGGAAGTCAAAATCAGGAAGACTAAGTTTGGTATTAAATGCTAAGTTTACAATTTAGGTAAAGAAAAAGTTATCACCTGGGCGTTTCGGGAGGACCATCTGGGAAAGGCCACCTGATTTCGAGAAAGAAGTTGGCGTGGCGGAGGTCTGCACTCTCAAAGTACTTTTCTAGTTTTTACCTTTACCAAAACATTATACTAATATCACATAAGTTTCTATTGAAAAAAAAAAAATTTTTTACCTTTTACCAAAACATTAAACTAATATCAAATAAGTTTTTTCCCTAAAAATTATTTGTTTCACCTTCCAGAAATACTGAATCCCTCCTAGGAAACCTTCCTCGTCCTGTGTTACTCATAAATCGACTTCGCAAACAAATGAAGTGACAGATGTTCGGGTACTTGTATGAGCGGGGGCGAAACTGTGAACTTTCAGAGCTTATTTGAAGGAGCATTCAAGTTGAGCTTATCAATAAATCCTCATAAGCTTTCCAAAGTACGAAACCAATTCTGTCTGAACAGTAAGTCACAGTGCTTCAAATGATAACATATAACGAAGCCTTAATATTCATATTGATTATGAGATGAATCGAATGATCACAAAACCAATTCATACTCTAAGCTTTGATAAGCACTAAACCATTGCAGTGTCACTAAAACAATCACCATCTCACCATTAATCCATGAAATTCTAAACATCACAGTTCAAGCTATGTGAGATGACTAAACTGTCACCATGTCACTGAACAACCACGCTCCTGCTATTACAAATCTGTAGACCATCGTTATATCATCACAACGTTATTAAAAATCATTAAATTGTTACTAAATCATCATTAAATCACAGCATCATCAGTTATCGAGGGAACGCTATGCCCCGGCAATGTAAACCTACTAAACTACCAACACTTCAGGTCGTCACCAAGCATTCATACAACAAGCACCAAGAGATAAAACAACACTATGCCTATACTCAACGCAGCGAGAAATGGACGATTAAGTAGGCTCTAGGTGTGTGTGTGTGTGAGTGTGAGTGTGTGTGTGTCTCTCTCTCTCTCTTTCTCTCTCTCTCTCTCTCTCTCTCTCTCTCTCTCTCTCTCTCTCTCTCTCTCTCTCTCTCTCTCTCTCTACTATATATATATATATATATATATATATATATATATATATATATATATATATATATATATATATATATATATATATATATATATATATAAATTGGTGTATTTTCAAAATTCTCTCTCTCTCTCTCTCTCTCTCTCTCTCTCTCTCTCTCTCTCTCTCTCTCTCTCTCTCTCTCTCTCTCTCTCTCTCTCTCTCTCTTCTCTGTACTTTATATATATATATATATATATATATATATATATATATATATATATATATATATATATATATATATATATATATATATATATATACTGTATATATATATAAATTGGTGTATTTTCAAAAAAAAATTTTCTCTCTCTCTCTCTCTCTCTCTCTCTCTCTCTCTCTCTCTCTCTCTCTCTCTCTCTCTCTCTCTCTCTCTCTCTCTCTGTACTTTATATATATATATATATATATATATATATATATATATATATATATATATATATATATATATATATATATATATATATACATATATATATATATATATGTATACATATATACATACATTCATACATATATATATATATATATATATATATATATATATATATATATATATATATATATATATATATATATATATATATATATATATATATATATATATATATATATATACATATAAACTCTCAGCTTTCGATCTCTCCTGGCTTAAAAAAAATACATTAAGTATTTAAATACAACGGCTATTTATAACTAGCCTAAACACATATCGACATTAAGGAGCTGACAACTACCTCATGCGTCAGAGCAGAGGCTTTGGAACCTTCATAACCAACGGTAGGAACCAGCTCACAGGTTTCAAGAGACTGGGACGGAGGAATTCCAGGGTGACAGGGGACGCAAGAACGGAATAGCGCTATTAGTGCCCCACAAAGTACACTTCTTAACGTGTAATTACTGACCACTCCCTGAGACCGACCCCTAGCGAAACAGGCTCAACTGCGCATGAGGTTCACATAGCTTTTGTGCCTTGTTGGAGTCCTGGCCAACTCAAAAACCCAGTTGCTGCTTCTTGGTAATACTCAGTAGTACCTAAGAGTCTGGATGTTCGGAAATCCCAGTAATTGCTGGCCTTCCACGGTCAATATTGGCGAGAAAACAGGCTTCTGCCTTGTGCTGGTCAGTTGGGAGCTGCGGCACGTTAGGGACAGCCCAACTTTGAGGAGACTTAACTGTTGGTTTGGGAGCACTTATGGGAGGTTAGGGACAAAGAAGATGGAAAGTCACCCAGGATTAAGCAGATGCGGCAGCAGGTGGGTAATTATCTTCCACGCTCCCTCCCCCCGTTTTACACAAGTGGTCACAAAGTTAATAATTATAGAAGTTATTAGCTGAGATTTCCAAATTGGCGCTTTAGACAATATAACAGAGAAATTAAAAATGAATGAGAAACTGAAGTTGAAGCACAAATGTGCAAAATGCCAAATAAACAAATGGTGTGTAGACTACAAAGAAGGGTGCACTGCTAACCTGTACAGTAAAAGTGTATGCCTATTCTGTAAGTGAGAACAGGAAATAGAGAAATTGAAAAATGAAAACCAAGCACTAAGAAAACAATTGAAGAGGTCATGTCAAAGTTCCAACAGTTAGAAGTAAGGAACAAAGAAGTCATAGATGATGATGTAGAACATGGGATTAGTATCCAAGAAATACAAAATAAGCTAGAGTCAAGGACAGAAGCTAGAGAGGAAATAAACATAAACAGAGAATTCATGAAACCCACTAGAGGAAAGGTAGCCAGCCTAGAAATGTAACTGACGCCAAAAACCTATTCTCCTCCCTAGCAGAGAAAGAGGGAGATGAGTCGTTGTTAATCCAGGTCCAATGAACAGAAGATAGAAGGGGCCAGTAAAACTATAACAGAGAACAAGAAGACCGCTATTATTGTACAGGCAAATGAAAATGACTTATTCCTAAGAAAGGATACTGCTGGAGAAACAGAACCTTTGGTTAAACAGCTAGAAAAAAAAAACTGTAAAAACTGCTAGAAACAAGACCAATAATACTATTGATAAAGATATTCTTCCAAGACTAATGTCAGCCACTTTACCCTCAGTAAGGCCATAGGGATAAACGAAAGGCTTAAGTCTACATGCCAGAAAAAGAAAGTGGAAAATTATACAGAAGAGATGGAACACTTTAGTGAAGAAAGCAAGAGAGTATACGGAAACCAATTTAACCTCAGCCTGTACAATTACTTACACACAGGAGACCAAGGACATACTAGACCCTTAAAAAATCCTCCAACAACAATTAGAGAAAATTTGGCAGAAAACTTGGATAATACAGATAAAAGTAAGACTAAAACACTAGTAAATCAGGGAAACTAGCAAACCCACAGAGGAAGAAAAAAAAAGATAGAACATTTTCTCAGAGTGGCATAATTCAATGCTCAATCAGTTAGAAAAAATGGAAAACTTCAGGACAATGATAGCTAGTGAGGAACTAGATGTCATAGGCATTACTGAGACCTGGATTCAAGAAAAAATGAAGGATTTTATTGGAGAATACGAAATCCCATGTTTCAAGCTTTTTAAGAAGGATCGACTTACCAAAAAATGTGTAGGGGTAATACTCTATGTTAAAAATCACTTAAACCCCATAGAAATTAAATTATAAACCGGATGTGAATTGACAGGTACAAACATCAACACCATAGGAAAAAACACATCCATACTAGTAATATACAGACCACCACATCAAACACAAGAACAGGACAACGATCTGCATAGACAACTTGGACAAGAAGTTAACAATAAGCTAGCTGTCCTAATGGGAGACTTCAATGCAGCAGTAAACTAGGACACTATGAATTCTACATCAAACACAGAGGGACATAGACTACTAGAATTTGTCAACAATGAATTCCTTCTTCAGTGGATCAATAATCTAACCAGGGGAAATAACAAACTAGATATTGTGTTAACAACAGAAGAAAATTTAGTATCCAGTGTTTCAGTAGGCGAAAATATTCGTAAAAGTGACCACAGAATAGATAGGTTTCAGGTAAAAATTCCTTATCTAAAAGAAAGGAAAATCATAAAAAAGCTAGACTAAAGACATAGAAACTGGATAAAACTGAAGGAATACACCAAGAATTTAAAATACGATAAAACAGGGAACATTGATAAACAATAGGACTCATTTGTAGAAATATATAAAGAAAAAGAGCTACATGTATACCACAGAAAATTTTTACCATATGGAACTCCACACCTTGAGTGGTTCAACAGAGAAATTGCCAATGCAATAAGAAGACAGCAAACATAAATCAATGGGTCCACAGTCTTCAATTCCTGAAATTTCTGAGCACAAGAGCTTAAGCCGAAAAGTAGATACACTAGTTAGGAAGGCCAGGATTAAGGAAGAGAAAAGAGTGGCTTTAACTAGTAAAGAAACACAGAAGAATTTTTTTGCATATGTAACAGTCGAAAACCAATCAAAAATAACATTAGCCCATTAAAAGACTCGGAGGGTAATATTATAACAAGTGATTTGGAAAAAGCTGAACTGATGAAAGCCTATTTCACAACTGCATTCACTAGAGAAGAATCAACGACCGTCCCAGAACCAGCTATCAAATATGAATGACTATAAACATTAAATAGAATCACTTTTACAATGGATGATGTCCAAAAGAAAATAAAAGGACTCAGTAGGTTGAAGGCACCAGGTCCAGATGATATTCATCCACGAGATGTTATAGAACTAGAAGAAGAGATAACCCCACACTTTTACAAAATGTTCCGAAAGACAGCTAATGAAAGAAAGAAACCACAAGGGGCCAAAAGAAGACCCTGGCAACTACACACTAGTGTCTAACTTCAATGCCTTGCAAAACTTTTCAAAAAATTATAGTAGATTCTATAGTAGAACATATAGAGAAAAACAATCTTCTGATAGACAGCCAACATAATTTTTGACAAAAGAGATCATGTGTGATAAATCTTTTGAAATTTTTCCACATGTTTAGCATTTATGACAAAAACAGGGCGACTGACACCATATACCTAGACTTTCAAAAGGCTTTTGACAAAGATCCTCATAAAAAATTAAGTCAAAATTAGAGCACTAGGCATCATTGACAGGCCAGCTGAATGGATCGAAAATTGGCTAACAAACAGAAAACAGAGAGTTGTAATCAATGGAGAAGCTTCAGAGTGGGCAGCTGTTACAAGCGGAGTACCTCAAGGATCCGTCCTTGGACCATTGCTACTTCTTATCTGCATTAAAGACATAGATTTAGGATTAATTAGTAGCATAGCCAAATTTGCTGACGATAGTAAATTGGGCATAAATGTTGCGAACTTAGAAGACGTAGAAGCCTTAAGAGAGGATCTGATGGAGCTAGGAGAATGGTCCAGAAAATGGCAAATGCCTTTCAACTATGGTAAATGTAAAGTCATGCACATAGGTTATAGTAACCCACAATCAGATTACTCACTCCTGGGTATTGAAATAGAAAGTGTGGACCAGGAGGAAGATCTCGGTATTATTATCCGCAAGGATTTGAAGTTCACCAAACAGAGCATGAAAGCTGAAAAGAAAGCATAGAAACTAATAGACTACATAAAGAAACCATTCAAATAGAGAAACAAAGACTCTGTACTACAGCTGTGCACATCACTAGTAAGACCCCATCTAGAATACAGAGTCCAATTCTGGGCATCAAGTATTTAGAAGGATATAGATAGACTGAAAGCAGTTAATAGAGGCATTCAAATTCTTAAAGGAATAACAATTATAGATTACAACAATCTATTCACGCTTAGCACAAATCAGTCCAGAGATAACGGATACAAACTGGAACCGAAAAGATACAACACCACTCAATGTGGCAATTTCTTTACATACAAAATAGCAAATATTTGGAATAGACTTCCAGTGGATGTAGTAAACAGTAGCACAGTAAACGGGTTCAAGAATAAGTTAGACAAGACCAAAAGAACTCTCTAAATGCTTAAACTAAATCGCTCTACCAAAGAGTAAATGGAGTCTCCTCGGCTGGACTAAAAATTCTTTGAGACATCCAAAACCCGTGTAACTCTTTGTAACTTTCTCGTGTATTTTTGAGATCACTGACTTTTTTTCCACACCATCATTGAAGTAAAGGTTTAGGCTTGACTCCTTTAATTCTTGAGATGATGTATCAATCCAGCCTCTTCCAACTGTGCAGTTTTCATTTACCCAAATTATATCAAGGTAAACTAAGGAAATTTACAGGAATCAACCTTTGCAAATTTGAATTCTAATTTCAGTAGAACCTTGCTTAAGAAATTTTCTAACCACAGTAGCAGAATTTTTCGACGAGGTCTTTTATCTTGCACTCAGTTTGGATTTATTTTCTGTTATAAAACCCTAAGACACTTCTCAACACACACTTATCAAAGTCATTTTTTTTTTTTTTTGTGAGGAGAACGTTTGTTTTTTATGGTGCAGCTTTTTTGTCAAGCCTTTGATGAAAAGCAGAACAAATTCTTCTAATTGTTATTTCAATTGTCTTTGATGTCATAGTTGTTCAGGCAACTGCTTTTAAGGGTGGCAGTATAGGTGGTCTATTTGCCTTTTTCCAAGAAGTACCCATTCTCTTTGTAGATAACTGCCTTAGCTTGGCTTTGAAGGTACCCATATGGCAAGCTTGATGCATATGAGCGTGGGAGGGCCCCGTTCATATGCCACTTTTAGGAGGGTGGACCTTTATACAGAAAAAACGCCTTGAATTTTACCTAAACGGTTGTGTGAAACGAAAGTTAGAATGATTTCGGATACTATTTCCGAAATACACTAATTTATATAGACACAGTGAGAGAGAGAAAGAAAGTGGTTAAAGAGGTGAGCTGGGGATGGATGAAGGCAAGCCAGTGATCTGTGGTGGGGCAAAAGGGGTGGAATACATTTAAAACCAGGTTCCTTACCCTATCCTCCATTTCTCGCAGTGTTGAGTATACTAAATAACAGGATAATAGACACTTCTCAGACATCAACTAAAGCTTCCAAGACTTTATTATTCATAACAGGGTCATTTTACACACGAGAAGAATACTATATGACTGGTTATTTTTAGACATTTATTAAGGTCATTATTTTCCTTTTCGATTCTCGAAACTTCCGTGTTCTTCTAGAAAACCATTTTCTTCTGGAATGCACTGATTATAATATAGTATAATATAACCCCTGTGGAAGGGGTTTAAAGGTTTTAAGGCCACTCATGAATGGCAAAGGCAAGGGACAGTGACATTGACCTAGCAAGAAAGGCAATGCCCAAGGGACTGACCATATATACATATGATCAGCACCCAAGACACCTCTCCACCCAAGCTAAGACCAGGGAGGGCCAGGCATTAGCTACTGATGACTCAGCAGGTAGACCTATAGGCTCCCCCAAAACCCGCATCCTTAGCTCACAAGGATGGTGAGGTTGCAGAAACTAAAGGAACTAACGACTTTGAGCGGGATTTGGGCCACAGTCAGGCGATCACCAGGCAGAGACGTTACCTATAGGACACATCAACCCTTGTAAGAACATTACCATCATACATCATGTGTAACGTTTTAAGCGACTAAAAGGATGACCGTTACCTTGCAGTCTTGTATTTTTAGCAAAAGGCTAGGTTCACAGCCAATAACTGAGGTTCATGACTGCAAGGGCATGCGATCGTAAAAACTCTGTGCCAAATCAACAATGCCTGCTGATGCTATTAGAAATTTGAATGTGGCTAGAGTGTCCACTGTAAGCAACACATGTCAGGATCCCCTTGCTGGTGTGATAAATGACAAGGGGTACTGCAGGATTCACGACTACGGCCAAAGAAGGTAGTGACAGAATAGAAGCTCAGAGCAAATACTTAATGTCGGTACTCTAACATGGAGATTGAGGGAGATAGTAGATATGATGAGAGGAGGAGGATCCTATATGTGCAGAAGATAAGATGGAAAGGAAGTGGAATTAGAGATATAAAAAATGGGTATAACTCTAATACAGCGGGTCACAAGAGGGAAGAAACCGAGTTGGGGTCATAATAGGTAATAACTGGAAGGAGAAAGTGGTATTATTATTATTATTATTACTAGCCAAGCTACAACCCTAGTTGGAAAAGCAAGATGCTATAAGCCCAAGGGCTCCAACAGGGAAAAATAGCCCAGTGAGGAAAGGAAATAAATAAATGATGAGAATTAATTAACAATATATCATTCTGAAAACAGTAACAGCGTCAAAACAGATATGTCCTATATAAATTATTAACAACGTCAAAAACAGATATGTCATATATAAACAATAAAAAGACTCGTGTCAGCCTGGTCAACATAAAAACATTTGCTCCCCCTTTGAACTCTTGAAGTTCTACTGATTCAACTACCCGATTAGGAAGATCATTCCACAACTTGGTAACAGCTGGAATAAAACTTCTAGAATACTGTGTAGTATTGAGCCTCATGATGGAGAAGGCCTGGCTATTAGAATTAACTGCCTGCCTAGTATTACGAACAGGATAGAATTGTCCGGGAAGGTCTGAATGTAAAGGATTCAGAGTTATGAAAAATCTTATGCAACATGCATAATAAACTAATTGAACGACGGTGCCAAAGATTAATATCTAGATCAGAAATAAGAAATTTAATAGACCATAAGTTTCTGTCCAACAAATTAAGATGAGAATCAGCAGCTGAACACCAGACAGGAGAACAATACTCAAAACAAGGTAGAATGAAAGGATTAAAACACTTCTTCAGAATAGATTTTTCACCAAAAATCTTAAAAGACTTTCTCAATAAGCCAATTTTTTGTGCAATTGAAGAAGACACAGACCTAATGTGTTTCTCAAAAGTAAATTTGCTGTCGAGAATCACACCTAAAATTTTAAAAGAATCATACAAATTTAAAGAAACATTATCAATACTGAGATCCGGATGTTGAGGAGCCACCGTCCTTGACCTACTTACAATCATACTTTGAGTTTTGTTAGGATTCAACTTCATACCCCATAATTTGCACCATGCACTAATTTTAGCTAAATCTCTATTAAGGGATTCACCAACCCCAGATCTACATTCAGGGGATGGAATTGATGCAAAGAGAGTAGCATCATCTGCATATGCAACAAGCTTGTTTTCTAGGCCAAACCACATGTCATGTGTATATAATATGAAAAGTAATGGGCCAAGAACACTACCCTGTGGAACACCGGATATCACATTCCTATACTCACTATGGTGCCCATCAACAACAACTCTTTGAGATCTATACTTAAAAAATCAATAGTAATGCTAAGAAACGACCAACCCACTCCTAACTGTTTTAGTTTGAAAACAAGGGCCTCATGATTAACACGGTCAAAGGCAGCACTAAGATCAAGGCCAATCATACGAACTTCCTGACCACAATCAAGGGATTTCTGTACAGCATTGGAGATTGTAAGAAGGGCATCACATGCTCCAAGGCCTTTACGAAAACCAAATTGCAAACTAGGGAGTAGGTGATTACCTTCAGCAAACCTATTAAGACGTTTTGCCAGAAGACGTTCAAAAACTTTAGATAATATGGGAGTTATGGAAATTGGGCGGTAATCAGTGTGACTTGAGCTACCACAAACACATTTACATAGAGGAGTAACATTACCAATTCTCCAACAAGTGATAAAAGCTCCTCTTCTTGCTAACTTGCGCAAAATAACAGATAACTTTGGAGCTAAGAAATCTGCTGTCTTTATAAAAAACAAAAAAGGAAAAATACCATTTGGGTCTACACCTCCATAAGCATCAAGGTCCATCAACAGAGCTTTAATCTCACGAGATTGAAAAGCTAAACTAGTTAGTTTAGCCTCAGGAAAACAGGAATGAGGAAGTTCAAGTTTTTCATTACTCTGTTTACTGTCAAAAACATCAGCCAAAAGGGTTGCCTTTTCCTTTGGACAATGTGTGACTGAGCCATCTGGTTTAAGTAAAGGAGGAACTGTTGCATCTACACCAAAGAGTGCAGATTTAAGGGTAGACCACCATTTATGTTCCTGAGTTGTACCAGAAAGGGTTTCTTTTATGGTTAAATTGTATTCCTTTTCAGTTGAGGCATAAACTCTCTGAGCAAAAGCTCGAAGCTGAGTACAGTTGTTCCAGGTCAAATCTGATCTGTTACCCTTCCAAAGGTGATAGGCCTCCTGCTTTTCCAAATAAGCACGTCTACAATCGTCATTGAACCACGGTTTGTCCTTCACTCAGTACCTTAGCACACGAGAAGGGATACGCCTATCAATTATGTTGACTAGATTCTCATTCAAAGGGACAACAGGATCTACACTACTATATAATTCTGACCAATTCAAGCACAAAAGATCATGCAAAACCCCATTCCAGTCTGCTTGGGATTTCATATAAAGTTCACAAGAGTATGATATATCAGGGACAGGCTGCTCAGTCTTCACTACTAATGAAATCAAGGCATGATCAGATGTCCCGACTGGAGAACCAACCTTACTAGTTATAACGCCAGGGGAGTCAGTGTATACGAGGTTCAAGCAATTACCAGACCTGTGAGTAGCTTCATTTATGATTTGCTCACAGCCTGATTCAGAGGCAAAGTCTAAAGCTCTTAAGCCATGGCGATCGGTAAGAGAGATAGAACTTAACCACTCCCTATGGTGAGCATTAAAATCCCCAACAAAGACAAAAGAAACCTTTCTATCATCTTCTTGTATCTTAGCCATAATGGTAAGAAGACAATCGAAGATAGAATCATCCATGTCTGGATTCCGGTAGATTGAACACAAATAAAAGTTGTTATGCCTGCCACAAACTTTTATTACCTGAATCTCATAACATCCACATTGATAGTAGGGCTTATGAGAAGCAGGGTACTCAGTCCTAATATACACCGCCATTCCCCTGGCCCTAGGGATAGCATCACGTTTCAACATTATTGGCTTCTTAAAACCAGTTATAAGGAGCTCAGATGAGTGCCTCATATTAGAAACCAAAGTTTCTGAGCACAAAAGAATATCATACTGTCTGGTCGCAACTGTAAGGTCTTGGATATTTGCATGAAGACCACGAATATTGCAATACAGAAGACATTGACGAAATCTAGGACGTACTGATCCCGGATTTCGCTCAATGTCTCCAGATAGCATAAGAATTAATAGAAATAAAAAAGAGACATCATACTTAAAACCTAGATTAACAAGAATTATAGCAAAAACAATATGTACAGAATTATAAATAAAGTGATTGATGATACCCATAGACTATAGTAAAAGTCCGGAAAAACTTGTCAACATGGAGGAACCGATACACCATGCAAAGCTAAATACCCTCCAGGATAGCCACTTCAACTGAAGGGAGGACAGTAAGGATGGTTTTGAGAAGAAAAAGAATCAGAAAAAGGAAAAGACAACCTCTTGATAAACCACCAGGCATCCATGGCCCTTCTATTAAGCCTGCCCAACACACCATTTAAAAAAAACAAGAGGAAGAAAAAAAAAATAATAATAAGATAGAATAGTGTGCCCGAGTGTACCCTCAAGCAAGAGAACTCTAACCCAAGACAGTGGAAGACCATGGTACAGAGGCTGTGGCACTACCCAAGACTAGAGAACACTGGTTTAATTTTGGAGTGTCCTTCTCCTAGAAGAGCTGCTTACCATAGCATAGGTAGTAGGTTGGCCAGGGCACCAGCCACCCGTTGAGATACTACCGCTAGAGAGTTATGGGGTCTTTTGACTGGCCAGATAGTACTACATTGGATCCTTCTCTCTGGTTACGGTTCATTTTCCCCTTGCCTACATACACACTGAATAGTCTGGCATATTCTTTACATATTCTCCTCTATCCTCATACACCTGACAACACAGATTACCAAACAATTCTTCATCACCCAAGGGGTTACTGCACTGTAATTGTTCAGTGCCACTTTCCTCTTGGTAAGGGTAGAAGAGACTCTTTAGCTATGGTAAGCAGCTCTTCTAGGAGAAGGACACTCCAAAATCAAACCACTGTTCTCTAGTCTTGGGTAGTGCCATAGCCTCTGTACCATGGCCTTTCACTGTCTTGGGTTAGAGTTCTCTTGCTTGAGGGTACACTCGAGCACACTCTCCTATCTTATTTCTCTTCCTCTTGTTTTGTTAAAGTTTTTATAGTTTATATAGGAGATATTTATTGTTGTTACTCTTCTTAGAATATTTTATTTTCCTTTTTTCCTTTCCGCACTGAGCTATTTTCCCTGTTGGAGCCCCTGGGCTTATAGCATACTGCTTTTCCAACTAGGGTTGTAGCTTAGTAAATAATAATAATAATAATAATAGCTAAAGAGTCTCTTCTACCCTTACCAAGAGAAAAGTACACTGAACAAATTGCAGTACAGTAATTAACTCCTTGGGTGAAGAAGTGTTAAAAGTATCTCATTGTTGTCAGGTGCATGAGGAAAGACGAGAATATGTAAAGAATAGGCCAGACTATTCTGTGTAAGTGTAGGCAGAGAAAAAATAAGCCGTGACCAGAGAGAGGGATCCAATGCATTACTGTCTGGCCAGTCAAAGGATCCAATATCTCTCTAGTGGTAGTATCTCAATGGGCGGCTGGTGCCCTGGCCAACCTACTACCAATTTAAAGAAAGTTTTAAAGAGGGTAAAGAAGTAAAGAGAGTAAATGATAGGATTTTAAAGATTCAAATCATAATGGGGAATACATAATTGCAGCATATACTCCTCAGATGGGTTGCCAAGAACAAAAGAAAGAATTATTAAGACAAGAGTTTGAGGCAGCTATTAGAAGAGTGAAAGAGGAGTACCTAATCATAAGAGCAGACATGAATGGCAGAGTGAGGAAGAGAAGAAATGTATATGAGGAAGTATATGGAGGCCATGGGTTTGGAATTAGAAATAAGAATGAAGTGTATATATTTGAGATAACTCAGAGTTTTCAATTGGTATGTATGAACACCTGGTTTCAAATGTTGGATACGCACCAGATAATTTATGAAAGTGGAGGAGTCGAAAGCCGAATAGATTTAATTTTGGTTAGAGGAGTTGAACAACATAGACTGGTAGCGATGGTTTTTAAAATGAAAGGTAGAAAACCCAAGAAAAGAAAGAGAAGATTTAGAATACAGGTTTGAAATTGTAAATGGGGAAAAGGGTGAGCAATTTAGGAGTATTGTGAGAGAAACGACTGGAAAGGTTTAACTTAAAGATTGGACAGGGTAACCGAGTGGAGATATCTGGGAGAATATGAAAGAAAGATGTGTAGGGAAAACAAAGGCACTAATGGGAAAAACCATTGGATATGATGTGTAGAAAGGTTGCAGAGGAACATTACAGAGAAGAGGATTCTAGGAGTAAAATAGGTATAGCTATTGGAAGACCAGTAGAGCAATTGAATGAAAGGCTAGAAACATGGGAAAGAGAAAAGGATATCTATAAGATTTCAAACTTGAGGAAAAGGCAAAGCCCGGATTTGGTGCAACAGGGAGTCATCAAGGATAAGAAATAGAAATATATTGTATAGGGATGAAGACATTAAGAGCATAGCTTGAAAGTGTAAGGGTACTAGATGAGAGATTTAGAGAGATTAATAAAGATTGAGACACAGCAGTATGGATTCATGAGATGCAATCTTTATAGTATGGCAGCTACAGGAAAAGAGGCTTGAGGGAAACCAAAAACTCTTCTGTGTTTTTGTAGATCTAGAGAAGGCTTATAATAAAATCCCAAGAAAAACGGTGCTTTGTTACTTGAAGGAAGAGGAAAGTCCCAGAGAAGTTGGTCAAAATAGTTGATATGTTGTATAAAAGAACAAGAACAAAAGCAATGACAGTAGTTGTGGAAACAGAAACCTTTGAAGTTAGCGTTGGATTATACCAGGGGTCAGTTTCAAGCCCGTTTTTATTTGCGCTGGTCATGAATGTGTTAAGAGAAGAGCTCAAAAATGAAGAGTTGTTGGAGTTGCTATATGTAAGTTATTTTGTGCTTACCACTGAAAATGAGTAAGACTTACAGAGAAGGGTTGTAGAGTGGCTTGACACTTTGAAGCGGGATGGCTTGAGAGTTAATGTAGATAAGACTGAAGTTAGGGTGAGCAGTAAGGAAGGTAGGGACAAGATACCTATACATGAAAGTGGAGGCTCGGTTATAAAACAAGTGGAACAATTTAGATACTTGGGATCTACTATAAGTCAGGAGGGAGGATCTGAGGCTGAAGTTTAGAACAGGATAAAAGCAGCCTGGTGAAAGTGGAAGAAGGTAGCAGGACTGGTATGTGATAGAAAATGCCAATCAAGGTAATAGTCAAGATTTATAGTACAGTAATAAGACAATAAGATAGGTGTTAACGTATGAATCGGAAACGTGGGCTCTAGGAAAAAAGTAGGAGGCAAAGCTCAAGAGAACAGATATGAGAATGCTGAGGTGGATTATGGGGATATCACCACTTGAAAGATTGGAAAATGATAAAATAAGAATAATGACAGGTGTAGTAAAGGTTACAGGGTGATAAGAATGTCACGACATATGGTTTGGGCTATCCAAAACATTGTAACAAACAATACGTAATGCCCATGTGTTATTCACATATCTCAGCTGGCTGGTCAAAAAGTTGTATCGTACCCAGGTTGATGTGGAGGGAGAGAGAAAGATGGTGTCATGTCGCAGTTATGCAGTATCAGCAAAAGACCACATGGCTGTTTCAAAATCAGGATGCCATTACAGCAATATTAGGGCGCTCCCTAGCCCTACTCGAGAAGTGAATATAAGGTCACCCTACGCTACAATGTCAGTGAAAGATAGGCAGAAAGAGTTCTGCAAAGAAGTGTCGTTTGCGTCCACTGTGACCCCTTGAGAATTAGTGTTAGTCCCTTTTATTTTGCTGGACTTAGTATCTGTCCTCGATATATGCCACAATATTAACCTTAACTCTCAAGAGTAGCAACAAGTAATTTACTTAATCATTGTAACTGCTCCTCCCCTCCTACTTGGATGTGCAAGTTTAATGTTTGATTTCTGAAGCTGATTTGATATTAAACTGTACTTTCTTTTATCACAAAGTCTGAGTTTACTTGTAACTATATTCTGGTTTGTCACTTAATTTGTGAATAAAATAAAGTTGTTACCTCGAAATCATAAGTTTTCCGTATCCACAATTCCTGTTCATGATATTATTTCAAGTTTTGCCCCAGTGTCGTAGGTTGATTGACATTATTTACATATATTAATGACTATTATAATCTAAGCCACCACGTGAGTGGAGGGCTCAAGACAGAGCACGTGTCACGACTGAGATGGTGTGGGCACGTGTTGAGGAAGGATGGTGAGTAGGGAGTGAGGTAGGCTTGAGAGGAACGTGTTACATGGCAAGATAAAGTAAAGGATAATATAGAGAGATGAGATTTAGTGAAAGAGAGTGTTTTTATAGAAGGCATTAAGGATAACGCATTACGCAACCGACTCCTTAATGTAAGGATTACAGTACAAAAAAAAAGAAGCTTAATGCTCTTAAACTTTGCCATGTTTATGAATAAGTTTATATATATATTTACTTTGGTCTTTATCATCTCTTTTTTTTTTATGTGCACGTGTCATGAGAACGTAAATTGAATTCTGAACAGGTTTGCTTCATTAAATGATATAGACAATTTCTGTAAATAAAAATCTCTCTCTCTCTCTCTCTCTCTCTCTCTCTCTCTCTCTCTCTCTCTCTCTCTCTCTCTCTCTCTCTCTCTCTCTCTCTCCTTCCCAAATGAATCTTTTCTGCACAGGACAATAATGTGGCTTGAGAAGCAGAGTTAACAGGCTGTTAATAAGCTCTAATAGAGGTGTGTCTATATATATATATATATATATATATATATATATATATATATATATATATATATATATATATATATATAAATATAAATATATATATATAAATGTGTGTGTGTATATATATATATATATATATATATATATATATATATATATATATATATATGCTGTGTATATATATATATATATATATATATATATATATATATATATATATATATATATATACTGTATATATATATATATATATATATATATATATATATATATATATATATATATATATATATATATATATATATAATAAATGGCTCCTTTCCAAGTCCACTGCAGGACAAAGGTCTCAGACATGTCCTTAGTCATGTCTGGGGTTTGGCCATTTTTCATCACCACGCTGGCCACTGCGGATTGGTGATGGTGGGAGACTTTTGTCTGATCGCTCACAGAAAACCAAGCTAGTATAGGTGACCCTAACTAGTGCAGCTATGATGCTCATGGCGATACACAAACCCTTTCTCCGCGTTAAGGTATCCTTACTCAGAGAGAGAGAGAGAGAGAGAGAGAGAGAGAGAGAGAGAGAGAGAGAGAGAGAGAGAGAGAGAGAGAGAAAGAGAGAGAGAGAGAGAAAATGTGTGTGCTCGTGAACACGTAATTGCGATTTACACAACACTGACAACTTTCCAAAAATCTCTCTAATTCTCAACGAATTGTTTTAAGCGACACTTCTTTGGAACCCAAATCTCTAAGTCCTTGCAAAAAGAAAAAACACCCAAAGTAAAGCATATAACTCTTTTGAAACTTGTTTAAGTACAAGCATTGTACATCACACACCACTTAAAACAACAGCTATAAAGGGACCTTCTTTCGGGGCACTACAACTCTCTCTCTCTCTCTCTCTCTCTCTCTCTCTCTCTCTCTCTCTCTCTCTCTCTCTCTCTCTCTCTCTCTCTCTCTCTCGTTCCACGAGGCTCGATTCCTATGCTCTTTAAGGATAATCCTTTGCTTATCCTGGGCTAAAACACAGCTGCGTCTGCACCGAGTTTATGCCTGTATGTTCCAAGAGGCTTCTTAATTACAAATGGTAATTATGTATATATGTATTTGTGTATGCATGAGCTTGGATTGTGCGTAGATTAATGCATACATTACATTACTTAGGCACTGAATCTGCTGGATTCTCTTCCAGGATGTTTAAGCATTCATATATGTATGTTTGCATGTATGTATGATGTACATTTTACATTAGACATAGGTGAAATTTACCTTGTTCTATTCCATAACTAGAGGGGCACTCAGTAGAGCGCAGATCTCCGCCACGGCTGCTTGTTTCTCAACTTTTTGCTTGACTTTGCCCCATCTTTGACCTTAACATGTATTAATTGGCGTGGATTTTCATATACTCAAATCTGAACCAAGTTTGAAGTCTCTGTGGCAACGATATCTAAACTTATGGCACTTATGGCTGAATACGTGAATTGGACATTTTGCTTGACCGTGACCTTTGACCTTGACATTCCAAAATTTAATCTTTTCCAGCTTTTTACATAACAGTTAATCCCTGCAAGTTTCACTACTCTACGATTAAAATTGTAGCCAGGAAGCTGTTCACAAGCAAACAAACAAACACACAAATAGGGGCGAAAACATAACCTCCTTCCAACTTCGTTGATGGATGTAACTAGTAAACTAGTAATTTTAGATATTTGCAATGTATTCCGAAATTATAACTTATCACATTTAAGTATCAATCTAACCGCGTTTCCCATTTATTATTATTATTATTATTTTTTTTTTTTTTGCTAAGCTACAACCCTAGTTGGAAAATCAGGATGCTATAAGCACGAGGGCTCAAACAGGAAAAATATGCCAGTGAGGAAAAGAAATAAGGAAATTACAAGAGAAGTAAATAACAATCTAAATAAAATATTTCAAGAACAGTAACCACCTTAAAATAAATCTTTCACATATAAACCATAAAAACTTGAAATAAAATACAAGAGGAAGAGAAATAAGATAGAATAGTGTACAATGTAAAGGATAAGAGAATGTGTAACTCCTTTTGTCCTTGTCTACTCCCAAAAAGGAGAACCGAGTAGGAGAAAAGAAGGGCCTCAAAATATTTGCAGCAAAAAAAAAAAAAAAAACAGTAAAATTCCTGGAATAAATGTTGCCAGACATTTACCGTTTGAAAAACGGATATGTTGACGTAAAGTAGCGATATTATGGTCACCAATCCGTAAAGGATAATGACAAAGTAAGGTAAAATTACGGTCGCCTGCATTTTACTGAAATGCGGCGGAGAACACTATATTTTTACGGCGAATTTCGCATTATAATTACTGGGGTTTTTTAACAATGCAGGAAGAAACTTGGAAAATTCAAATTTTCTCAGGATTATTTAATACAGTGAAAAAGTATGATCTATTTTTTCCAATGGTTGTCTGAAGTAAAGACGTCTAATCAAAATCTCAGATCATCCTAAGTAATTTATGAAAGTGAGGATGATGAAAATACAATCTCAAATCTTCAAAGATTATTAAGTTTAAAAAAAAAAAAATCATTAATGAACAACAAAGTCAATGGACATATCAGTTACACATTATATCTGCACACCTGTTAGGACCTAGGGGAAGCAGACAGTTACCGTAGACGTCTCAGAAAGCTTCTCCCAAACATCCATCCCTAGCTGACAGACCTTAAGGCCATTTTGCCAATGAAAATCTACCAACCCCTGCCAAGGACTTGTACTCGGGACCAACAAGCGGTTAGTTGAACCGGTGGAACTTCAAAAGCTCAAATTTCCAGGGAATGTTTTTTATGTTGAACAGACTGACTCGAGTCTCTATTTACCGTTTATATATAAAAGATCTCTTTCAATGTTGTTACTGTTCTCAAAACATGTTATTTTAATTGTTTGTTCATTACTTTTATAGTTGATTTATTTTATTTCCTTTCCTCACTGGGCTATTTTTCCATGGTGGATCCCTCGGCCTTATAGCATCCTGATCTTTCAAGTAGGGTTGTAGCTTAGCTAATAATAATAATAATAATAATAATAATAATAATAATAGGTTGACCAAGGCAAATCAAATCTTCCACAGCTAAAAAGATAATTCAAAAGGTAATGAAAATTCACAATGTATAAAGATCATTAAGTGTAAGAGAGACGAGTAAAATTCCGAATACTTTTATTTCTATCTAGACAAAGAAACCCCCGATACAATTCATTTGCCAAGATTCCAGGATTCAGGATTCCAGGAACGGTAATTGAATATGGTTCCTTGTAACATTTACCAGAGGTGGACCTAACACAACAGCGTGGAGAACTAAATTTGGGATTAAAGAGAAAGTGCCCATTACAAACTGAGCATTGTGTAGCCGAAATCAAACGCTCTGTTTATACGGATTACATTTCAACTACAATTATCATTACTTTGACGTTAACTGAACATTGTGGCGTTTAAGTCACTGATTAAAAGTTGTTAACGATGATGATGATTATTTTTTTTTTTATTAATAGAAAAAGGCGAGTCTAAAAGGTCACTGAGCTAACCTATAAATATAGCTTTCACAATATAATATCCATATGTGTAAAAACAGTACCAAACATCTGAAGTAAAATTAATGTATAAACGGTCAGGTTATATAAATTGGCAATTAGAAAAATTAAGTTTGTCTCCAGAAAAAAAAAAAAATTATTTAATACAGAATATAATTTTCATGTTTATTTTAGGTCATTCGAAAAATATATAAAATGTAGTATTTATTGAATTTGTGCCACAGGGCCAGACACTGGGCCTCGGGAGGCCATTCATCCCAATAAGCAATTTGGGGAAACCCCAGTTGCCACATGATATAAGAGTTAAAGAGGTTGAACAGCACTATGGAAGAAAGGAGGCGGGAAGAAAGGTGCAGTAGAAGGCTATAAAGCAGTTGCAGCTAAAGCCGAAAGGACATTGCAAAGAGTTGCGGTGGCCTACTGGAAACGTCCCTGCCTAGCGATCGCCCGACCGGGGTTCGAGTTCCACTCAAACTCAATAGTTTTTGTAGATTCTGCAACTTCACCATCCTTGTGAGCTAAGGATGGGGGGTTTGAATGAGCCTATAGGTCTACCTGCCGAGTCATCAACAGCCATTGCCTGGCCCTCCCTGGTCTTATCTTGGGTGGAGAGGCGGCTTGGGCGCTGATTATATTTATATATGATCAGCCTCTATGACATTGTCACTATCCCTTTCTTCTGCCAATCATAAGCAACCTTTAAAAAAAAAAAATAAACTTCAATGCGTACAGTGCTCCGCTCGAAAGCAATACCGACTTATGGAAGTAGTTAGCATTAGACTCTCATCTTTTATAAAAAATACTTTTTTTAGAGAAAGTGGCATTTTACACCTCATAATCTCATTTTGTTTATCAAAAGCTCTCCATCTCATAAACCTGACATGATGCCTAACAATAATAGTTCTAATAATAACAATAACTTTTTATAATTCTACTAATAATAATCATTTTGATAATTACCTCCGCCAACGAAATTGAAAGGAGGTTATGTTTTACCACCGAATGTGAGTTTGTGTATGTGTTTGTTTGTGAACACCTTCATGACCACAATTTCAATGATAGAGTAATGAAACTTGCAGGGATTAACTGTTATATAAAAAATTGGAAATGATAAAATTTTGGAAGTTCAAGGTCAAAGGTCAAGGCTACGGTCGAGAAAAATAGTCGAGAAATAAGCTGCAGCGGCGGAGGTCCGCGCTCTGATAGGTGCCCTTCTAGTTTTAAATGAAGCCGCTCAGATGGTTCGTTTAAGCGCTTTCGGAAAAAGAGTTCTTTAAGCTACTGAATCCAAAACTCCATTTGAGAGAGAGAGAGAGAGAGAGAGAGAGAGAGAGAGAGAGAGAGAGAGAGAGAGAGAAGAGAAGAGATCCAATCCTGATAGAAAGGTCGGGCAAATGTCAAAGGTGAAACTGACCCTCTCGCTTTCATTGTGGTTTCTTAAATTGCAGCGGCTTTTAGAAGCATTTCAGGTGGATGACACCCTGGAGACCTAACCCCCCCCCCCCCCCCCCACCCCCACCCCCACCCTCTCCCACTCCCCCTTCCTTTATCTTTTAGATTAAAAAAGTTTATCTTCAGTCAAGTCTAAGTAATTACATTTTGATCCCACTGCACAGTAACGTCTCTCTCTCTCTCTCTCTCTCTCTCTCTCTCTCTCTCTCTCTCTCTCTCTCTCTCTCTCTCTCTCTCTCTCTCGCTTACGAATGAGAAGAGGAGAAATTATTAAATATCTGAATAAAGACATCAGGAGATTAACGATAAAATAAACGGATAAAGAACAAGGTACCACCGATATAATGCTGGAAAACAGAATGGAAGATATGGATATAAGGAGACGTAACTGAATTTAATTTTAATATATATATATATATATATATATATATATATATATATATATATATATATATATATATATATATATATATATATATATATACACACATATACATACAGTACATACAGCATATATATATATATATATATATATATATATATATATATATATATATATATATATATATATATATATATATATATATGTAGTGACGTAAAAGGCAAAAGGAACTTTAGATATAAAAGAAAACCAAGGATCAAGGTACATGTTGAATAGAGGAAGGAAATAGGAGGAACAAGAAGAAAGATTAAAGGAAAGAGAAGAGAGATTAGATATGCAAACAAGGGGAAAAGAAATACGGAATTTAAAGGATGAAGGAGAGGTATAAAGATACGAGAGGTGAAGGTACATAAATAAGAGGCGATGGAGAAGATTAGATACACAAAAGGAAAGACCTAATAGGGATAGATACGATGAGCCCGAAGGAATGAAGTAAGTACAGAAATACAGATAAAAAATTATGTGATATGAATAACAACGAAAACAGGAAGAGCGACAAGAGATAAGAATCACAACGAGGAAAAGAATAAAGAACATTTTGAGGAGGTAAAATGATAGTAAAAACAACGACAGACAGACAAAACAGACGCACGAGGGAAGACCTTTCAGACAAAAGCACAACAACAGACACACAAAACTGATGGACAAAAGCACATTCGTCATAAGCCAAACACAGACATAGGTGGAGAGACAGGGAGCCAAAGACATAACAAATACACAATAACAAACACAAAACGCAAACAGAATTCAAGACGGGGAAAAAAAAAATAGTCCTCTAGATTCAGTTAACAAAAGACCCAGTCGTCTTTTGTTTGAAAAGTAAACAATCTTTGTTTGCCAGAGGAAAATAAACATTTTCTTTTTAGTTATTATGAATGAATAGGTAACTTGGCAATAATGTTGGTTTTATTCAATATCTCACAGGTAGGATGCCGAGATTTATCAACCTGGTCATTCGCAGGTCAGAAGTGGGATGTTCGCCAGGTCATTTATAGGTAAGAAGTTATTTAAGGGTTTAAATGTCACTCATGAGCGACTGTGGCAAGGGGCAGGATAATATATAAAGACTGACCACATATACATGTGATCAGGGCCTTTCTCTATCAAGCTGGGACCCGGGAGGACCAGGCAATGACTGCTGATAACTCATTAGGTAGACCTATAGGCTCCTCAAACACCCCATCCAAAGCTCACAAGGTTACAAACACTGCAAAAACTTATAGGAATCCACAACCATATCATCATCATATCATCTCCTCCTACACCTATTGACGCAAAGGGCTTCGGTTAGATTTCGCCAGTCGTCTCTATCTTGAGTTTTCAATTCAATACTTCTCCATTCATCATCTCCTACTTCACGCTTTATAGTCCTCGGCTATGTAGGCCTGGGTCTTCCAACTCTTCTAGTACCTTTTGGAGCCGAGTTAAATGTTTGGTGAACTAATCTCTCTTGGGGAGTGCGAAGAGCATGTCCAAACCATTTCTAATGTTGTCCAGCCATTTAGCTCCCAATATCCCTCTGAAGGAATATAATTCCCCTGAATTTACTCTTCTGGACGCATTGTAAACGTTGTAGAGGATATTCATCAGGCGCAAGTTCTGGTGTAGTCTGTGAATTTAGCCTTATGGAGTTGTAAACGTTGTAGAGACTCCCAGGTAAGAAGCTATGGTCTGGCCATCTATCGGTCAGAAGAATGGCAATTAGTATATCATATAATTTACGGGAGAAAAGCTTGAGATTCATTCCAACTCAGGTTTAGTAGCTAATCAAATACAGGTGATATAGCGTATGAATTAGGTTGATATATCATATTCACACCTGGTAACAACTACATAGCTACCCCACTGGTAGATAACGTAGGCCGTTTGGCAAAAGCAGATTCTTGGCCATGTCAGTTGCTTGATAAACTGGTATCAGCAGTGCCAACACTAAAGGAACCAACTGAAAGAGTCAGCTAAGATTCAGAATCTGTTTGAGCTCTCTTAAACTCCTCTGGAGGAGCGACATTGTAAAGAGTTCCATGGGCATTAATAAATCACTTTTATTCTTATTCTTATTACTAGCTAAGCTACAACCCTAGCTGGAAAAGCAGGATGCTATAAGCGCAGAGGCTCCAACAGAGAAAATAGCGCAGTGAGGAAAGGAAATAAGGAAATAAACTACAAGAGATGTTTAAGAACCATAACATTAAAATAAATCTTTTATACATAAACTATAAAAACTTCAAAATAACAAGAAGAAGAGAACCAAGATAGAATACTGTGCCTGAGTGTACCTTCAAGCAAGAGATCTCTAACCCAAGATAATGGAAAACCATGGTACAGAGGCTATGACACTACTCAAGACTAGAAAACAATGGTTTGATTTTGGAGTGTCCTTCTCCTAGAAGAGCTGCTTACCATAGCTAAAGACTCTCTTCTACCCTTACCAAGAGGAAAGTAGCCACTGAACAATTACAGTGCAGTAATTAACCCCTTGAGCGAAGAAGAATTGTTTGGTAAGCTCAATGTAGTCAGGTGTATGAGGAAAGAGGAAAATGTGGAAAGAATACACCAGACTATTCTGTGAATGTGTTGGCAAAAATGAAATGATCCGTAATCAGATAGAGGGATCCAATGTAGTAGTGTATGGCCAGTCAAAGGCCCCAATAACTCTTTACCGGTAGTATCACAACAATTTACTGTGATTAAATCTTCTAATCATGTTAGAAGTGCAGGAAAATGAGGAGAGGGAAAAAATCAAATTAACCTACAGTCTTCTTTTATACAAATCAATCTGGTCAAGGTTAAACGGGAACCTCTTAGCTGTGTGTCACTTTTAATCTTAGAAGTAACATGAAATGACTCAAGATCTCAAATAGATCAACGAATTTATGAAGTTAGTCCATATGCTTTAGAGTTGGGGCCGGGAGGTCATTCAGTGCCATATACAGGTTTGCAAGAGGTTAGATAGCAAGATGGAGCAAAGAGACTGAGGACACAGATAGCATAAATGGCTAAAAAGTAGGTGCATATTGGAGCCAAGAGGATGCTGCAAAGACTCTTAAGCAAAGCCTACAGTGCAGCATGTGGGGCGCACTGGCGGTAATCACTGTGTCAGAGATGCAGTATTGAAAAACAAAAGTAGTTAAACAATAACTTAAAGCGGCTGAGCATTTCTTGTCCAAAGATGTAGAAATTAGCATATAGAAATTAAAGCTATATATTTTTGGGGTGTTGTTCACTTCTTAAATACTTTGTGTATCTATGAACAATGTATTTTCCTCGGGTTCCCAGAGATATAACGATAACAACGTCAGTGTAAAGAAAATAGTTCCCTTTTGAAAGGGGAAATAAAACTGGTTATAGTTGAACTTTCCACAAATGTGTTTCCTTCAGTTGAATTTTCATTTAGTTAGTAACCATCTAACAGAGTTATTTCACTAGTTTTTCTATAATCACCTACAAACAATCTATCTATCACTGCAGCAAGTGTAAATAAAACAACCCTAAAAAAATAAAGAAATACAAATCACTAACATTATTTTTATCGTCTTCAAACAATCACATTGAATCCCTAATAATACCCGATAGATCAATAGTCAATCCAATTTCAACTGTTTCTTTGAATATTCAAAGTTGACTTAAATAACGAAAGGGCTCATTGAAAGAGAGAGAAAGATGAAGTTCCGGCTTGAGTTGATTACAGACGTCGAGTGGCTGTTAGTTGATCTATGTACACACTAAACATTTGCTCTGAAGAACAGCCAAAGGGGAGCCTTCTGTTCTGGCTACTCTTCCACGGCCCCAAAGCCCAACCCCTCTTGAACTACGATGCTCCTCCAAACACATACACTGCTACGTTGCTGGTTTCTTCTTCTTCCCTTGGTAGGAATTTCTTATTCATATCATACGTTGCTTATTCCTCTTTTTATTCTTCTGACAAAACTTGGACTCACGGTATTACTGGGCAACATGAAGACGAAACAAACAAAACAAACACACATATACACACATATTATATATATATATATATATATATATATATATATATATATATATATAAATATATATATATATATATATATATATATAAATATATATATATCTGAGTGGGGATACCTTAACGTGGTGAAGGGGTTTATGTATCGCCATGATCAGCAAATCTGTACTGGTCAGGGTCATCCATACTAGGGTGGTTTGCTGTGAACGATCAGACTAAAGTTTCCCACTATCACCAATCCATAGTGGCCAGCGTGCTGATGAAAACAGGCCAAACCCTAGACATGAATAAGGACATGCCTGAGGCCTTTGTTCTGCAGTGGGCTAGGAACGGCTGCATTTGCTTAAAGCATTCTGCTTTTCCAACTAGGGTTGTAGCTTAGCAAGTAATAATATATATATATATATATATATATATATATATATATATATATATATATATATATATATATATATATATATATATATATATATATATATATATATATGTTTAACGGGGAAACGAATCGGGAACATAACATTTCCTTTCCCAGGTCCGTCTTGGCTCATCTTCTCCATGAGGGTGACCTCATTGCCACCTGCCACTCGAATCCTTTTCTTGTACAAGTTTAAAGAATCTGGATCTAACACCCTTGAAAAGGACGAATTCCTAGAGACCTTCCCAACCTCTGGTTTAAAAGTCGCTCATGAATGGCAGAAGCAAGAAACAGTGGCAATACGGCAACAGGATAATGCCAAAGAGACTGACCATATATGATTAGAGCCCAAGTACCTTCTCCACTCAAGCTAAGACCAGGGAGGGTCAGGCCATGGCTGCTGATGACACAGCAGGTAGACCTATAGGCTCCCTCAGACCACCCATCCTTAGCTTACAATGCTAGTGATGTTGAAGACACTATAGAAACTATCAGAGCTTGAGCGGGTCTCGAACCCCAGGCATGGACGTTTCCAATAGGCTACCACATCCTGATGTTATATTTCGTTAACAAAATTTGGCCACTAAGTCGTAACTGACACTGCCTTCACTAGTCACTTTGAACTAAAGAGAAATTCGAGTGCTATCCTTTAAATTACATCTATTATCTCCCCTCCTCTCTCTTATCTCTCGCTCTTTTCTACTTAATTAGATATTTTTCTTCTTGACCAAATAATAGGGATGTGCCCGAAGCCTCTGTTCTGAGCGATTTCATTAACTCTTCAGTAATAAAATTAACTGTCGGCACCACACCCTTACTTCTGATCCATCTAGTTTCTTAATTTCATTTTAGATAATCGTGGCTTTCCCTTTCTCACTTTCTCTTTCCACCTCCCGTGGTTTAGACACTCGCCTCACTAGCAAGAGAGATTTGATGGAAGAGTGCATGCGAGTAGCAGTCTTGGTTAGAAATAATAGCTCACGTTAAAATATTATCTCTCAAGATCTATACCCTTTAAAGGTGAAAAACAAATATATATATATATATATATATATATATATATATATATATATATATATATATATATATATATATATATACATATATATAAACATATATATATATATATACATATATATAATATATATATATATATATATATATATATATATATATATATATATATATATATATATATATAGAGAGAGATATAGAGAGAGAGAGAGAGAGAGAGAGAGAGAGAGAGAGAGAGATCTTCTTTCAACGTTATTAGTCCCAATGTATAGCAGGGTCGGCAGCTCTAGTCAACCATCTCCACCAATGTTTATTCCTTGTATCTTCTTCCCTCAGTCCCACCCCACCCCACCCCACCCATATCCCTCCTCACCACATCCATCCAACTGATCTGATGAATCCCCACACTCCTTCTCCACATCACTAGCATGTCCCTAGCTCTCGTGATTAGTTTCCTCTCTTCTTATCAAATAGCCGTAGTATCTCTGACGAGCTTCCATAGTCTATCTTTTACATTACAAATACCGCAGACTCTTCTTATATCTTGACTCTCCCTCCTTTCCAATAGTGATATTCCATCAATACATCTCACCATCCTCATCTTGGTTCTCTCCAAATGTCCCTCCTCTTTCCTCTTAAGTGGCCAAGTTTCTGCCCCGTATAATATTACGGGCCTGATATCAGTCTGATAAATCTTCATATTGTGTCTTAATGACATTTTCTTTTCTAAAACAACTCCAGTTACTTCTCTTCCATTTATGCCATGTTTCTTTCACTGTCTTACTGCTTTCTCAATACCACCCTCCTCTGCTATCATTGATCCCAATTAGTTAACCTCATGGTTCTGTTTTAGGACTGTACCATCTTCCAGTTAAAGAATATTTTCTTGTTCATGTCCTTCCCTACAACTGTTCATTAGCTTTGTCTTTTCAATGTTCACGTTCAATCGTTTCTAGAGTTCCTTTTCATGTTAACATCTTTCCAAGTGGTTCTTCTTTTGTGTCTGCTATAATAACAAAATCATTAGCAACTTGTGGAGCACTCAGTAGAGTGCAGACCTCCACCGCGGCAGCTTATTTCTCGACCTTTTGCTCGACCTTGTCCTTGACCTTTGACCTTAACATGTATTAATTGGCATGGATTTCCATACACTCGAATATGAACCAAGTTTGAAGTCTCTGTGACAACGATGTCCAAACTTATGGGTGATTACATGAACTGGACATTTTGCTTGACCGTGACTTTGACTTTTAACCTTGACCTTCCAAAATTTAATTATTTCCAGCTTTTTACATAACAATTAATCCCTGCAAGCAAACACACCCACACACACTCCTACTAACAAACATACAAACAGGGATGAAAATAAACATACTTCCAACTTCATTGGCGGAGGTAAACATCAGTTCTCGCAATTCTAGTTATTTCTTAATTCTGATGTCAAAGTGTCTATAACAAAGAGGAACAGGAATGAACTCCGAGCAGATCTCTGATGGAGGCCAACCTCCACAGGGAATGCCCCAGTCTCTACATATTTTGCTTGTACTGTGATCCTTGGCCCCTCATACATCATCCTCACTAATCTTACCACCTTCTCCGGTACTGCTCTCTCAAGCTCCAAAAGACTAACCTTCTCGGTAGCCTGTTATATGCCTCTTCAAGATCCATAAAACACATGGAAACTTTCCTGTTTTCATCTAGATACTTCTGTTGGACTTGCCTTACTATATCGTTAGCATCCCTTGTACTCTTTCCTTCTATAAGCCTAAACTACTTCTCCTGAATATCTATCAACTCTCTCAGCCTTCCCTCTACTATTTTTTCTAGTATCTTGAATACAGTGTCCAAAAGATTTATATATCTAGTTCACACAGTTTAACATGTCTCCTTTCTATTTATACAATTTAATCATCCCACTATCTTCCAGGTCTTTTGGCATTTTCTCTACATCTCAGATCTTTTCTAATAGTGTGTGCACCCAATCATTGTCTAGATATCCCAGTACCCTAAGAGCCACCAGATCCACAGCTTCTGCTAATCTAGCAATCTTTCTCCTTCTAGGTTTCATCTTCCAAAATCTCTTCCACCATCTATTCACTCAAAGCCATCAGAACTCTCACCAACATGGGCATCCATGTCACCAGATAACACTAACAGTTCCCTTCTTGTAACTTTTTTCTATTTTTTGTTCTAATTTCCCTCTGAATTCCTCCCTCTCCTCTTCACTACACCCTTCTTGAGGGGTGCATGCTGAGATGATATGCCATACTCTATTATCTTTCATCAACTTTGAGCCCATGACCCTGTCACTGATATGCTGGACCTTTGTAACATTTTCCTACAAATCTGGATGAATAACTCCTACACTGTTTCTTTTCATTTCATATCCTTTCTCAAGCTTTCTTGCCCTTTCCCCTTTCCATTTATTCTTTCTGCATTACATCATCCAACTCTCTTCCCTTCCCTGGGAGGCTACCAATTCTCCAATTTTCTTTCTTTTTCCAATCCTTACTCCTCACTAACTTTTTTAGTCGCAATCATGACTTCTGTGATACCCTGTGCACATTTCGCAATGCCGTTAGGGGATACTGCAACATGTCACTTACATGGTACTCCCTAGCCCTTGGCATTCCATTATTGACTCAAGTTCATTATTTACTTTTTGCCACTGTTTTCATACTCGGTTGGTTAAATAACATACCAACTCTCCCTATTTATATGGGCTCGAGACCAGTGACAAGTTGGACAGGATTGTCTCCTACCCAGTATATATATATATATATATATATATATATATATATATATATATATATATATATATATATATATATATACATATATATATATATATATATATATATATATTATATATATATAGTATGTATGTATGTGTGTGTGTGTGCGTGTTTTGGATCGGAAATGGGCCATATGGCTCAGTACCGAGCCAAAGAGGCCATTCAGCGTTGGGGTGCAACGGAGTAGGGCGACCCCGCAGTCACTTTATGAAGTAAGAGTTTGGACAGCACAATGGATGAATGGATGTAAAACGGTGGTAAATTAGAAGGCTAAAAGGTGGCTGTATCTTTGGGGAAATGTGATGCCCAGATGAATGGAGAACTAGTTAGTCCTCGTTAATCAACTAACTACCAAGCAGAAATCTACTGTTATGTTACAAGCACAGTAGATTGAAGAGAAAATAAACAAAGCAGTCCTTCCTCTTAAGAGGTAAGAGTAATCAAAAGAGAGACAAACAGCGAGAAAGTGTGGGAAGACGTACACGGGATTACTCGAAAATGTAATTGAGAAAAGGGGTCACACATGAAAGAGAACTATTACTAAATTCAAAAACAGGATGGAGGGGAAAGAAGAGCCGTGAATATTATGTTTGATTTAGTCGAGACTAAAATTATGACACATAATCCCATAAAAGAGAGGCCAGGAGGGATGGCTGCCATTATTTGATGAACAAAAAGGAAGGCAAAAAAATATTGACTGGGGAAAGGGTGAGAAGAGATAACAGAGACCAGAAGGAAGGGAGAACGTGCGAGAAACAACACAAAAGGTCCGTGTGAGTGAAAAGGACAAAGGTGAGTTTGGGAGATGTAGACACCGGGGATACACTACAGCAATATGTGTGGGTGTAGAAGATGATCATGTTTACTTTTCCGTGTATGTTTGCCCGGTACTTGTCCAATGAGGGGATTACACACTCTGAGAGTCATTGTGTCCTTGTTTGCGACATGTCTGTAATTTTGTGAAGTGCTTTTGCCCTGCGATAATTATGCTAGCAGTTGTAGTCTCAAGTTCTATTATGTGTTTTTATTACATCGTATGACGTAACAACCGAGTTGGATGTGAACTTTAATCAGACTGTTTAAAAAACCTTCATACACAGTACTGATGTAAGATCTCGTTTTCCATTAGTAATTATAATGGCTTATTGGAAATGTCCCTGCCTGGCGATCTGCTAGACTGGGGTTCGGGTCACGCTCAAGCTTGATAGTTTCTTGTCATGTCTGCAACCTCACCATCCTAGTGAGCTAAGGAGGGAGGGGGTTGGGGGGGAGCCTATAGGTCATCCTTCTGCTGAGTTATTAGCAGCCATTGCCTGGCCCTCCCTGATCCTAGCTTGGGTGGAGAGTGGGCTTGGCAGCTGATCATATGTATAATGGACAGTTTCCAGGGTATTGTCCTGCTTGCTAGTGCAATGTCACTGTCCCTTGCCTTTGCCATTCATAAGTGGACTTTAAACCTTAAAAAAAAAAAATAAAAGAATGAAGAGCTCTCTTCAAAATGCGTAAAATGTGTCAAAACATACTACTGTATATTCACGTCGGTTATTAAAAGACTATTGTTTAGGTTGAATTATTCCAGTTTCTCACATACTAAATTCTTTGAATCTCAGATTAATTCCGAGAGATGGCGCTCCATGCCAAACGTCAGTTAAACCTGGTAAACAAAGATCCGAGTTTAGAGAATAAAGAGCCAAAAGTTTCTTCTTCTCTCATAAAAAGATGCGGATTTGGATCTGAGTGGCAGGTGTCACTGTGGCATCATTCAAGAAACTGAGATGAGCCAAAATAACGGCATTTAGATTGTCAGGCCTTCAGAAAATGTTATATTTTCTTGGATTACAACCGTGAAATTCCTTCCATATCTTCCTTTTTTTCATTTCTACATCTCTCGTTCTCTTGTAGTCAACGCTATTTTTCTCTTCCAGGGGCGAACTCCAGAGATCGCTTCACTTTCGGTTTTCAGCGAATATTTTATGACGAGGTTGGTTGACAGTCAACGTGACCATTTGTTGGTGAATGGATTTTTTAGATTTGGGAATTTGGGCTACATGTAATGGCGTCGCTAGGGTGGCCTAAGAGTGACGTAAATCTCCGGGAGCAGCATTGAAGGGTTGCCTCAAATTGAAGCAGCACAAGATATCTACGCGAAGCAATTTTATCTCTTTGCTGACAGGGAGGATATCTGCCAGACATTTAATAATAAAGCAAAGGAACACTATCATGCTTGGGATGTAAGAATTGAGAGATGACGCAGGGTGAAGAAAAAATTCCTGGTGAAACTGGTGATGATGCAAGCCTCTCTTTAAAATAATGAGATGTAACATTTGCTAAAAGGTATTATTGATGGAATGCATAATGAAATGGGCAAACGGTTCATCAGATAGTGTAACTTGGATTCAAAGTTTGGCTTCCTTCTGGATATTAAAGGAGTTTCTACCTACAGCCAATAAAGCATACATCAAAGAAAGATGCAATGATGTAGGAAGTTTCTATGACAAAAACTTAGAGGGTTTGGAACTGTTCAGCAAAAATGTATATTGCAAAATGCTGCTTACACTCGATGATGTTCTGATCATTAACCCTCAGGTATTACTTTGTTTCATTATACAATGTGGGGATGAAAGTGTCTTCCCAAATATTCGAGTTGACCTTCAGATAACGCTGTCCATTGTAGTGTCAACTGCTAGCTGTAGAAGATCATTTAACAAGATTAAACTCATCTTGTCGTACCATCGAACATCTATTGGGTGAGAAAGATCGTCAGCTTTAACTCTACTAAGTGTAGAGCAAGAGATCACAATCAAAATAAACTATGATAGCGTGATAGACAAATTTTCAGGAGTAAAAGCTTGAGATAAAACTGTTTGTATATTGTATTGTGTCCTACAAATCATTGTCATTTTCGTTTTGGTTTTCTATAAATAATAACTGTCTAATTATTTTTACCATCTAATAACTTTATACCATTTTATCTCCTTGTATATAATTGATCCTAAGAACCCAGCACATTAATCTTTTTGTTTTCATTAATTTGACACATGCTAAAACATTCTTTAAAGAAAAGTAAATTTTATAATTAGTAAAATAATCCACCTTTCCTCTTAACAGTTTTCTTTTCAGGTATATTAACTATTCAAATTTTACTATAAGACCCATTTTTTTTTTCTAATATTAACTTCTATACTGGCAACAAACTACATTTTCATAATTTTGTCAGCTACCTATATTTACTAATGATTATATCCCTTGTTTAGTCATTTATTCAATTTGCCTTTTGTCTTCGTTTATCAAGAGTAACTGGTCACTGTGATGCTATATTATAGTCCACATTTTATTTATTTCATCAACATTTTGGAGTTTATTTACGAGGGCTAATAATGAATTAATTATAGCTATTATTTAAATAAACCATTTCAGTTTGCGAATTCAGTTTATGTTTTATCATTCCACAATATTATTATGCAAATGAGAATGTTTTGTTTTCAAAACAATATATCAGAGATAATGAAGGTATGCGTTTTCTGCCAAGATTAATACACTCAAATGAAAATACCACTCCCCCCCCCCCCCCCCTTCCCGCTTAGAGGGCGCTATAATAGACTTTGCCCTCGGCCACCAACACCCCTAACGTCTGGATATATGGTATGGTGCTGGGGGCTGGGAGACCATTTAAAGGCTTTAAATGTTTAAAGGCCGCTCATGAATGGCAGAAGCAAGTTCAAGTGCCATTGCCCTAGCAACCAGGACAATATCCTAGACTAACCATATATACATAAGATCAGTGCCCAAGCCCCTCTCCATCCAAGATAGGACCCAGTAGCGCCAGGCAATGGTTGCTGATGACTCAGCAGGTAGACCTATAAGCTAACCCAAACCACCAAACCTTAGCTCACAAGTTGAGGTTGCAGACAATAAAGGAACTAACGAGTATGATCAGGACTCGAACCCCAGTCTGATGATTATCAGGCAGAGACGTTACCAAATAGGACACCAAACAGTTATTGTTATTATTATCATTAGCGAAGCTACAACCCTAGTTAGAAAAGCAGGATACTATAAGCCCAAGGGCTTCAACAAGGAAAAATAGCCCAGTGAGGAAAGGAAGAACATGGTAAAGAAAGTCTCAGAAGTGAACGCAACACCTAGGGTACGATTTGACTCTGCAAAGACATTGCAGTAATGTCCACAGTGCACCGTTTGATATGCACGGAAGGCGTTAACCCGCCAATGGCCCAGTCAAGTACTCAACCAGCCAATGCTTTTTAAGGTGAGCCCACTTCAGACGACTATCTACCAGGTACATAATTCACTGTGCAAGTCGACTAAGGACCAAAGTAGCTTTTAGGCCACGGATCTTATCATCATAATTAATCATTTTAATAACAATTTTAGTCATTTTTAAACAATAATTTCAATAATTTTCAAATAATAATTTTAATTATTCTAATAATGTTCATAATTTTAAAGACTAATAATTCTATTAGTTTTAATATTAATAGTTTTAATAAATATAATAATCTTAATAATCATAATAATAATAGTAATTTTGATAATTTTATCCTATCTGCGGTCAACCTACAAAGCTCTTTTTTATTTTCTTTCAGATGTTCGCTTCTCTGCTGCCATTATACGCCTTCCACTACTATCTATTTGACAACAAGCAACGAATAACTACAGGTTTAAGGAGTAGGTGAATAGGAAGAGGACTAGAAGGGCACTCAGTAGAGCGCAGACCTCCGCCGCGGCAGCTTATTTCTCGACCTATTGCTCGACTCTCCCCTTTGGCCATAACCTGTATCAATTGGAGGGGATTTTCATACACTCAAATATGAACCAAGTTTGAAGTCTCTGTAACAACGATGTCCAAACATGTGGTTGATTATGTGAATTGGACATTTTGCTTGACCGTGACCTTTGACCTTGACCTTCCAAAATTAATCCTTTCCCGCTTTTTACGTAAGTTAATCCCTGCAAGTTTCATTACTCAACGATTAAAATTGTGGCCAGGAAGCTGTTCATAAACACACACAAACAAAAACACAAACATAACCTCCTTCCAACTTCGTTAGCGGAGGTAAAAAGGTACCATCATAGGATAAGAAGGTATAGTCCTTCATGGGGGAGGAGAGAATTTGAATGGGAGGAGTCTCGGATGGGCGTGGAGTAGTATGAACAGAAGGCTCCCCTTAGGGTGTTCTTGGAGAGTAAATGTTTGGTTTGCACACATATCAACCGACAGTCATCCGGCCAGCTGTAATCAATTTAATCAAGACATTATCTCTCTCTCTCTCTCTCTCTCTCTCTCTCTCTCTCTCTCTCTCTCTCTCTCTCTCTCTCTAAATATAATGGCTGTATTAAATAATATTTCATACTGTAAAATTGTCATGTAGTCATATGGGAAGTGTAAAAAATACTCTCTCTCTCTCTCTCATCTCTCTCTCTCTCTCTCTCTCTCTCTCTCTCTCTCTCTCTCTCTCTCTCTCTCTCTCTTCTCTTTTTTTTCTCTACGTCCTAGCTAAGATCCACAACCATCAACCGACAGCCTGGTACCTAGTTCGATGCTTAAGATAGCATAGGCATACGTTTTGAAGCCCTTTGTCCTATATCAGGCGGGGGAATCGTGAACCAACCAATTAACTTCAGAGATCAACAGAAGAACAATTGTTCTAAGGAGACCTGCCTAGATCTCTCCGTCCCTGCAAGTGATTTAAGAGAGAGAGAGAGAGAGAGAGAGAGAGAGAGAGAGAGAGAGAGAGAGAGAGAGAGAGAGAGAGAGAGAGAGAGAGAGAGAGCTAACGGGATTCAAATTTAATGAACGAACATAATTAACTTCAGAGATCAAATGAAGAACAATTGCTTTATGGAAACCTGTCTAAATCTCTCTATCCTTGCAAAGGATTTGAAAGAGAGAGAGAGAGAGAGAGAGAGAGAGAGAGAGAGAGAGAGAGAGAGAGAGAGAGAGAGAGAGAGCTAACGGGATTCAAATTTAATGAACGAACATAATTAACTTCAGAGATCAAATGAAGAACAATTGCTTTATGGAAAACCTGTCTAAATCTCTCTATCCTTGCAAAGGATTTGAAAAGAGGAGAGAGAGAGAGAAGGAGAGAGAGAGGAGAGAGAGAAGAGAGAGGAAGAGAGAGAGAGAGAGAGAGAGAGTGCTAGCGGGATTCATATTTACTGAACGAACATAATTACCTTCTGAGATCAACAAAAAAAACAATTGATTTAAGGAAACCTGCCTAGGTCTCTCCATCCTTGCAAGTGATTTGAGAGAGAGCATTACCTTACCTTATTGCCTTATTCTATGTTTGGGTTCCTCCAGGTCCCTCAGTGTGAGGCACCTCTTATATCCACCAGAGTTGCTAATGCATCTTCCGGTGTATTTTGCATCTTCCAGTCTTGGATGGTGTGGGATACATCTTAGGTATTTATCGAGCTTATTCTTAAACCCACTCTGATATGTTTCTTAGATGAGCTGGCAGCGCATTAAATAGTCGCTGCATTATCGATGCTGGTGCGTAGTGGATTAATGTCCTGTGTGCCTTCCTTAGTTTTCCTGGTATATTTTTGGGCACTATAAATCTACCTCGGCTTGCTCTTTCTGATATTTTTAGCACCATGATGTTTTCAGTAATTCCTTCGATTTGCTTGTTTTAAAAGTGTCTGAATAGCATTCCCATTTTTGCTTTACATTTAGCCATCAGTGTTGCTATTTGGTTGGTGCATAACATATTCCTATTTAACATTACACCAAGGTCTTTAATTGCTTCCTTGTTTGTGATTGTCTCGTTATAAGGTCCCCTGTATGCATATACCATTCCTTCTTCTTGTTTCCATAATTTATTGATTCAAATTTATCGGGTTACATCCCCTCCTATTTATCTCCGCCCATTCATATATTTTCTTTAGATCTCTTTGTAGTGAGTTCCTATCTTCCTCACAAGTAATTTCTCTACTTATTCTTGTGTCATCGGCGAAACTTCTCACTACAGAGTTTTTAACATCACAGTCTATGTCTGAGATCATAATAACAAACACGCAGTGCAGCTAATACCGTACCCTGTGGCACGCCAGATATTACCCGAGCTTCATCTGATTTCTCGTCATTTGCAACCACTATCTGTTTCCTATCTTTCCCACAATATTATGCTTTCTCATTTTCTTCTCTAATATATCATGGTCTACCTTGTCAAAGGCTTTTGCAAAATCTAGATAGATCACATCTGTGTCTTTTTCATTTATCATATTTTTGTATATGTTTTCATAGTGTGCTATCAATTGGGTTTGTGTACTATTTCCGGGCACAAAACCGTGTTGACCTATATTAAATAAATAATTTTTAACCAAATGATCCATTATTTTCTTTTTTATTACCCTTTCATACACTTTTATAATATGTGATGTTAGACTAACAGGTCTGTAATTGCTTGCCTCTAGTCTTGATCCACTTTTGAAAATAGCGGTTATATGTGCTAATTTATGTATAACATATATCTCGCTCAT
>NC_090741.1:37048962-37054816 GCF_036898095.1 Palaemon carinicauda | reverse complement strand
GTGAACCTACTTTGTGCCCTTTGGATATGCCGTTTACCCCGAACCTGTACGCGCTGAAATACCTGATGTCGATAGTTTACCCATAAAGAACTTGATGACCAAAGCCGACACCCTTAGGGACAGCCACTTCACGGCCTTCAAGACCTCCATCAACGCCTCCACTCCTGACAAAGAGGACGCCTATTCAACGTCAACCGAAGCTGACGTGAATGCCGTAGGACATACACGCCTAACCCGTGACGTGCCGGAGCGGTGAAAAAAAGCCACCCATCACCCACCACTCGCTTGCGCTCGAACCAACGACTTCTACAGCCACTTACTGCCGCCCATCGGCCACTGTTTTGCTACTACCACTACAGATTCGGGCCAGCCACGAAGAAATGTGCCAAGGATGTCAGTGGCCAAAAAACGTGTAAGTACGCCATCGCTCGTGGCGGTGGCCTCCCCGTGTTTCTAATCTTTTCTTTATACATGATGCAGGAACGGGCGTGCAATTTTTGGAAGACACGGGTGAGAACCTCACATTATCGTTTGGAAACGGTAAATTTAATTGGAAGTTTCTTGTTAGTTTCTTGTTGCTCACGTCACATTGCCAATCCTCAGTGCAAATTTCCTCTCTCATTTACACCTTTTGGTCGATGTCGCCCACCGACGATTGGTCAACGCAGACTCGTACTTGTTGACACCTCTTCAACCCGCCCCCTCTAACCTCACTCTCCACATTAGCGCACCCATGGATGCCTACGCCCATCTCCTCACATCGTACCCGGAAGTTTCCGTCCAGAACTTCGCCAAACGCCCACGGTTCCTGCTAAGCACGGTATTTATCACCATATCAAGACGACGGGACCCCCAGTCTTCGCAAAATTCAGATGTCTGGCATCGGAACGATTAGCAGCCGCCAAACAGACGTTCGCCGAAATGGAGGAAATGGGCCTTTGCCAAAAGGCCTCCAGCCCATGGTCGTCACCCTTACACATCATTCTGAAGAAAGACGGCTCCCTCCATCCATGCGGGGATTACAGGCGCCTGAACATGCAACAGAACCGGATCACTACACCCTCCCAAACATTGCCGACCTGACCTCCTACCTGCAAAAAGCGAAGGTTTTCTCTACGCTCGACCTCCTGAAGGGGTATTATCAGGTGCCTATGAACCCAGAAGACATCCCCAAGACTGCCCTCACCACTCCGTTTGGTACATACACCTTCAATTACTCCTGTTTTGGCCTTCGTATTGCTGGGGCCACGTTTCAACATCTCATGGATGGCATCTTAGGGGACCTCCTCTTCTGTGTATGTTATGTGGACGACATACTTGTGTTATCTTCCTCAAAAGAGGAACACCTCCGTCACCTGCGCATCATGCTCGACCGCCTGCAACAAAACGGCCTTGTAGTCCAGTACGACAAGTGTACCTTTGGCGCCAACGAAATGTCGTTCTTAGGGCACCGCATCACCCTGAAGGAGTTCATTCCCTTCCTGAGAAGGTAGCAGCCGTTCAGAACTGTCCCACGCCCTCGACCGTCAAAGCTCAGCAGGAATTCTTGGGCATGATCAACTATTATCACCGTTTTTCTGCCAGTCATTGCCGCCACTCTTGCTCCCCTCTGCGTCTCCCTCAAGGGCAAGCCAAAAGACCTGAAGTGGGGTCCCCTTTAAGAAGCGTCCCTCTGCAATGCAAAGAAGGCCCTATTAACCGATGCAGCTCTCACTTTTCCTAACCCATATGCCCCTCTACTTCTCTCCACCGATGTCAGCGACAACGCTATTGGTGCAGTACTCAAACAGGTGGTTAACGGCTCGCCCCGCCCATTAGCCTTCTTCAGCAGAAGACTGTCCAAGGCAGAATCGGGTTATTCTACCTTCGATCGCAAATTGCTGGCGGTGCACTTGGCTGTCTATCACTTTCGCCATTTCTTAGAAGGTGCGCCCTTTGTCATTCGCACAGACCACATGCCTCTGGTGCACGCCTTCACTCGACAGTCTGACGCCTGGTCCGCCGGCAACGCCGACATCTCTCCGCCATGGCTGAATACAATAATTGCACCCTTCAACACCTCCCTGGGAAAATGAGTCTCGTTGCCGATGCCCTGTCAAGAAACACGTTGGCTGCCGTTCAACTGGGATTAGATTACAACGCCTTGGCTGAAGCCCAATGACAGGAACCAGAGTATCAAGCATGTAGAACATCCTGCACATTCCTCCGTTGGGAAGACATCCCCCTAAACAACTCCAACACCACCCTCCTCTGTGACACCAGTACTGGTAGACCGCGACCTTGGATTTCTGCTCCCATGAGCCGACAGGCGTTTGATTTCATTCACGGCCTTTCACATCCCTTGTGCCGTTCTATTGCACAGCTGCTGAAGAAGAAGTTCATGTGGTATTGCATTTCTATGGATGCTAAGGATTTGGTCCGCGCCTGTACTTCTTGCCAAACTTCCAAAGTAAATCGACACACGGATTCAGGAGTGGGCACTTTTCCTCAACCTCAGCGTCGTTTCTCCCACATTCACGTCGATGTTGTAGGCACCCTACACACAACACAAGGACATCGTTACCTGTTTACCTTCATCGACCACTCCAATCGTTGGCCTGAACCCATTCCCATGGAAACTGCAACGTCCGCCTCATGTACATCTGCCTTACTCTCAGGAGGGATTTCAAGATTTGGTATCCCTGAGCATATTACTTCTGACAGGGGTACCACTTTCACCTCTCAATTGTGGACATCATTAGTGAATCTCCTGGGGATCACCCTACATCAGACAACTGCCTACAACCCCGCTGCCAATGGAATGGTTGAACGTTTTCATCGCACCCTCAAAGCAGTTTTGATATCCCTCTGCAAGAATCCCAACTGGTTTACTCGGCTTCCCTCGACGTCTCGGCAGCTGAAATAGTGTATGGCGATCCGTTGGTCGTCCCTGCCGAATTTTTTCCTTCTGCAACCTCCTCCGACGATCTCCAGCACATACGTCTCGTCGTCGGAAAATTTACTCCATGCCACCAGACTTACAAGCCCCTAGCGAAGCATCACATACCGACAGACTTGCACTCTGCAATGCATGTCTTCCTACGCAACGACACTAGCAAGCCATCACTAACGCCCCCTTACACAGGACTCTTCCTTGTGATCCAACGCAGTCCGAAAGCATTCGTACTTGATAGTCTAAAACCTGCTTATATCCTGCCAGATGACCCGCCTACAGTTCGCCTCTCTAGATCAGGGCGCCCTATTTAACATGTACAGTATGTAATCTTTAGGGGGGGGGAGCCATGTACTAACCGTGTGTCACACGATCGTACGTAGTAAAGACATTTCTTTTTTTTGTATATATTATGCTTTGTATCTTCACTCTCCCCTCGCACTGATAGGGAGCTGAATAAACATGTCTTTTTCTCACCGTTAACTGTTAACGGCACCGGTTGTCGGTTGAACATGAAATTGCCTGTTATGTTTTCATGTCCTTTTTTGCCTGGACTTTATGTATATATAAACGGATGTTCTGTAATAAAGTTACTCAGTTGCTTTCATCCTGCCTTCTTAGTCACAGCCTCTCTCAGCCCGTCACAAAGGTAATCTGCAGTTCAGTTAGCTCAAGGAAGATACTACATAATCTACCTGCACACTATATGTAACTGATAAGATGATAAGAGAAGATTCTTTACCAGATAAATACAACCGAAATGGACACTTGCCCAGGTGTAAAAAAAATTAGTGATTGACCCTCGTCTAAATGACACATGCTATATCCAAGGTCCTTTAATTGTGGAGGATAACAGTCCTGAACCATGAGAGGAAGGATTCATGTTTGCATCATTCCTTCCTTAGAGATACAAAATCTTTACCTCATATATACTATTACACGAAACAAGTTATTTCCCCTTTTGCAGGTAGTATACCTAACTCATGATTTGCCTACACTGAAATGTGCAATTTCTCTTAATTTATCTTCTATGGCATACATCTTCAGCATTCTCTAAATTGCCTATCAGTTATTCTATTATATGATTTATCGAATTTCTTGTGTGCCTCATACAGCTTTTCAATTTATTTTCACACTGTTCTTCCAATAAAACTTTTCTGTCATCTGTCTTACTTTCTCACGCAAGATCCAACGGATCTTCCCTGCTATGATGACCAACGACACAGAGAATTATATTACTCCATATTCCTTCTTAATCTCTCTATCATTCAGACATATGTTACATATCCAAGTTAGCCAAACAATCCAACTATCCTTATCTCATTTGTAGGAGTAGGGTAATCTCATCAACTCGTGATGGCTATATTTTCTTCAACCTCTTCACTGGCCTCCTTAAGTCCGCAACGATCCTTTTCAAAAAAGTTCTATAATTTAACTTTCCTCTCTCCATGATTCAGTTTATCCTCACATAAAATCTCCACAACCAAGAAATATTCAAAATACTCACTATATCAACTCAGGCCTGAGTTCATTTCTTGTTATTCTTTATTCTAAAATCCATTTGCCCAATAACCTCTCTCTCTTTTTCACTTCCACGTAGTACAACTTTATTCTCTCTTAACTTCTACTTCACATTCACCACTAAGCTTATTACTTCCTACCCTTTTCTATATAATTTTTTTTTTTTTTTTGATTGCCCTATCCATTGACTAAATCTTCTCATATAGCATGTCACTGAACATCAAAAAGCTGTTAATAGCCTCATTATTTTATCATGACACTACATTTAATAATAAATTTTGCTAACCTTTACCAGCAAAACTCTTCTGCGGACCCTATGACCCCGTTCTCAAATTTTAAATACCACATATCCATTTATTCGACCTCTTGTGTCTTTAAGTGCAATCTATCTTCCGTTGGGATTACGTCATCAATTTTATCCTTATATCTTACCTACTTCCCATTAAACTCGCTTGTTTAACGTACACTCACAAAAATACTTCCCCTTTTTCCTCGACAATTTGAACTTCGGTTTTATTTACATTTTAAATCTGCTCGATGATAATTGGATACACCTCAAGCAACTCCCCATCTTAGAAAATTAGATAGCGAGATAAGGTGAAGGCTGATACGAAAAGAAGAGGTTTGGTGGAAGGGTATGTCTTTGATAGAAGGCATTGGAGACAATGCATCAGGCAACCGACCCCTTAATGCAGGGATAACGGTGGGGAAGAAGAAGAAAGAACTCCCCTTCTTAATGTTACATTCATCAACTTTGGGCTGACACAATCTTACAGAATATTTTCTGAATATCCTTTTTTACCATTTCTGAAACCTGCAACAGACCCTATGGGGTCTGATACCAAATGGAAATATGTCTTAAATGTTATTCAAAGTGCTAATGAGGTCAATTTTCAACTGCTACTTTTGAGTCGTTTTCTATCATCAAATTACATGGAATTGATTTCCGTCTCTTTGGAGTCGAAATATACAGTATATAAGTGACCCTCACTTTTGACCTTACCAGCCTGTCATGTCACAGATATTGAATTGAATTTAAGAATTTGAACACTGGGGCTTAGCAGGTCATTCAGCACAAAAGAGCAACTGTGGGGGGGGGGGGGTTATAAAAAGTTCAAAGGTTGGACCGAAAACTGAAAGTAAGTCATAACAGACCTATAGATATTGCTTTGGAAAGAATTCTCAGATATATACAAATTGTACCCGTTAAACGAAAGCAATAACCATTAACTCGTGATATTTGTTATAGAAGAAGAAGAAGAAGAAGAAGAAAGCTATGCAAAAAAAAAATTAAGACGCATTTGTAAACAAATAAATGAATAAATAACGGCCCCTCCCCCCCCCCCAAAAAAAAAAAAAAAAAAACACCTATGATGATGGAGGAAGTTGGCGGTTCAGTGC
>NC_090741.1:37038962-37046462 GCF_036898095.1 Palaemon carinicauda | reverse complement strand
GGTAAATATATTGTGTTTCTCTTCGTTGACTTTAGTATGATGGCGTATAGTGTATGCCGAGAAATCAATGGCATCCATGTCTTTACCCATCGCCCTTATAGGTAAAGACATGAAAGCCATCAATTTCTCCGAGGAATATGACGAACCGAGGACAAACAGCACTGATAAATCTCTTGAAATCTCGAAGAAGACTGGCGAACTAAGCAAAGAAGATCTTGAAAAACTATAAAAGACAGAAGAGAATAGAGAAGGAATGCCTTTATATGAAGAAGTATAAAAAATAGCCTTTAATATAGAGGTAAGTCACCTAAAAACTGAGGTCAAATAGCCTCTATTATTAGCGGTTACTCGCCTTAAAACAGAGGTCTCAAAGAGCCTCTAGAGCTAGAAATAAAGCACCCAAAAATAAAGGTCAAAGAGCTTTTAATGTTAGAGGTAAGGGGATTAAAATAAAGGTCAAAGAAACTCTAATGCTAGAGTATAGCACCCCAAAATAGAGGTCAAAGAACCTCTACGCTAAACGTAAAGAGCCTCAAAACAGAGGTCAAACAGCCTCTAATGCTAAACGTAAGGAGCCTCAAAATAGAGGTCAAAGACCCTCTAATGCTAAAAGTAAGGAGCCTCAAAATAAAGGTCAAAGAACCTCTAATACTAAAAGTAAGGAGCCTCAAAACCGAGGTCAAAGACCCTCTAATGCTAAACGTAAGAAGCCTCAAAATAGAGGTCAAAGAGCCTCTAATGCTCGAAGTAAGGAGCCTCAAAATAGAGGTCAAACAGCCTCTAATGCTAAAAGTAAGGAGCCTCAAAATAGAGGTCAAACAGCCTCTAATGCTAAAAATAAGGAGCCTCAAAATAGAGGTCAAACAGCCTCTAATGCTAAACGTAAGAAGCCTCAAAATAGAGGTCAAAGAGCCTCTAATGCTTGAAGTATGGAGCCTAAAAGTAGAGGTGAAAGAGCCTCTAATGCTATAAGTAAGGAGCCTCTAATGCTAAAAGTAAGGAGCCTCAAAATAGAGGTGAAAGAACCTCTAATGCTAAACATAAGAAGCCTCAAAATAGAGGTCAAAGACCCTCTAATGCTAAAGGTAAGGAGCCTCAAAATAGAGGTCAAAAAGCCTCTAATGCTGAAAGTAAGGAGCCTCAAAATAGAGGTCAAAGAGCCTCTAATGCTATAAGTATGGAGCCTCAAATTAGAGGTCAAAGAGCCTTTAATGCTAAAGGTAAGGAGCCTCAAAATAGAGGTCAAACACCCTCTAATGCTAAAAGTAAGGAGCCTCAAAATAGAGGTTAAAGAGCCTCTAACGCTAAAAATAAGGAGCCTTAAAACAGAGGTCCAATAACCTCTAATGCTAAAAGTAAGGAGCCTCAAAACAGAGGTCAAATAATCTCTAATGCTAAAAGTAAGGAGCCTCAAAATAGAGGTCAAAGAGTCTCTAATGCTAAAAGTAAGGAGCCTCAAAATAGAGGTCAAAGAGTCTCTAATGCTAAAAGTAAGGACCCTCAAAATAGAGGTCAAATACCCTCTAATGCTAAACGTAAGGAGCCTCAAAATAGAGGTCAAAGAGCCTTTAATGCTAAAAGTAAGGAACATCAAAACAAGAGGTCAAATACTATCTAATGCTAAAAGTAAGGACCCTCAAAATAGAGGTCAAAGACCCTCTAATGTTAAAAGTAAGGACCCTCAAAATAGAGGTCAAAGACCCTCTAATATTAAAAGTAAGGACCCTCAAAATAGAGGTCAAAGACCCTCTAATGCTAAAAGTAAGGAACATCAAAATAGAGGTCAAAGACCATCTAATGCTAAAAGTAAGGACCCTCAAAATAGAGGTCAAAGACCCTGTAATGCTAAAAGTATGTACTCTCAAAATAGAGGTCAAAGACCCTCTAATGCTAAAAGTAAGGAACATCAAAATAGAGGTCAAAGACCCTCTAATGCTAAAAGTAAGGAGCCTCAAAATAGAGGTCAAAGACCCTCTAATGCTAAAAGTAAGGAACATCAAAATAGAGGTCAAAGACCATCTAATGCTAAAAGTAAGGAGCCTCAAAATAGAGGTCAAAGACCCTCTAATTCTAAAAGTAAGGAACATCAAAATAGAGGTCAAAGACCCTCTAATGCTAAAAGTAAGGAACATCAAAATAGAGGTCAAAGACCCTCTAATGCTAAAAGTAAGTACTCTCAAAATAGAGGTCAAAGACCCTCTAATGCTAAAAGTAAGGAACATCAAAATAGAGGTCAAAGACCATCTAATGCTAAAAGTAAGGACCCTCAAAATACAGGTCAAAGACCCTCTAATGCTAAAAGTAAGTACTCTCAAAATAGAGGTCAAAGACCCTCTAATGCTAAAAGTAAGGAACATCAAAATAGAGGTCAAAGACCATCTAATGCTAAAAGTAAGGACCCTCAAAATAGAGGTCAAAGACCCTCTAATGCTAAAAGTAAGGAACATAAAATAGAGGTCAAAGACCATCTAATGCTAAAAGTAAGGAGCCTCAAAATAGAGGTCAAAGACCCTCTAATTCTAAAAGTAAGGACCCTCAAAATAGAGGTCAAAGACCCTCTAATGCTAAAAGTAAGGAGCCTCAAAATAGAGGTCAAAGACCCTCTAATGCTAAAAGTAAGGAACATCAAAACAGAGGTCAAAGACCATCTAATGCTAAAAGTAAGGACCCTCAAAATAGAGGTCAAACACCCTCTAATGCTAAAAGTAAGGACCCTCAAAATAGAGGTCAAACACCCTTTAATGCTAAAAGTAAGGAACATCAAAATAGAGGTCAAACACCCTCAAATGCTAAAAGTAAGGATCCTCAAAATAGAGGTCAAACACCCTCTAATGCTAAAAGTAAGGACCCTCAAAATAGAGGTCAAACACCCTCTAATGCTAAAAGTAAGGAACATCAAAACAGAAGTCAAAGACACACTAATGCTGAAAGTAATGACCCTCAAAATCGAGGTCAAAGACCCTCTATTGGTAAAAGTAAGGACCCTCAAAATAGAGGTCAAAGACTCTCTATTGGTAAAAGTAAGGACCCTCAAAATAGAGGTCAAAGACACTCTAATGCTAAAAGTAAGGAGCCTCAAAATCGAGGTCAAAGACCCTCTAATGCTAAAAGCAAGGACCCTCAAAATCGAGGTCAAACACCCTCTAATGCTAAAAGTAAGGACCCTCAAAATAGAGGTCAAACACCCTCAAATGCTAAAAGGAGTCTCAAAATAGGGGTCAAAGAGCCTCTAATGCTAAACGTAAGGAGCCTCAAAATAGAGGTCAAAGACCCTCTAATGCTCAAAGTAAGGAGCCTCAAAATAGAGGTCAAACAGCCTCTAATGCTAAAAGTAATGAGCCTCAAAATAGAGGTCAAAGACCCTCTACTGCTAAAAGTGAGCAGTTTCAAAATAGAGGTCAAAAACCCTCCAATGCTCAAAGTAAGGAGCCTCAAAATAGAGGTCAAAGAGCTTCTAATGCTAATAGTAAGGAGCCTCAAAATGGAGGTCAAAGACCCTCTAATGCTAAAAGCAAGGAGCCTCGAAATAGAGGTCAGAGACCCTTTAATGCTAAAAGTAAGGAGCCTCAAAATAGAGGTCAAAGACCCCCTAATGCTAAAAGTAAGGAGTCTCAAAACAGAAGTCAAAGACCCTCTGATGCTAAAAGTAAGGAACCTCAAAATTGAGATCAAAGACCCTCTAATGCTAAAAGTAAGGAGCCTCAAAACAGATGTCAAAGAGACTCTAATGCTAAAAGTAAGGAGCCTCAAAATAGAGGTCAAACACCCTCTAATGCTAAAAGTAAGGAGCCTCAAAATAGAGGTCAAACACCCTCTAATGCTAAACGTAAGGAGCCTCAAAATAGAGGTAAAAAAACCCTCTAATGCTCAAAGTAAGGAGCCTCAAAATAGAGGTCAAAGACCCTCTAATGCTAAAAGTAAGGAGCCCTAAAATGGAGGTCAAAGAGCCTCTAATGCAAAAAGTAAGGAGCCTCAAAATAGAGGTCAAAGAGCCTCTAATGCTAGAGGTAAAGCACTTCAAATTAGAGATCAAAGAACATATAATACTAAGATCATAGTACCTCAAAATAGAGGTCATAGAGTCCTTAATACTAAAGGTAAGGCACCTCAAAATGGAGCTTAAATATCCTCTAATGTTGGAAGTATGGCACCTCAAAATAAAAGGTCAAAGAGCCTCTAATGCTAGAGGGAAGGTACCTCAAAATAGAGGCCAAATAATCTGGCCTATTCCTTGTATGTTCACCCTACGCATTGGTTTCCTGAGCGCCAGCGCTTTTCTGCGCGTTCACCAAAAACTGTGCTTCAGCAGAAACTGAGCACCAGCAGCATCCTGTGCGCCAACGCTCCAGTACTCTCCTTTGCCCTGGCGCGAGAGGCAAAAAGAATGAAATTTTTCTGACAGGTTAAAATTGCCCCATTCCCCTCCCCGCAAACGCATGACAGCATGCCGCCGGGCAAAAAGGGAAGAGGCTTCACAGAAGGGTTCAAGATCCCGAAGATTCCATCTTCCAAGGTGAATCAAATGATTCCCCTGAAGAAAGGAAAGATGAATACTGTGAAGAACTGCAGAGTATAATAGATGAGAACCTAGAGAGATATGAAAATTGTGATTAATGACTTCAATGCTAAAGTTGGAAGGAATAATCAAGGGATAGAAAATGTGATGGGTGTTGAGGTTCTTGGCGAAATTGCAAATGAAAATTGGCCACATTTTATAAGTTATTGTTCAACAAACAATCTTGTTACTGGAGGTACTCTTTTCCAGGACAAGGAGATCCACAAATATACAAGGACTTCACCATGTGGCAATTACAAATATCAAATAGATCACATAGCCATTGATAAAGAGAGGAGGACCCTGGGAAATGTAACAAGCTATAGAGGTGCAGTTATTGGTAGTGATCACCAGCTCCCCATTGCCACACAAATATTAAAACTGAAAGAACCCAACAGAAATGTAGATAGAATACCTAAGTTTGATACAACTAAGCTTCTAGAGGATGAGCACAGAAATCTTTGTAACTGAATGTAAGGATCGATTTACAGTCTTAAGAGACTTTAAGAGACGATGTTTTAGGACATGCAGTTACAAGGAGAAAACATGGATATCAAATGATACTTGGGATACTATAAAAAGAAGACAAAGACAGAAATTGATTTCTTAAAGTTTTCGAGGAAGTAATGAAAATCACAAGGCAGAGCATGCCAAGTATTTCAGTATTGATAGTGAGGTCAAAAGAAATATCAGGAATGATTGGAGAGAATATTTAGACAGGAAAACAGATGAGGCTGACAAAGCTTTGAATTCAGGGAGTGGCTTTAGTGTAGAAATTGCTCTTGGAACTATTAATGAAATCTCTACGGGAAAAAAGAAGCATATACCCATCAAAAAGAAAGATGGATCTATTATAACAAAAGAACATGAAAAAAGGTAACGTTGGATTGAACGCTTTAGTGAGGTCATGAATAGGAAATACGAAGGGAACAATTTGGTTGATATACCTGAAACTGATGAAGACCTTGATATGCCCATGAATGAATTAGGTGTGTTTGAAGTCGAAGCTATTCTTAAAAAAAAAAAACTCAAAAGATGGAAAGCCCCTGGATACGAAGGAATAACTGCCGAGATGATATTGCCTGAAAATGAAGTGACTCCCAGATTACCTACAAGATTAGTTTGTAGAATGTGGCGTGAAGAGGCAAAGCCTTATGCATGGGAGCTAGGAGTGCTGGTGAAAATGACAAAAAAAGATCTGACTGATTGCAATCATTACAGAGGCATCACACTTACGTCAGCTGTCATAAAAATATATAGAATGTTCATTCTAAAGAGACTAGAGAGAAAGATTGATGAAAAGTTGAGAGATGAACAAGCAGGATTTAGAAAAGGTAGAAGTTGTACTGACCAAATTTTCATTTAAGACATGTGGTACAGCAATATGTAGAATATAGAATTCCACTTTTGATGGTATATGTTGGCTATGAGAAAGCTTTTGATTATGTGCTCTAGTAAATTTTGTGGAGAGTCCCTCGACATTATGGAGTTCCTCTCAAATATGTAAATTTAATTGTCTGTTCATAAGCATAGCAAATGCAAAGTTAATGTTAGTGGCGTCTTATCAAACTAATTTCCAGTGAAAAGTGGAGCACTCTAAAGGAATGTGTTGTTACCTATGTTGTTTATCCTCCTCATAAATTTTGTAATGCATAGATCGGTTGGGGATGGTGGAGAAGGATTAGACTGGATTGGTAACAGAAAGTTAGGAGACCTACAGTATGCTGATGACGCTGTCCTAATTAGCAGAACACCACAGGGCTTGGAAAATCACATGAGGTTGGGCTCGAGATAAATAGAAGAAAGACAGATGATGAGAACGGAATATGCAATGGAAGATGAAATATCTTTGGAAGGATAAAGGATTAATGAGGTAGAATTATTTGAATATTTAGGAACTATGATATCTAATATAGGAGCTTTAAAATTTGAGTTTAATGAAAGATTGAAAAAAGCAAATCAGAGGATGGCTAGGTTAAGTCAAATTTGGAAATCAGGTCGCCTAAAATTACATATAATAATCAGGCTATATATCAGTTTAGTGAGATCGGTGTTACTGTATGGTCGTGGATCTTGATATATTAATGAAACTCATTTTGTAGATTTGAGAACAAAGCCCTCAGAAGAATATTGGCCGTTAAATGACAGGACAGGATTAGAAATGAAACGAAGAGAGATTACTCGAGCGCCACATGTGGATGAGATCATGGTGAGGGGTAGATGGAGATGGTTTGGGGATGCTCTTTGTTCTCCCTAAGAGACATTAGTTCACCAAACTTTAAACTGGCCTCCACAAGGCACTAGAAGAGTTGGAAGACTCAGGACTATAAAGCATGAAGTAGGATATTGTTATTGGAGAAGTATTGAATTAAAAGCTGAAGATAGAGCCGACTAGCGAAATTTAATTGAGGCCCTTTGCGTCAATAGGCGTGGGAGGAGATGATGATGATGATATGTGGGCAGTGGCTTCAAGCATCTAGCTCAAGGCGAGTCACTTAGCCTCCTTCCTCTAAAAACCCCTTTGTTGCTCTACCAATGCAAAATAATGGACGATCCTTAATATCTTCCAAAATAATTTGAATTTCTTTTTTATTTCTTTTATTTTAGTTATAAATAAATCCTTATCATTCACTATCGGGACTATCATAGCAGTTCAATTATCACTATTTATTACCCTGGTCAATTTAGATTTTTTTGTATTTACGTTAGTGTTTGCAGACATTTTTTCTTAAAGAATCGAGAGATATTTGGTTGCTTTGTATTTCCATGATTTGTCATGTTTCTATCTCTCTTTCTTTGTGTTTTTCCTTTTATTTTTCTTCATTTCATCTTTTTTTTTCTTAAATCTTCGATTGTATCCCTTTCTTTTGTAGGTAAAAGTATCTCTTTGATGGCTCGTTCATAGTATGAGGTAACAATGATAAGAATAAAATGGATAGGTACAA
>NC_090741.1:36956462-37033962 GCF_036898095.1 Palaemon carinicauda | reverse complement strand
CCTTTTTAAATTTTGAGAGAATAATTATTTTGTTGATCCCCGTTACTGATATCAAAGTTATATATATTGGGAGTGTTTTATTTTGTGAAGGCCTAGCCCTTCGGGGTTTCTGGCCTATTAACCCGACAGCATTCGCTTTTATAAAGAGAGTTATCAGACTGTCGGCAATGCCGGTACTTACGGCTTCGTCGTTTCTGACGGTTTGCGGCTTTGTCGTCTCCGACAGCATTTCCTTTTCTAAGGTCTAGTCCTTCGGGGTTCTGGCCTTTTAATTCGGCAGCATTCTTCTTGACGGCATTCCTTTTCCGGGCCGTTTTATAGTGATACGTCGCTATGATATTGATGTGGCTTATACTGCCACACTCTTTTTGTTACGACATGATATTTGATACAAATTATCGTCGTTTATTTTGCTGTCGTTATTACCAACACTGTCGTAACTGGCGGCAGTTCTCGCCCAGTCTTGGCTTTGAGTATTGTGTCTCTGATTTAGGAATAGCCTTAGGAGTTCACGATGTCGTTACCTATCTGTGCCGTCAAGGATGGCATGGATACTATGTTATGATGGCATATGATTTATGAGTATAAACCTCAAGTGTCAGCCTTGGGAGGTGGATGCCTTTACCTATCTGTGCCGTTAAGGATGGCATGGATATTATGTTATGAAGGCATATGATTTATGAGTATAAACCTCAAGTGTCAGCCTTGGGAGGTGGATGCCTTTACCTATCTGTGCCGTTAAGGACGGCTTGGATATTATGTTATGACGGCATATGATTTATGAGTATAAACTTCAAGTGCCATAAATACCTTACTTCTACGACTTGCGAGGTATCTTTATGCTAGTCAGTTTTGGAGTTCTCTTTTGCGAAAGATTCTCCTTAACCAGGATTTAGGTTTAATTATTATATTTAGTTATTTCCATCACTTTATTCAGATCCTTTGAGGAGGTGGATTGGATTGTGCATCTTACAAGTGGGATTCTATTATGATCCCCCTGGTCAGATTTTGGTTTAAAGAATAGCCTTCTATTTCATCTTTGATTGCTCCAATTATCGATGCGTCGATATATTTTGTGAGGTAGGTGACTCCGTTACCTTCCTATTAGCCCTTTCTCTGCGGAGAGAGTAGGATATTGTTTTTGAAGAGCATTCTTGTTCCCTGTTTTATCTGAATGATATTCAAATGATAAAAGGGGACAATTTCAGTTGGCTTTACTTCTAATCTAACACCATTATAGGAGTCTGAATATTGTGGCCCCTTTTTCTCTTTCTGATTAAAAATTGTAATTACACATTTTGGGATTTAAATTCTCAATTCTTTTTTTTTTACTGAAATTTTGAATGATACTAACCCATTCCTTTCAGTGTGGTGATCTAAAGAGACTAAGATACTCATGGTCATTTTTCCTCTTTACAGGCGGAATCTTCAAAGATGATACATTGTCAAGTTCCTATCTGTGACAGGACCGTGAGGTATCCCTGTGGTCATGATACCTGCAGGATACATGCTCACTGTAGGAGAATGAGGGGTCCTATCTCCTATTTTGGCCCTTAGGACTGCAGTATGGGTAAGGACTTACATTATTCTGGATGGATATTGGAGGGTGTTCTTCCATAAAAAGAATGCTGAGCCAAAGGCTCTTTATCTTCCTTCTGTAGCTTGGAAGGATATTTTTTTTTCCGAATGAGGTCCAGGACTCGGTTTTGGGGTACGCTCCACCTAGACCCATTTCTACCGTTCAGTTCCATGTAGATGGAGCTGTAAGTTTTTTTAGCCTTGACGTGGACAATTAAAAAATTGAAGTCTCCATAGATAGCTAATTCGTTTTTCTCCATGATAATCATTTCAGTGAGAGCACCGAATTCTTCAAAAAAGATACCAGTGTTGTTTGTTCTCGGAGGTTTGTAGACTGATACAAAGGATATTTTACTGTTTTTTTATTTTATTTTTTTTTGCATAAAGTTTATTTCTATATATTCAAAGCTTGTTACACTAGTTCTTTACAACATTTTGAGATTTGAGTAACTTTTATGAATAAAGTATCCAACACCCCCACCAGACCTACCTTTTCTCGGTATGTGAAAGAAAGCGTCTGTGGGGGGGGGGTGTCATTTCAGTGATCTTTGCCTTGCCTTGTCAAAGTTATTTAACCATGTTTCAGAATAGCCCTCCAAACTTCAGGATCACATTTCAGCACACAGTGGGTGGTCCCACCCGAAGCATTTTTCTTCAGGACTACACTTATCTTCTCTTCTATATTTTAGATTTGGTCCAGGCAGCGATTTCTTTGAATCAAAGCATTTACATCATCATCTTCATCATTGTACACATTACATATCATTATTTTTGGTTTTAGTTTTCCGATTTTTCTCGTTTCAGTGTCAGTTACCAATGTCTGAATTTTGTTTGCCGCCTCTTCTCTGATCATTTTGTTTGCAAAGTTTACAACATTTCGATTCGTAGTTGACCTCGAGCAATATTAAAATACCACATTTATTAGGAATGTCTTTAAGTGCCTGTTCAACCTCACGTTTTCTTTCAATTATTTTAGTTGTTGTATTTGTTGATTTAATTACCAACAGATTTTTTTCCTCAACTTTGTCAGCAAATGTCGTGTTCTCCGGTTTTGGGTCCATTAACGTTTGAAGTGTTGCCTTAATTGATTCCATATTCATGGCAAGAATGTCAACTTTCTCAGTGAGATCAGTAGTCTGGGTGGAATTTTCAGCGTGTGCGCTAAAGTCCGCAAGTTTGTTTTCCCAAGTCATCTATTTTCACGTCTTGTTCGTTCAGGGCCAATTCTCTCATATTCACATCTTTTTTTGAATTTGATATTAATGAATTGGCTTGTCTGGCTTTCCCTACGCAGTGTGGATATAACCAATCTAGGTTATTATTCTGTTCATTATCAGTGATGCCTATCACTATACTGTTCACACATTTCATAAGGTAGAATCTATTGCATTCACATCCTATTCATTTTTTCCGGTCTCCCTCCCTGTTTTTACATGGTTTTACATAAGTAGCAGAAATGGTTAGGCACAGACATTGTGTCCTGTTTCTTATCACTTAGGTTTCTCCATAAGATTAACTAATATCTTTTCAATGATATTCTAAGCGAGAAACAGAAAGCTATGACACGACTCAGGGCGAGTGTTTAACGGAGCTCCACGCAACACGTCCAACAATAATAATTGTTTAAAATAAAAAATCTTCAAAGTAATTTGTATTTTTCTATCTATACAAGCCCGAATCCTTTAACTATTATTGATTCAAGTGCAGCTGGAACTCGGCAGTTAAAACTTAATAACGCGGTTTCAGCCGTAGCCGCCAGTTACCGACCAGAGGCGTGGAAACACTGCCCCTTGCTGGTACACTAAACAGGTATTTGATTGCATCTGGGACTTTCAGTGGAAATGATGATGTCAAGTAGAGTTATATGACTTACATACATACATATACCAAGGCACTTCCCCCATTTTTGGGGGTAGCCGACATCAACAAATGAAACAAAAAAGGGGACCCTACTCTCTAAGTTCCTCCCAGCCTGACAAGGGACTCAACCGAGTTCGGCTGGTACTGCTGGGGTGGCACAGCCCACCCTCCCACATTATCCACCACAGATGAAGCTTCATAATGCTGAATCCCCTACTGCTGCTACCTCCGTGGTCATCAAAGGCACTGGAGGAAGCAGCAGGGCCTACCGGAACTGCATCACAATCGCTCGCCATTCATTCCTATTTCTAGCACGCTCTCTTGCCTCTCTCACATCTATCCTCCTATCACCCAGAGCTTCCTTCCCTCCATACATCCACCCAAACCTTGGCCTTCCTTTTGTACCTCTCCCATCAACTCTTGTATTCATCACCTTCTTTAGCAGACAGCCATTTTCCATTCTCTCAACATGGCCAAACCACTTCAATACATTCATATCCACTCTAGCTGCTAACTCATTTCTTACACCCATTCTCACCCTCACTACTTCGTTCCTAACCCTATCTACTCGAGATACACCAGACATACTCCTTAGACACTTCATCTCAAACACATTCAATTTCTGTCTCTCCGTCACTTTCATTCCCCATAACTCCGATCCACACATCACAATCGGTACAATCACTTTATCATACAGAACTCTCTTTACATTCATGCCCAACCCTCTATTTTTTACTACTCCCTTAACTGCCCCCAACACTTTGCATCCTTCATTCAGTCTCTGACGTACATCTGCTTCCACTCCACCATTTGCTGCAACAACAGACCCCAAGTACTTAAACTGATCCACCTCCTCAAGTAACTCTCCATTCAACATGACATTCAACCTCGCACCACCTTCCCTTCTTGTACATCTCATAACCTACTCTTATCCACATTAACTCTCAACTTCCTTCTCTCACACACCCTTCCAAATTCTGTCACTAATCGGCCAAGCTTCTCTTCTGCGTCTGCAACCAGTACAGTATCATCCGCAAACAACAACTGATTTACCTCCCATTCATGGTCATTCTCGTCTACCACTTTCAATCCTCGTCCAAGCACTCAAGCATTCACCTATCTCACCACTCCATCAACATACAAGTTGAACAACCACGGTGACATCACACATCCCTGTCTCAGTCCCATTCTCACAGGAAACCAATTGCTCACTTCATTTCCTATCCTAACACATGCTTTACTACCTTTGTAGAAACTTTTCACTGCTTGCAACAACCTTCCACCAACTCCATATAACCTCATCACATTCCACATTGCTTCCATATCAACTCTATCATACGCTTTCTCCAGATCCATAAACGCAACATACACATCCTTACCTTTTGCTAAATATTTCTCGCATATCTGCCTAACTGTAAAAATCTGATTCATACAACCCCTACCTCTTCTAAAACCCCCCTGTACTTCTAAGACTGCATTCTCTGTGTTATCCTTAATCCTATTAATCAGTACTCTGCCATACACTTTTCCAACTACACTCAACAAACTAATACCCCTTGAATTACAACACTCATGCACATCTCCCTTACCCTTGTATAATGGTACAATACACGCACAAACCCAATCTACTGGTACCATTGACAACACAAAACACATATTAAATAATCTCACCAACCATTCAAGTACAGTCACACCCCCTTCCTTCAACATCTCAGCTCTCACACCATCCATACCATATACTTTCCCTACTCTCATTTCATCTATTGCTCTCCCCACTTCCTCTCTTGTAATCTCTCTCATTCTCATCTCCCATCACCGGCACCTCAACACCTGCAACAGCAACTATATCTGCCTCCCTATTATCCTCAACATTCAGTAAACTTTCAAAATACTCCGCCCACCTTTTCCTTGCCTCCTCTCCTTTTAACAACCTTCTATTTCCATTTTTCACTGTCTCTTCAATTCTTGAACCAGCCTTCCTTACTCTCTTCACTTCTTTCCAAAACTTCTTCTTATTCTCTTCATATGAATGACCCAATCCCTGACCCCACCTAAGGTCAGCTGCCCTCTTTGCCTCACTTACCTTGCGCTTTACTTCCACATTTTTCTCCCTATATCTTTCATACTTCTCTACACTATTATTCTGCAACCATTCTTCAAAAGCCCTCTTCCACTTTTACCTTCACTCCTTCATTCCACCATTCACTGCCCTTCCTTATGCTGCCCCCAACAAACTTCTTGCCACACACATCACTTGCAATCCCAACAAAATTTTCTTTTACTAACTTCCACTCCTCTAAATTACCAGTTTCTCTTACTTTCACTTCGTCATATGCCATTTTCAACTTTTCTTGATATTTACTTTTTACCACCGGTTTTATTAGCTCTTCAACCCTCACTAGCTCCCTTTTACATCCACCTACTCTATTCCCCCACTCTTTTGCTACAACTAATTTTCCTTCCACCAAAAAATGATCAAACATACCGTTAGCCATACCCCTAAACACGTGCACGTCTTTCAATCTTCCAAACATTCTTTTAGTTATCAACACATAATCCATTAATGCCCTTTCTACCACTCTTCCATTTGCCACTCTTACCCATGTATACTTGTTTTCATCTTTTTTTTGGAAAAATCTAGAACTTATCACCATCTCTTGCTCAACAAGCATATCTACCAGTCTCTTCTTCAATCTTCTCACAACCTGGCCCATACACACTGACAAAAGCCCAACATTCCCTACCCAACCTAACTCTTACCCACATTAACCTAGATGATATCTTCCATTCCACTACTTTACCTGTCATCCATTCACTCAGCAATAAAGCCACACCTTCTCTTGCTCTTCCCCTTTCAATCCCAGACACTCTACCAGACATTTCACCAAACATCACTTCACCCTTTCCTTTCATCTTTATCTCACACAAAGCCAATATATCCATCCTTCTATTCCTAAACATACTTCCAATCTCACATCTTTTACTCTCTATCGTACTACATCCACGTACATTCAAACACCCCAAAACTAGAATGCGGGGAGCAGTCACTCTCACCCTAGCTCCACCTTTTTGATGTCTCACAGGATTATAATACAGGAGAGGGGGTTCCCAGCCCCTCGTCCCGTCTCCTTTAGTAGCCTCTTACGACACGCAAGGATACGTTGGCGCTATTCTAATTGTTTTTATGCCCCCGCAGCCACAGGTGGCATAAATTTAAGAAAAAATACAAATTGCTTTTAAAAATTTGTGATTTGTTCTGACATAAATATAAACTTTTGTTCTTTTACTAGGAGACTAATCCTTATTTGAGAGGAAGCTCCTTTTAACAAACTGGCTGCCTAAAATCCCGGGATTGCTGATCTCGGACCTGATAAGGTGTGGATAATCACATGCTAGACCCCTCGCAAACAAGAGTAAAAAATACCGTCAGGTTCACGGACTAGGCAACCAAAGCTGTTCCAAAAGAAAACCTCTTCTCTTAGACTGGTAAGTCTATCAAGTAAGGTATAAACAAATTGGTGGGTTTGTCTGAACATATCAATCTTCCCAATCATAAGGAGAATGGTGGAATGAACACTTCTATTTAATATCAGTAGAAAAGCCGCTTCCTAGAGATGAGGTTCACCTGTACAATATCTACGTCTATCTAGCTATGTAGGATTCCAACAACTTTACCCCAAGAGAGGGAAGAAGAGAGGAAAAGGGGCAAGGCCCTCTCACTCTCACCTAGAATTACGTTGTAACCAATATTAAGACGTGACACTTTTGGTCCAAAGGAGCTAGAGTCGCAGCAATCACAGGCCTAACTGTCTAAAGACTTGCGAGTGCATTCCCGCGAATAACGTAATGTAAAGGCTCTCTGGCACTTCCATACTCCAGTCTAAAACTTTGACCACCAAGAAATTTTTCTTGAGCTTACCTTAAAACTTGTTCTGATGCGCTGGGGGACCTATGTCGTAATGCATTCTTAAAAGTCTCCCATAGCCAAAAGGAGATTGTATTTTGGTGACTTTTTCTTACCCTATAGAGTTATGGTAGCCTATTGGAAATGTCCCTCCCTAGCAATCTACTGGACGGGGGTTTTAGACCAACTCAAGCTCATCAGGCCTTACTATCCTTGTGAGCTAAGGATGAGGAGTTTAAGGGAGGCTATAAGCCCACCTCCTGAGTCATCAGGACATTGTCACTGTCCCTTGCCTCTGCCATTCAAGAGTGACCTTTAAACCTTCACACCAGTACTCATGAACAGGTTCAGTGATCTTGGTCTGGTAGCTTGGGGAACTTATCAATTGCCAATTATTTTCCACAGTAAAGGTGCTGTAAAAGATGAAATCATGGAATCAAGGATCGAAAGTTTGAATTTTGTTACAAAGTCAGGATCAAAAGATAAAAAGATTTCATTTTGTGTTCAGAATGAGGGAATGAATACAAGAGACCATGTAATCCGCATACCGGCTTCGTTGAAGCCAGCACAAGTAGAAAGAGTTTTCAGGGAAAGGTCCCAATCTGAGGCTCACCTCAACGGTTTATAAGGAGCTCTCTTCAACAACTATAACTCTTTGGTTACAAACCCAGCTGCAGGTCGAATCTCACTTTGAGGATAGGTCTGCTCCATACTCCTGACAAGTACAGACAATTCCCACGATGGGGAAATATCCACTACTCTCTCTCCCAGTTCCTGGCTCAAGGCTGAATGCTATCCTTTTAGTGCTGAGACTAAGAGGAGAGTCTTTCCTTTCGAAGGTATCCTAAAAATTCTGCCACTTGTGGAACAGAGGCTCCAAAAGAAGTATTCCTTTGATGTTACCAACCACAGAAGATGGCCCATTTCACTTGAAATAAGTTGGTAAAAGATTCGTTGAGGCATCGTAAAATGTCTCCTGCTATCTCGCTTTAAAAACCTCTCTATCAGAAGAGGAGCTGGATACCTTCCACCTTTGATATTATAGGGATTCCATAGAGTTGTGGAATCTCTGAAAAAGGGGCTGACAGAACAGGTTATACCACTAGGGAAGCTCTCTCAGAACCTCCACTAGTAGATGCAGAAGGTTAGGGCACCATTCTGCTCGAGGCCATATCAAAGCTATTACCCTCAACTTTAGGTCTTTGGAAAAAAAAACCACATTGTTTATCACACTTCAGAGAAGTCAAAGAGGCTGAAAGGCATAGACAAAGGACAGCCCATGAATGCTGGAATGTGTTCACCAGTGCTGCTGCCTTGTCTGGCACTGGAGAGCAGTAAACTGGCAGCTTTCTGTCAAGGCTTGTAGAGAACATGTCTGACCCCTACTACTTAATAGGTCTGCTTTGACATTCCTCTTGTCGGGAATGACTTTGGCTAGAGGACTAGTGCATTGTCGATTACCCATTCATGCACTGACACCACACTGCTATTTGACATAGCCTCTGTGATACAGTACCTCCCTTTTTTTTTTATATATGCCATTACGGTTGCATTGTCGTTTATCCATGCAACCGAGTGACTGACTAGAAGATATTGGAATTGTTGAACCGCTAAATAAGCTGCCTTCAACGCTTCCACGTAGATCTAAAGAGCCTTGTCCTCTCGCAACAATTACCCTGTTGTCAGACGTCCCATGGATTGGGCTCCAACCATTTCTTTGACACGTCTGTAAACAAAAGGGGATCTGGAGGGGAACACACTAAGGGAGAGCCTTGAAACAGAATCTCAACGTCTTGCCATCAAAGTAGGTTGAATCTGGTGTCTTGCTCTACTGGTACCAGGGTTCTGGGAGAGTCTGCTGTTTGCGATCTGTGTCTTTTAGGCAACACTGTGATGATTGTAGATGGAGTAGTCTGCGAGGAACCAGTTCCTCTGGCGACGTCAAATGACCCAAAAGTTGCTGCCACTCTTGCGCTGGTAACTGTGACTGATGAAGGAAAGGTTGAGCTACCATTTTGAATTTGGTTACCCTGTCCTTGGATAGACAAACCCTTCTTGTTACAGTCTATCCTTCTTTGCTTTGGATTTCTTTGGATTCATCACAATCCACAAATCGCGACAAAATGAGAGATATCTGTCCCAATGATGAGGAGTTGAGAGTCTGAGTCTGCCATTATCAGTCAGTTGTCTAAATAGCGAACCAGAAAAGTCCGCTGACACCAACATAAACACTCATGTGAATACTGGGGTCGTGGGCAGCCCAAAGTAGAGAACTTTATACTGAAAAACCTTCCTTTGGACAATACGCAGATACTTCCTTGAAGAACAATTTATGGGGATTTTTAGGCATGCATCCCTAAGATTGAGCGAGTCATAAATTTGTTCTTCCTTATCACATGTCTGACCATGCTGGGAGTTTCTACCCTGAACTGAGTCTGGTGGTTGAACTCGTTCATGGCTGAGATATCTCTTATGGGTCGCCAACCACAGATATTTTCTTAACTAGAAACAGATGGCTGAAGATGCCTGGAGGGGCATCATGGACTTCTTCTACTGTGCCTTTTAGGAGCAGACTGCACCTTTCAAAGCAGAGTGAGGTCTTTCTTCATTCCTCGGCGATAGAAAGACCACATCCTCGAAGCAGGATTGACAGGAAGGGGAGATCTGGTGAACAAGCTGTGATAACTGATCCGAAGAATGTCCATTGTCCACTGCTCAGCCCCATCAAATTACCATTTTATCTTTCTTTCTGTCAGCCATCCCCTCACTGGTGGAGGCCGAATGAGGGAACTGCCAGCCCTAACATGAGTGATGGCCTCACCAACATCTGCTTCTATGATAGTGGTTCCTTCCGAGCCCTTCATTGGTGAAATGGTTGACCAAAATCTCTAGGAACACTTGTTGAAGGAGGAGGTTTCTGGTCTCCTAAATGACACAGTTCAATGGAGAAGTAAATCTTGATTCGACTTCTTCCACTTCTCAGCTGTAAATTCTCCCTGCTACAAGTGAAAATGGATGGTCATTTGAGTAATGAACTTAAGAGGCCATCGCGCCTTGCTTCTTTAGGATCCAGTTGACCCACTGGTTGGCCACCTGGTGGATCAAAAACACCAATGACGTTGCTCCTGACAGAGTGAAGACCTTGAACTGCCTCTTCTTTTCTGTTCCAAAGAGGTCTTCACATGAGACTAAATACACCATTATCCCTGACAAGTGGTCTGACTATGATACAGCCTGAAGGGTCGACATTGCTGCAGCCTCCAAAGCCATATATGTAATGTGTTGGGCTGCAAGCCTTTCAGCCAATACAGACAGGGTCAGGGTAGTGACCCTTTAGTCCTGCATTATATAATAATGGTTCTTCCTTGAAAAGACTGACAGTATTACCAGTCAGTTGAAAAACAGTGCACCTATGTTTGTTCCCAAGGTCACGACTTTTGGTATGCATCTTTTCCCTCACTCTCCTGAAAGCAAAAGGATACTTTGCATTAAAGGAAAATAAGGGTGAGGCCTTTATTCCTACTAGTAGCATGCATGCTCATTCTGTGAGAGAAGACAGGTAGCTGGTGTCTAAGCACTTGTACAGTATCACATACTGACAAGTATCTTGGAGGAAGGAATGTTTTGAGTAAGCATTCTCTCACCTCACAAAATCCACAGGAAAACCAGGAATTATCATTTCTTGCCTTACTAGAAGGTGAAAATTATCTCATCAGATGAGCGTAGCTTTCAGAAAGGCGAATACCAGAGCACCAGCCACCCATTGGTGGGTACTTTGACTGGCCAGACAGTATTACATTGGATCCTTTTCTCTGGTTACGGTTAATTTTCCCTTTGCCTACACATACACCGAATAGTCTGGCTTACTCTTTACATATTCTCCTCTGTCCTCATACACCTGGCAACACTGAGATTACAAAACAATTCTTCTCTCAAGGGGTTAACAACTGCGCTGTAATTGTTCAGCGGCTACTTTCCTCTTGCTAAGGGTAGAATGGACTTTTTAGCTATGGTAAGCAGTATTTTCCTATGTATTGATCCACTCCTGAATAAATTTAATGAAGAAAAATTACCTAGTTGATATTATAGTGTTAATACAGACAGCACTCGATCCACTTAGTTATTTGTTCCTACACAATTACAAACTCGAGTCCTTTAATTAACGGATTGATTCAAGCGCAGCGGGAACTCGGCGGATAAAATTTATGATGAGGTGTCGGCAGTAGCCGGTAATTACAGTACTGGCTAGTGGCTCTTTTAGGTAAAGGCACTCCAAAATCAAACCATTGTTGTCTAGTCTTGGGTAGTGCCATAGCCTCTGTACCATGGTCTTCCAGTGCCTTGGGTTAGAGTTCTCTTGCTTGAGGGTACACTCGAGCACACACTGTTATCTTATTTCTCTTCCTCTTGTTTTGTTGAAGCTTTTGTATTTTTATAGGATATTTATTTTAATGTTACACTTCTTAAAATATTTAATTTCTCTTTTTTCTTTTCCTCACTGGACTATTTTCCCTGATGGACCCACTGGGCTTAGAGCATCCTGCTTTCCAACTAGGGTTGTAGCTTAGCAAGTAATAATAATAACAATAATAATAATAATAATAATAATAATAATAATAATAGTAGAGGGTTCCCAATCTAGAGATCACACACCACAGTGTGAAAAGGCATAACATCAAGAATCAATGAGTGTGTGCCGCTTGGGGAAGTACTTGCAAATAGATAGATGAACCCCTTTCTAAAAAACCAAAAATTGAAATGAGAGCACTAGCAGAGATTGCCCCATAAAAGCACACTCTTGTGAGCAAGTGAGATGGTGCGTGATCGATCACAAGCTGGCAAGATGGTGAGCCATCGATCGTGAACAGGTTAGATGGTGCGTGGCCATTGCAGCATGCAATAGCTAACAGGAGAGATGGCACACTTAAGAGCGAAAACCTAGTAGCATGCCTAGAATCATTCCCAAGGGAAGCAAAACGGTAGGAGCGTCTTATATGAAACTGCTATGAATCGGTCTTAAAGGATTAATCATCCAATATGGGAGAAAGAAGGATGGTAGATCCATTTTCTTTCAACCAGCAGTGTGTACGAATTCAGTTGACTACACGCCTCAATGAGCGCACTTAGAGGTAAGAAAAGACAATCGTACAGAAGTAGATCCCTCCATTCAGTGAGCGTTACGATCTAGGCAGAATGCCTGCAGATCTTGGCATACTTCTTTATCAGCTATCCCCTGTCTGTCTTAGAAGGGAATAGGAGAGCTATTGATAGTGAGCTGTGCGCCAAGCCGAGTGGTTTAAATTAGCACACCTGTCGTCATCTCTAGCTTGGTAATCATCAAAATGTTTGTAGGACTTAAGTAAATATCTCCCCTTTGGGAGAGCATGTTACAGGCGGTGCACGCAGATCCATAGGATAGTGCGAAGCTCTGTCAATGTGTGTGCTATTGTGGGAGCGTGCTGTTGTTGTGTTTGCCAGAAGCTTTCAAATGTTAAGTGTGCTGGTGCAAGAGCAATCTGTTGTTGTGCATGCGTATCTGGAGCCCACTGAGCACAGACAAAGTCTGGCAAGGATGGGTTTTCCAACCTAATTGGAGAAGTTGAGCCCACATTAATCGGCAAAAGACGATTCCATTCAAACCCCAAGCTTGGAAACACATTGCTTGCAAGTGCGCGCGTTATACATAGGACTACGGTCTCTCTTTCGGGAGGGAGAACTTGTTCCTCTCAATAGCCTTTTTTTTCCAACTAGCAGAAATAGGGAAGTATGACTCTAGCGCAGAATATTAGCAGACCACTTGCATTCAGAACAAATGACAATGTCATAAGAAGCCTAAGTTTTATTCCTCTTCAAAGGATTAAGTCCAAAGGCATAGCTATGGGAAAAAGGTGAATCTCCTGGCCTCGAGACTTGAAGAGAAGCCGATAGCACGTCTGTGTTAATCAGTGGCAGGAATCAAAGCAAGAGAACTCTACCCCAAGACAGTGGAAGACCATGGTACAGAGGCTATGGCACTACCCAAGACTAGACAACAATGGTTTGATTTTGGAGTGTCTTCTCCTAATAGAACCACTAGCCAGTACTGTAATTACCGGCTACTGCCGACACCTCATCATAAATTTTATCCGCCGAGTTCCCGCTGCGCTTGAATCAATCCGTTAATTAAAGGACTCGATGTTTGTAATTGTGTAGGAACAAATAACTAAGTGGATCAAATTCTGTCTGTATTAACACTATAATATCAACTAGGTATTTTTTCTTCATTAAATTTATTCAGGAGTGGATCAATACATAGGAAAATACTGCTTCACGCACATTACTTTTAAAATTTAAAAAATCAAGAAGAGAAAAAGCAAGGTTTTCTAATATCTTCAAAGGGAAAATGCTGAAAATTTCCTTATTTGGAGAGGAAATCAGATTTATAGGATTTGGGCAATTTGACCCAACGCCAGAGTCGGAGAGGTCATTCAGCATTGTGGAGTAGGTGGGAGAAAAATTTGTATATGCACTATGAATTAATTACACAGTACAAAAAATAAAACGGTTGGTTAGCCTGGCATTCAAGGTTGACAAAAGTTTATTGAGTATTTGACATATCAGGCAAAAGGTGGAAAGGCTCAAGTGTCCACCTGTCCCAGAGATGTTGGAATGCCTCTTCCAAACACAGCAGAAGGGTCTGTGACTGGTGAACAAAACACTAGCAGATTCTTGCTCTGGCGAGTCATGAACAAATCTATCATTGGGTAACACCAGCAGGCAAAAAGCCTTTCTGCCACGCAGAGAAGTAGGGACCATTCTGTTCCTTCAACCAGACCCTGACAGAATATACCTCGCTGACAGCTAAACTGCATTGTCACACGCTGAAGTGTGTGCCTGCTTTGCCAATTCGCAGAGGGGTTGGGACACCATCCCTCCATACTTGATGCAAGCCACAATAGTAGTGTTGTCATTCATCAATACTACTGCCCTGTTGGGAACACTGCAAAGCTAGCAGAGCTGGCTACTTTCATCTTTGGATCACAATTCCGAGGCGGTGTTGTTCTTCAGGTGTGTGCCCCACCCATCCTTTGATGCATCTGCAAACAGCAATATCTCTGGAGGTGGAGAGTTAAGTGGAACTCCTGTGGTGAGTTTTCCGTCATTCATACACTATTGGAGACTGTCCACCACTTCTTGTTCTACTGGAACCTGAAGATGTGGAGGATTGAAGGCTGCTGACCAGTGTCACTTCAGACAAAAATGTGAGGTATGGGCTTCTCTTGATGAAAAAAGATGTCACAAAAGACATTGCCTGCCTTGCTGGTTGTTGTTGAGTAATCAGCAATGGTTGTGACATGGTTCTGAGTCTATTGATGAGATCATTTGAAGGGAAGATTTTCGCTTCTGCATTATCTATCAACATTGTTAGATACTCCATCCATTGATTGTGCATAAAACTCAACTTATACCAATTGATCATTTTCCCTAGATCATGGCAAATACCAAAAAGCTTATCCAGATCCTAAAGCAACTGTCTCCTCGAGGACGAGCGAATTAATCAATCGAAATATCACAAAGTGCAAATCCAGTTCCGATGAGCAAAAACTGCGACTATGGGTACACTCGTAAGAATACTTGGGGAGTGGTAGACAGTCCGAAGCACAGAACTTTGAACTGGTACTTGACTGCCAGAGGGATGGATTGGTCAATATGCAACCTTCAAGTTGACAGAGAGCAGGAATACATCCGTCCTCATGGCAGTAGGAACTGTGCTTGCCGTCCCTCTTTGAACAGAGCTTGTAGAACATACTTGCTCAGGGGAAAAGAGATTGATGTTGGGTCTCCAGCCACCTGTCGATTTCTCTACCAGAAAAAGTTGGCTGTAGAAGCCAGGAGACCAGTCTTGAATGACTTCTGGCTCATTTTTCTCCAATATTGCCTATACTTCTCTTGCAAGGATGAGGGCTTCGGTGATTCTGGAAGATATGTCAGGAACGTCATCGGAAAGGGAATGAGGGGAGGATAAGAGCTGATGAAAGGTAGTATCCATCCAGCTGCTACATTGTCCAATGGCTTGACAGGCATCTACCCCTCAAGGCAGCTAGGGGAGGGATTGGCCAATCTCAGTGACCTCTGCCTCCTTTCCTGGTGTGGCCATACTGAGGGCAAAAGGGTGGAGTCAGTCCCCCACCCTTCCTATTGATAGAAGGTCCTAGAGCCGCAGAGCATGATCTGGGCTCCACCGTCATCTTTTTCAACACTATATTACAGGGCTTGGAAAAAGTTCATGAAGCAGTACTGTAGATCTAGAAGAGCCATGGCCATTGAAGATCACTGCTCTATGGATATAGGACTCGTGACTCTATTTCCTCACTTTGTAAACAGTGTTCTCGATCTCCTTTGCAGGGAAGAGCATCAAGAAGTTGAGGGCTGGGACATTCCTAAAGGAAAGAGCTGCTTCTCGTCCCGCATAACTGGAGAAGCACAAGGTTGCTGAATCCCTCCTCTTTAGTACACAGTTTGCCCACTAGTTGGCTAACCTATGAGAAGGTACAGTATGATACTGTCTTTGCTCCTGAAAACACGAGGTCAGTGAACTTTTTCTTCGTTATCGGATCAGACAGATTCCGAGATGAAATACTGTATGCCAAATCTAAGGACCAGTGGTCGATCCAACTGGTAACTTGCAGTCTGGACACCGCCACCGTCTCTATGGGTGGACCGAGGAGGCCGAAAATAAAGTGCCCTCATACTTCAGTTTATCTACAGTTGTGCCCGTGGTCAGCCCTGTCGTCACTGGATCGATCAGTAGAAGTGAAGGAACTGCCTTATCCGGTACATAAATTTTTACAGTCAAGAAAGGGCTAGAGGTAGGAGCTTGGTGGAACAGCTAGATCAGAGAGAATTCTTGGGTCTGGTGACCTGCAAATTTACTCTTGATAAATGCATCCAACACAAATACCTACCATGGCAGGTCTGGAGCCTCGAGGGACGACGAAGCCTTGATCAATCTCCGTCATCCCACACCCAATAAGTTCCATGGATGTCTCTCCAAGTTCATTCAGCTCCCTGATGAGTGACAGAACTTTGAGGAAGGTCAATATTGACTCTGGATTTTCTGTTTCCAACTGGAGGGGGCCTGCATCAGGAGGAAGGGAACCTTCTCTAGCTTGAGACATCTTTCCTTTCCCTCAAGGGAAGGGTTTGACGGGAGTGTAAGTTTATTCCTCCTTCCCTTTGGAGTGTGACCTCTACATACCGATGACCGAGCCTAGCTGGCCTGTGTGTACTCCGAAGGGGAAGGAAGGATCCTAGACTAAGAAGAAGTCTCTGCAGCCTTGCTGCCTTTCTCATAGTATCTCCCCATATGAGGATGAGGTTTAATGAGAATTATCTTTGTTAGAGGAAGACTTCCTTCACTCTGGAGAGTGTCATGAGTTTTTCCTAGCTATCCTTCGTCTCTTCTCCTCAGCCTACGTTAGGGAGACTCCCACCTGGAAGAACTGTCTTCGTGCCTGGTAGTGTTATAAAAGACTCAACAATCTCATCCTGAAGACTTATCTTGTGACTGAGACTGGTCTTGAGGTGATGGGCGAGCCTTAGTCAGGCTCAGAGTTAGGCTTAGATTCTTGGGGATCCAAGGAAACAGGCTATATAGATGCACTTGAATCCCCTTCTTCAGAAGACGAGGAATTGGGCGTTTTCTTGCTACGTTGAGACTTCTGATTGGGCTTGCTCTCTCTACGGGGAGGATCTTCCCCAAGAATGTTGTTCTTAAAACAGGAATTGTCTGAGCTGCTAAGTTTCCACTTCTCCTCCAGGGAGCGAGTTCATGAAGCCAGAGTGCAAGTTCCCTTTTAGTCCTTGGGATTGGGATTCTGCTGATTTCCTGAAACAATATGTGACCATTTAGAGCATTTTTTGTTACCTTAGATGGCAAACGCAATGGGGATGTCAAACAAATTCATGCCGGAGGAGACCTTCAGCATACCTTTGATCGTGAGCGTGACAAAGTGACCGTGTGTTTGATTGCTGGTAAACTTGCACATATCGGTGATTGTGCTCGTGCCTTAGTTTTGAAGCGTTGTGATCATGAGATTGTCGGTGATCATGATGATCTAGCATTGGCTTAATATGGTGATCATGCGCGTTATTCATTGTGCATGTGGTAACTGTGCTCGTGGAGACATAGGGCTTGGTGATCGGGCAATTGCAGGAAAGCATTAGCATTTAACTGAAGGAGAACTATTAACATTTTTTAATCGTCTTTCAGCAGCTCTTGATACTGATGGGGGTAAAGATAAATCTGTGAGTGAAGTGTATTTTCATGGCAACTAACAAGGTATTTGTAAACATGGGGAATCACTGTTTGATCCCTTCCCAGGTCTAGCCTTAGGAGGTGATCACAGAGTGCTTGTCGGTGTCAACAAGGTATTCTCTACAGTGATTTCTGATGCTTTGGTGATTGTGCTCGTGGTTTCTTATCCCTTCGTTAACCTTTACACTCCTCCTCAACCTGTGGAGGGGTATCCTTTTCTTCCTGGAGTAAACACACACGTAGGGTGACCATCCTTCTTTGCGCGTATGCCTGGAGAAGATGTTCGTTGTTCATCTTGTCCCAGAGCACAATCAACGTCCGTATGGTCTTCGAAGCAGCCCTTGTTGTACATCGGGATGTTCCTGCACATGGAGATGGAATCAACAAGGAGTCCAAGGAATGTCGCTGGACAGGAGATGGACTAAAGTGTAGCTTGTCATCCTGACCAGTAACACTCGTGGCAGGTCTTTTCTGAGACTTTTCACTTGAGGCAAGGGTCTTACCTTGGCCCTTGCACCTCATACATCAATGCTTCCCAAAGGTGGAAGGTTTTAGAACAGTACAATGCTACTCCTCATGCAAAACCATGCAAAAGAATCAGAGGACTCAAAAGACTTCTCCAAGTCAGTCGTCCTGTGCTTCACCTAATTCCCCTTATTTTACCTAACGGCAGGCAGCTCCTCAGCAAGGGAAAAATGTGCAGGAACAGACAAAACCAGTGATGGGAAGCGACCACACCACTTCACTGAGGTCAAGGATTTCTTAGGGCAGACAGATTCTCGGCAACCAGCAGCAACTTGTCTGTGGCAGCAATCAAGGATACATCCAGGGGTGTCACCTCACAGATCTCCTCAGCAGGCGGGGAGGCAAGAGGAGAAGCAACCGGCTAGTAACACTGCAGTGTTCTGGCAGCAGCTAGAACCTCCGGAGTTTCTCCGCTAAAGAGTGTCATCAATCATAAGGGTAGGCCACAGCAAACCCAAGTACAGGTCCTTGCGAGGGTTGTCATCCAATACGGCAGTGGGAGAACTTTTGGAGAGAGGTGGGGGAGTATTACCTTAGGAGGAAGGCAAAACTCTTGGCTCACTCAAAGAATTCCCTAAGGTAATGGCAGGGGGTCCTTTCCTACTTCCTACGACTAACACAGCCTCGAAGGGAGAGGAGCCTGCTGTCGTCTTTGATACCGAAGGAGATAAAGGAGCTAAAGAGCTTCTTGGGCATTAGCATGGGCATACCCAAGACCAAGTCCAAAGAATCTCTCAGACTTCTTCGCAAACTTAGACAACTGCTCGAAGGCTACTCTCATACCCTAAGGACAGGGGGAATCCTTCAAACAGTCATTTCCCCTACAGCAGCTGATAATTTGATGAGGGGCGACTTCCAGCCAGCTCATATACTACCTGCTCTATACGCAGGGTTTCCCAAGACACATCCCCATGTCCGACATCATCAATCGAGCAAAAGGAAAACAAACCTGTACTAATCGGTGGCCAAAGCCAAAGTAAAGGTAGAAACTGTCGGGTGGACGGGACTTGACCACCATCAGATAGACAACTATGTTTACTGCATTAAAATAGGTTAACGGACATTTCCAACTTCACTGAAGTCATGCTCTTAAGGTAGAAGGTTTGTATTACGTATAAAAGCAAGTCTAATTTTGTGTTGTAATAAATATCAACACAAGAAAATCATCTTCATAAGAAGTATCTTTTGGATATTTGAAAAAAAATAATTATTTTGCTAAATAATGGCCCAGTTTTGCATAGTTGACAGAAAGAGTATAAACGTAACACCTCTTTACGCTAAAATTGCAGTTAGAGGACTGGAAATATCATAACAAAACTCTACGTATGCACATAATGAAAGACTCTAGGGCATGGCAAAGAATAGCTTCAAGTAAACAAAGATGGATTAGTAAGACTTACCTTCATTTGCAACATTAACAAACATCTTCCTGTGTCATCACAAACAAAAAGGTTTCACATGTTTTTGCCTTCTTGAATTTAAGCTTATGTTGTATAATACAATAGGTAGGTAGATGACAGCTTCGCCCTTTTCAAAAAGATGCAAAAAATATTTTGAGTTACACTAGTAAGCACAAATAAAATTTATCAATGCTGAGAACAAAAGAAACCAAATTCCATTTCTTAATTTCAATATAAATAAAATGAGAATATATATTGCTAGCTAAAGAAAGACGTCATATACAAGATAGGGCAATAATTAGCATATTGTTTTCCTGAAAAAAAAGACTAATATCTTTTGTAAATTTTCTTAAAGAAATGTTTGTAGAAAAATTCTTCCCCCAAAAAGATTTATATCTCGCAACTTTTCCCACCTAAAAAATACAAGGCAAAGGATTGGTAAATTTCTATCAGAATAACTACAGCATTTTAAAAGAATGAAACTAAAATGGGAAAAATAAATTACATTCTTTATAAAGAAACATTCTTGATACATGGCAAATTGGTAAAACTTCAAAAATAATTTCTTAATAATTTAAGAGGGTCGATTTTTAACGACCTCTATTTTTTCCTGGGGTGATCAAAAGAAAGGTTTTAAAGCTGGCTATGATCAGGATCATTACAATTTAATAAAAAAAATCAAATAACCTCAAGTAAGATTGCATAGTAGCATTTCGGTCAATAGTAGGATACTTGTTCCCTTGTCCAAATTGCCAATTAGGAATAGCTTTCCTGACTCAATGATAAAATGTAATTAACATCCCTTTCCCGATCACCAGGCAACAAGCAGAGGAACCAGAAGGGCCATAACTAGGCCTTTACATACAGCATAAGAGATTAATGTCACGATGAATACAAGCGTTCACCCTAACTCTTTAAAATACCCTTCTATTCTACACGGCGGATTAATTGAAATGAGATCGGAATACCCCAATCAACCGTTTCGAACTGGATCTAAATAAGAGACAATCTTAAATCACCATCATCATTACAAATAGTTTGGGATGAAATGAAACATGGGTCCAGGGAGGCCATTCAGTGCTAACATGAAAAAGAGATGAAATTAATTTTATTCAAGACTAATATTTATCAAAAATTCCCTATAGCAAGGAAAAACAAATGCACAAAAACTTGGCACATCATTTACACATATTCATACAATTTAAAATACAAGTAACATTCTCACAGTTGAAAATATAAATATGACATATTGGCATATTTGGAAATGCTACACAAACTTTCGATACAATATCCGAGATTTATGATTTCAGTTGGGTTTGTATTTTGAATATCTAAGAAAAGCTAAATTACTAAAAAGTTCCCTAAATTTTATTAATTTGCAGTTTCTTTTAAAAAGTCTTGAGGGTCTCAATAACTACTTTAACATGACTAGTCGCGCATTCCTACACTTGCGCAAAAGGAATTATCCTCATGAAAGGTGAAAATCAGAATATGAACAACTTAATATAATCATACGTATATGCATACGACGTTGGCATCAGATATATTTGAACATATGAAACATATGTATTAAAATAACTAGTAAGTTATATGTTTTTCTGTAGTTTACAACGCTTCTATAAGGCTGAAATCACTGGCAGTCCTTTCCTCAGACAAACTCTAGATCGTTTATGACGCTTTAAGAAGGCTAAAACCACATCCACACACGCCAACCTCAAACAGTTAGCTTCTCCCTACATAAGTAAAATCTAATACCAAAATACCTGTACTATTTTAGCAATCCTACCTAACAATTCCTAAAATGTAAGCAACTCACAATACATTATCAGGTTATTGGAATTCCCTTGGGTCATGAATGACTATTTGCCCTTGCCTTGAATTCAAGCAGAATCGACAGTTCCCTTGAACTTCTTTCAAACTGTTTAGGGAAATGGACCGATGGTTTTCCTTTGAATTTGTCTTCACATTTCTCAAGGGCATGAGAAAAGGCTGTAAGATCCCTGTCCCATTCTCTACATGGCTTGCACAGAAGGTCCCCAACTTATAAACATTCAGATACAAACAAATCAAACTAACAAAATAAAATACTGTAATAAAACATTATCATATCATTCAATATAGTAAGCAAAATAATATTTGTAATAACCTGATATCTATTTCATATGAAACCCGACTATTTGTTGACTTTTGTATCTGAAAATCATAGGCATGGGGTTCAGGTTAGGCCTACCCTAGGACAAAATTCAAATTACAAACAATTGGACAAACAAACAGCTTCTTGGAACCCATTAAGTTTGTAAGTTGAGGACCTTCTGTAGTATGAACTTTGAATTAAGTGTACCATAATTTAAAGCTGTGAATAAAACTGCCTCATTTCTTTTTTACCAAAATGAATGTATTTATTTTCAATCTATACAAATATCAAACATATTACACTAATCTCTACACAAAGCTCTACGTTACAAGCTGAAAAATTACAAAAGTTCATTATGCGACTTATGCTAAGAAATTTTTTAAGTACAGCAGAAAAATTTAACACAGCACTTCCCATCTATATCAGTCACCAATAATGCTATCAATCAACTGAATCAATGTACAGGTGTCAATAACAGAAGAGCCTTAGGGAGAGGAGATAACGCAAATACAGTTTGGTGCATCGCTAAACGTATACACAAAACCCATTCGCTGGAAGAATAAATAGAATAAAAGGTTGCATACCAAAGATTAAGTAGAAGTTTATGGCTTTAATTCTTTCTCGTGACGTGGTGCTTCCAGTCGTAAGAGGGGAAAACAACAACTTGTAAACAGATTAAGTAAGGTCTTTTATCGGGGTCTTTATGGTATGTAAATCACCGCACTCTAACACCTAACAGAAAGTAAAAATAAAAAATAAATAAGAGTTCCATAACATTAGTACCTTAACTATCCCTACCACCTCATTTAGAAGGAAAATACAAATCTTTAAAAACTAAAGCAACAGAAATAACATTCACTGTTAAATATTAATAAGGAGAGAAAAACCAAAGCCAAAAGCCAAGGACCATAATGTACATTACATTGCATACCTTAAGCTAAAAACAAATGGCTTGAAAACATTGCACATAAATCTAGAACAAATGGTTTGAAATCATTGCACGGAAGTCTCAAAAATGGTTTCAAATCATTGCACATGTCAACAAAAAAAAAATGGTTTAAAATAATTGCACATCTAAAATAAATGGGTTAAAAGTCATTGCACGAGTCCAAACTATTACATCGTAACAATGTACTGCCATGAGCATTTAAAGGTAAATTGATAAAATTAGCTGCTGTTCCAAGTACTTCCATCACAGTCAATCAAGTGGCAACAACGATCCCCTCAAACTAGTTCAATCACACTTTGGCTCGTCTCCAAATGATGCATATTCTTAAATGCTCAAAGAAGTACTGCAAAATTAAATATGAAATGTATATCTTTATTCTTTGCTGCATAAACAAATATACCTGTAGTACTTAAGAACATAAGAGTAATGGTATTTCATGAAATCTACGGTACTCAGTGAAATAAATATATTCCTTAACAATGTGAGATTTTTTTCCAGCTCTCGTGCGCTCAAAGAGTCCGAGGATAACGTCAACCAATTCTTTAAGAGCAAAATATCAAAGCGACTCTTGGAATACGAATGCAATATAAACGTATGAACAAGACTTTCTTTAACTATTGCCAATGATACCTTCTGCTAATACCATACTTTGTACCACCGAACACTGGAATGATCAGTTGTTGACCTGCCACTATTATTATAAATACAATATATATATATATATGACTAGAGCATACCATCTACAGAGTATTCTTATGACTAGCTATTGCTCACTCAGTCAACACAAAAGATATAGAACTTTCTCAAAAAGTACCAACAGATGCCTCCCCCTTCGAAGAATGAAGAGCTGATAATAAAAGACTCTGTCATAAATAAAAATTTCCGTTATATATTTAGATATATATATATATGAAAAAATGGATGAGAATCCTTTCTGTTCGATTCAAAATTACCTTTGAACTTTCGTCACGGTCAACATACTCGATACATAGCAAATTGCTAAAACTTTGAGAATATTATTTCAGTAATTTAAGAGGGTTGATTTTTAACGACCCCTATTTTTTCTGGGCTGACCTAAAGAAATGTTTTAAAGCTGGCTATGATTAAGATCATCACAATTTAAATAGTAAATCTATTTGGGGTGGCCCAAATTGCAGGAAAAATTTATGAAATACATCACAAGGCAAAACCACGTATAAAAAATTAAAAAAGAAAATTTGCTTGTATCACTATCTGACTGACCATGCACTTGACCAATTCGACTGAACTTTATACTTTGTTTTTTAGTCGGATAAATTGTTACACTTAATTCTTACGGACAACATTGACAGCAGGAGCTATGAAGATTTTTCCTGTAAACACCAGAAATTATTTCAAATATATAAACTATTGCTTTGTCATAAGATTCATTGATGACATATTTAAGAAGTTCACATACATATAATCTTTTTTTAAATATACAAATAAAAATGTTCTCATATACACTAATGTTGTATAAATTTTAATTTCAATTATTGCACGCAATTCACACAACAAAATTAGAAAGAACATGCATACTAGTATACATTTGTTTCCCGTTTCTCAAATACTACCATCAACGTTAGTAATAAAAACAACAGGAAACGTCTTATTTTTTTCAGGATACGATACCTACTGTAGTTTGCAGACCTTCCAGTACTGCTATAAAGAATACAAAATGCACAACTTGAGAGAGAGAGAGAGAGAGAGAGAGAGAGAGAGAGAGAGAGAGAGAGAGAGAGAGAGAGAGAGAGAGAGAGTCAAGGACATATGTGAGAGAGAGAGAGAGAGAGAGAGAGAGAGAGAGAGAGAGAGAGAGAGAGAGAGAGAGAGAGAGAGAGAGAGAGAGAGAGAGAGAGAGAGAGAGAGAGTGTCAAGGATCTAGAATCCCTTTTTTAATTTAATTCCTATAATTATCATTATTGCTGATAACTGTTTCCATGTTCATATTGAGCGCAAAACCCAGGTTGCGCGGTCGACGCTTTTAGTCTTTGGCGAGAATTGAAATACTGCACTGTATGTCATTTGAACTATTACCTCCTCAGAAGATCCACCTTATTTTGGAACTGGTCTCAAATCACAGCAACTGCTATAGAAATAACAACAAAGCAAGAGTCTGACGAACCTAGAAACAAATCGGTCGTGCAATATTGACGACAGCAGAGCCAGGAATTTCCGTTGTAAATTTATGACTGCTTACGGACCTGCCTCTTCTAACTCCTATCTTGTAAGTATCATGACAAAGTGGGAAAATTCCACATTATTTTTTTTTTATTTCCCACCAAAAATGTCTTTGAAGGCTGCTAGTCATCAATGCATTACTTTAATTAGAGAAATGAAAAATGTAAGAGACAGTTCCAAAGCAATGCCTTCAAAAATTGAAGAGCTAAAGCTCTGCTTTACGTATAACTCTGAACAATATAGGCTGCGTACTGCCATACAGCTGATACAGCACTCTCTTTCTAGAGAAAAAAATATATGATATAGCATACTGCATTACAAATGCCTACATAGTCTGGTCTACTACAAATTCAACATGTTATACCATCTTTGGATAGGACGTTCCCACCTAAAACATTCACCTTCATAGATGGGGGTAGAGAACGAGAACTAGTATATAAAATACAAGTACCTTATGAAGGAACTGACAACAATTCTCACTTGATCCCAACCTTAAGGTACTGGCAACCCTTCAATATCAAGAGGGAATTCACACACTCCGAGTGTCTTATATCTACAACTTGAAACAGATCAACAACTCTGAGGATATGATCTATACCTGTGGTTGCCTTGCCCTCGCCCCACATAAAAGAACTCAGCGACGCATTCAGAGCATATCGACTCCAAATGGAAACTGTTACCTATGAATACAAAAGCTTAATAGAGTGAACAATTTCACTTTCTGCATCTTCATAATTTCAATCTGAAACACTATTTATAAACTTTCAATGTGGCTGAAATCTTGTAATAACTTCAGACGTAGCTAACTTACAAGCGTGACTTACGCAGGCGTGGCAGCATTTATAAGATAATGGACTCTCAATTTTCGTAAATTTGAACAAAAGTTCTGCCACCAAATCTTAACATTATATATGAAACTATAAAAATACTTCTCAATATCCTACTTGGACTTACATTCACTAGAATGAAAAAAGAAAACATATTTATGAAAAAACGAATCCAATTAAATTTCAATTATCCTTAGTTTTGTGCTAGTGTGAAATCACATAAAAATATACTGTAGTAAAACATCCACGCTCCAACCTGATAGTTTTTACTTTGTATGGATATTCCTGTGCTTTTTCATGTGATCTCTGCGAGCAAAGGCTTTCCCACAAAAGTCGCAAACGTATGGTTTTTCGCCGGTGTGATACCTAAGGTGTACGGTAAGTTTGTATCCAGCTTTAAATTCTTTTGCACAGTACGCACAGGTGTAGATACCATCGGTTTTCATTTGTTTCACCCTCTTGACTTTTGGTTTTGGGGGAGTGGCGGATGTCTGCGTGGAGGCATCTCCACCACTTGGATTTTCAACAACCTCAGTGCAATAAGGAATGTGCTTGGACTTCTGGTGTGTGCGGAGGACGTCCGAACGTCCAAATCGATCGCCACAAAAGCAGACATACGGTTTCTCCCCAGTGTGGGTTCGGAGGTGGCGAGAGAGCTTGTAAATTGATCCGAATACCTTGTTGCATACATTGCATTCCTGTTTGTTTGCATCATCCACAGACTGCATGCTAAGCTGTGATCCATCCAGAGGTTCCTGTTTGATGCTGGATGCTTCAATAGTGGTGATCTGCGTTGTGCCATCAACTGGCTCTTGCTTTATGATGTAATTCTCTTGATTGTTAATGGGTAATATTTGCTTGTTATTCTTCGCTTCCAGCAACATCTGTCTTCGAACTTCTGGACTCACTTTGTGTTTGAGCGAATGAACCTTCAAGTGATCGCTGCGGGCGAACCTCTTACCGCAAAAACAGGCGTACGGCTTCTCACCAGTGTGGGTACGGCGGTGGAGGGTGAGCTTGTCGGAACGAGAGAAGGATTTTGTGCAGATTTCGCAAACGTGACGTTTTCCCTGCTCCTGGCCCGTCCTGCCAGTTCCTTTCGACGAAGTATGTCTCTCTTTCGAGGGTGCAGGAGTTGCGATTTCCATCGCGTCGAGTGGGGTCACGGTAGAGTATGTCTTGTAAAGTGTAGACTCCTCTGAAAAGGAAAAGAAAAGTTTATTTAGTTTGAGATGATTCAAACTGGGAAAGCCTATCACCTCTATTAGTTAGCCCGAATACGGAAGTAACATTCTAAACTTTCAAAGTACTAGCCAGAAGTTTCTTAAGCATGATACGTATACCTGTATCTTTTTTTTTGGCAAATTACAAGTTTAAAACTATTTTAGAAGGAATACTTAATTTTGGTCAGATGTGTAGTTTGGAGTCTGAAATACAGAAGGTCCTCAACTTACAAACTTAAGGTTCCAAGAACCTGTTTGTAAGATTAATTGTTTGCAAATCAAACTTTGTTAAATTTTGGCATAGGGTAGGCCTGACCCAACTCCCATGCTTAGGATTTCAACGGCAAAAATTAACAAATAGTCCCATTTCAGAAGAAATACATATCAGGTTATTCCAATTGTCATTTTGCTTACTGTATTAGATTACATAATACTGTCTTATTACAGTATTTCATTATCCAATTACAATTTATAATCTTTTGATTCAATAACTCAGATTTATAATTTCAGTTTAATTTGTGTTCGCATCTCCAAACGTATGTTAAGTTGCGGGCCTTCTATAGCTTTCTGTTGTTTTTAAGTGGGATTCAAACAACCATGGACTTCCATTACTTTTCAGAAATCAGTAGGAACTCATTCCAGTGTGAAAAATGTTTGTTTTGATGAAAAAAAAAAATATATATATATACAAATACATTCCAACCTAATGTGATATACCAAGTCCTTACCTGATTGGAGGAGTAAAAAGGCACCCTAAGCTGACACAGGGCACTGTGCCACTTCAAAAATCCTACGTAAAACTTCCATGTACTTAGGTTGTACACACTTATCTAAATTAGTAGTTTCTGATGTACCATAATGATCAACAACCCCTTATGGTTCTTAACCCTTTTATCCCCAAAGGACGTACTGGTACGTTTCACAAAAGCCATCCCTTTACCTCCATGGACGTACCAGTACGTCCTTGCAAAAAAATGCTATAAAATTTTTTTTTTCATATTCTTGATAACTTTTTGAAAAAAATTCAGGCATTTTCCAAGAGAATGAGACCAACCTGACCTCTCTATGACAAAAATTAAGGCTGTAAGAGCAATTTTTAAAAAAATATACTGCAAAATGTGCTGGGAAAAAAATAACCCCCTGGGGGTTAAGGGTTGGAAATTTCCAAATAGCCTGGGGGTTAAAGGGTTAAACTACAGGATTGTATGTATAAACCAGAACCCTCAGCCTTAGTAATTGCTAATCTTTGAGAATAATGCTAAAATGACAAATTCGAAGATAATTTGTATTTTTCCTAACCATACAAACCTTAGCTATTTACAAAGGGTTATTACTTTTAGCGTAGCTGAAATGGCGAGCCATTAGAATTTAACGAGGGTGTATTACCCCCCGCGCTAGTTAGCGGGGGGGGGGTAGGGGAGTGGTAGCTAGCTACCCCTCCTCCCCCTCACACACAGGTGAATACTCACTTTCACTTAGAGGTAGGACTTGTCTTGGGGGACAGGGCTGGCGGGCAAATATGTGTAAATAGCTAAGGTTTGTATGGTTAGGAAAAATACAAATTATCTTCGAATTTGTCATTTGTTCCGTAACCGAAATACAAACCACGCTATTTACAAAGGGTGACTTATCCCTTAGGAAGGGTGGAAAGTCCCCAGCCATACTGGCTTTGGCTTTACCCGGGGACTCAGAATCCGAGTGAGTCGCACTCGAGAAAAGGAGTCCCTGCACCTCACAAGTTCCTTGCACCGCAAGGAACCATGTGGCCTACGTAAGCTTGTGTGTGAAGGAAGAAGTGTGACCCGTCTTAGGCAGTTGACCTGGAGTTCCAGAAGGAACTCTGGGTTAAGACGTTCCCAATACCACCTCGTCAGGGTATGGGGGACGCGACAGTATTGACTCAATACTCGGAACACAAGGAAGCATGGTTTACCTGCAGAGGTTCGAGGTCAGCTATGCAGAGACCAGGATGCTGCTTCCCCGTAGAGGGGATGATGAAGAAAGAAGTAAGGGCCAGACATACTTCTTTCGTTCATGCAGACTAAAACCTGATAACAATGCCCTCAACCTTCTGCTACCTGTCCAAAAAGGAGCCTGAGGTTAGACCAGCTGTTGTGTAGCCACCACAGAGCGATAGAAAACGTATCGAGACTCCTGTGGGTCACGCCCTGCAGGAAGCGGGCTGCGAAGGTCATCAGACGCTTCCAGACTCCAGCTTGTAGCACCTGCGTCACAGAGTAGTATTACTCGAAGGCGAGGGACGTTGCGATGTATCCAACATCGTGCTGTAGGGCGACGTGACGGGGGAGGGTCTGAAGACAGGTCGAGATGAATGTCCTTGAGTCCGGGCTGAAGAGGTATACTGGTGACTCTCCCCCCATGTCCTCCTTGTGTTCCCAAATCGGCTGCAACTGAGGCCAAACTGCAGCTGTTCCCAGCGCTAACCTCTCGATTCCTGTACTGGCAAGAAAGAGAAGGTCTTGGGACATCAGACACAGAATGGAGACTCAAAATCTTGAATGAATCGGACCGAAGGGTCGGGACCCACAGATTCTGAGTCTAGCCAACAACTCAGGAGCGAGCCTGAATGTTGCCTTCCCCTCTTCCTTAGAAAGGGGGGGAGTAGTAAGAGACCAAGAAGATTGCTTACACACTGGCCGTGGCCAGAGTGAGCAGAAGACCCAGGGCGGAATACAATCCGAGGCCTGTCGTAAAAGGGTCTTGAGAAGATCTCTTAAAGGACTAAAAGTCCGAGCCATGCTCCAAGTTGGAGGTCTTCCTCCGACTAGGGCAGGGACGATCGTAGCTTCGCATGAGCGAGGATAGATCCAGCGGGCAGGAAAAAGTTATTCCTTTAAGCCTGAAGGTCAGGGAAAGGCTGAGCGACAGGCTTCATTGCCAAGAGCGGAAAGGAGTTTCCTCCCGCCGAAAGGCAATAAGACCGTTATTGCTGGAGAAGAGGCCTCACGGGAAGAGGTATATCTCCCACGGCACCAACCACCTTAGACTCTTCACTTTGCCTGGGAGACCCCTGTGGATGACTATCGCAGATGACGCGACCTCCGTACCGCGACTGTAGCGGGTTGTCTCTTCTAGAGGAGGAAGCGTAGTGTCTCCAGGCATGAAGCCGAAGCGACGCCCCGGTTCGGGAGAGATGTCGCAGTGTGGTTGCTTGAGTAGTCTGCGCCGTGGGAGAAGCTCTCCCGGGAGTTCCGTCAGGGGAAGCAGAGGGTCCAGAAACCGTTCTGCACATAGTCCCAGTGGAGCTCTCCCATTGAAAGGTTGACAGACAACCTGGTTTGTTGAGACCCATTGTCCGCAGACAAAAAGGAGGGAAGACGCAGGCGTCGAAGTTGTCCCACCATCACCGGAATGCATCTTGCCAGAGTCTCGGGGTCTGAGACTGGGGGGAAAACTAGCGGAAGCTTGAGGTTCCAAGCTGTCGCGATCAGGTCCCCCAAACCAGCACTTGCTGGTTACCCAAGGTCAAAGACCCCTAGGTACACTCTCTCTATGAGGCTCTGCTCGGATAGTCTGAGAGAAACATTCCCCTGCCTGGAATGAGAGAGCCGATGGTGGAATTGAGAGAATCTCAATCATCCCGATATCTCTACTGCAAGATGTGAAGGTGTGAAAATGCGTCCCCTGCTGGTTAGCATGAAGTCGACACGCAACGGGGCGACTTGGCAGGAGCGGTAGGATCTGAAGAGGGGCCAGACTAAGGCCCTTAAGCCTGCCTGAATGATGGAGAGGTATCCTTCAGGTCTTGACCATAGGCCTGGACCGGAACATGCCCCTCCCCCTTTCCTTTGACGAGTCCGAGAACCGCATCAAGAATGTGGGGAAAGGACGAGAATATCCACTACCATCAAGAGGCTCCATAGGTCAACACCCATTGTAGGTTTAATAGTTCCGCTGGTCCCATAGGGCCAGGGAGTCCGGTTAAACATTGCCTGAAGCCACCGGAACTTGGATCGCCCCACATGGAACTTATCCTGAGGCGACCGTTCGGACTATAAACGGGTCAATGAGGAAAGAAGAACTAGGAAACGTTCCAAGGTAGGGCTGAAAACTCTGCTTGACTGAGAACAGGTACTGCGACTCTCCTCAGTCTTGCCACGGTGAACCGAAAGGAAGGCTCGGAGGATGTGGTAACAGAATCTGGCGTCCCCAGGTGGTCACCCATCCAAGTACCGACGTTGCTTAACCTCGCTGGACGGACGAGAAGCGGGGTTTCCAACGTGGTAAGGCGGTTGACTCAATATCATGGCCAGATACTCCAGATGTTGAGGCAGAGGAAGAGAAGGCTCCAAGCAAAATACCATGAGCCCACACTCATGGTCAGCATTCGGAAGCTTTTCCCGGCGCTGAAGAAGGTCGAAACCCGAGCCTACCGGAGTTGACCAGCCCTCCAAACAGCAGAGGAGGCGGAAGTCTGCACCTGAGCGGCCAAGAGGAAGGCAGGGAGAGTTCTCTGGGGAAACAAACCTGCTATGCCACGGCGGGATAGCCACACTGCATCATAAGCAGGAATACTTGCAGTTTAGGCTGAATTCGACGAGCACCCTGGAAGATGGATGGAATGGAAACTGAAAGTACCCGTCCTTCCGATCCAGGGTTAAAGGAGTCCTGTCGCCTCGTTACCAGTCTGATCGATTCTGCTGGTCTACGCTGGCCGAAGTTTGTTCGACAAACTTGATCAGGGCTGAGAGGTCGACTATGGACATCCCCTCTCAGATCCTTCCTTACAAGAAAGGATCGACTGAGGGGGCCGGGGGTGAAGCCGTCGATGATCCTAAGGAAGACCTTCGCCTAAGGTATGGATCATTCTGCCCAACCGGGCAACTCTGCTGATGCTATGGCATAGAGGTTCAGAGACACTGAATTCGCTGACAGAGACGGCAGGCGCGATATCCTTGGCTACTCACAGAGATTGTGCGGGAATGGGCATCGGGAAGCTGTCATTCGGATGAGTAACCTTAAGCATCCTCCCAGCGAAAAAACCTGCAATCCTAGAGTTCGTGAACTCCTTTTAGGACTATGCCCCCCCGGGGGAGTCTCCCGAGCCATCTGTTCCTGACAGGAGGAAACTGCAATTGGACACCTTGTCCCAGTTGTCGTAGCCGATAACTTAGGCCGACGTGGTTGAAAGAAAAGGGAGCTGGAGCCCTGCAGAGTCTGGAAGAAAGCGCCTTGGAGGAGTGAAACCGGAAGTCGATTTACTCCGCACAGCAGACGTCTAAGTCTCTGTCCTTGGGCAAAGACAAAACTCTTCTCAAGGATGGAAGGGTGTCTGAGGTCGTTGACCTCCACAGATGAGACACCCGAATGAAGCCTTCAGTCAGCGCGTCCAGATGGTACAAACATCGAGCTTGTCCGCAAGTAGATACTTAACGACGAAAGGCCAAGGTGCCTGAGCTCGAGAGGAGGAAAGTACCCTTGATCTTCCTGTAGCTTCCTTGAACCAAACCTCGGGCCGTAACCGAGGAGGGAAAGAACCTGGTAAGCTCCCAGAGGAAGAGGTAAGCAGTCACCCCTTGTCCGATGGAGAAATCTTCAACGGAAAGCCCCCCCGCCAAAAATCCTTCCAGGGCGGGAGAAGGAGAGAGTACTCGTGCAGGAGAGGGGACCCTCGAGACCCGACCTCTTGGGAACCAACTTCGCCCTGGGGGAAGTCACCACGAAGTCCACTCCTCTCTTTCTCTTCAGCGTAGGAGAGACAGCCGCTGGTTTGTTACCCTGGCCGGTGAGTGCTGGTTTCATAAACCTCATTAACGCCCGTGCCAGCGGATCAAACCATGTCTGCTGCTCCAAGGACACAGAGTCCGAAATCCTTGCTAAGGTGAAAGGGATCGGGCGATCCTTTGGAGAGGACACGACGGTTCCTGCCTGAAAAGAAGGTGGGAAGAATGCTGTACTAACCTGTCTTCGTCCTGCACTACCAACCTGTGCTTGGATGGAGGTGATCCCGAGTGCCGCCTAGGAGCACGCGTCCCTGCTGCTACCACCGGCTGTGGAATTCGCCGCGAACTATGGTCGCGCGAGGGGCGAACAGTCGCGCAAAGGCGAATGGTCGCGCGGGCGCGCAGGCGAGCGGTCGCGAGGGCGCGCAGGCGAGCGATCGCGAGGGCGCGCAGGCGAGCGATCGCGCGGTGCGCGCAGGCGAGCGATCGCGCGGCGATGCGCGCAGGCGAGCGATCGCGCGGCGCGCGCAGGCGAATGGGCGTGACGGCGAGGGATCGTGCTGCCGCGTAGGTGAAGAAGATCGCTGGCGGTAAGCGATGGCGAGCAGCATGTGTAGGTGAATGATCGCGTGATAGGGTGCGATGGTGATCAGCATCCGCAAGAGGGCGAGCGTTCAGGGTTGTGCGATGAGGAGCAGCATGCGTAAGCGGGCAATCGTGCAGGGTTGTGCGATGGCGAGCAGCATGCGCAGGTGAATGATCGCGTGAAAGGGTGCGATGGTGATCAGCATCCGCAAGAGGGCGATCGTTCAGGGTTGTGCGATGAGGAGCAGCATGCGTAAGCGGGCAATCGTTCAGGGTTGTGCGATGGCGAGCAGCATGCGCAGGTGAATGATCGCGTGAAAGGGTGCGATGGTGATCAGCATCCGCAAGAGGGCGATCGTTCAGGGTGGTGCGATGAGGAGCAGCATGCGTAAGCGGGCAATCGTTCAGGGTTGTGCGATGGCGAGCAGCATGCGCAGGTGAATGATCGCGTGAAAGGGTGCGATGGTGATCAGCATCCGCAAGAGGGCGATCGTTCAGGGTTGTGCGATGAGGAGCAGCATGCGTAAGCGGGCAATCGTTCAGGGTTGTGCGATGGCGCGATAACGATCAGCATCCGCAGTTGAGGGTCGCGCGATGGCGATCAGCATCCGCAGTTGAGGGTCGCGCGATGGCGATCAGCATCCGCAGTTGAGGGTCGCGCGATGGCGATCAGCATCCGCAGTTGAGGGTCGCGCGATGGCGATCAGCATCCGCAGTTGAGGGTCGCGCGATGGCGATCAGCATCCGCAGTTGAGGGTCGCGCGATGGCGATCAGCATCCGCAGTTGAGGGTCGCGCGATGGCGATCAGCATCTGCAGTTGAGGGTCGCGCGATGGCGATCAGCATCGGCAGTTGAGGGTCGCGCGATGGCGATCAGCATCTGCAGTTGAGGGTCGCGCGATGGCGATCAGCATCCGCAGTTGAGCTAGTAGCTGGCGAACCATGTTCCTTCAGAAGTGTTGGAGAACGTTGGCGTGCCAGCTGTAACACACGTGGGCGATCCGGAGATCGCTGGCGAGCTGATGATCGCTGACGAGCTGACGATCGCTGGCGAGCTGATGATCGCTGACGAGCTGATGATCGCTGACGAGCTGATGATCGCTGACGAGCAGAAGGCTACGCGTGGAAGCCTGTGCAAAGAAGAAGAGTCCTTGACCCCGACCTGAACCGAAGTTCTAGATCGCGAGGGCGAACGTGGGCGCACAGGGCACGTAACAGGAACCGCAGGGAAGATCATCTTGAAAGCGCTGACGAACAGGAGAGCGCTGACGAACAGAAGGGCGCGCAGGGAAACCCTGACACGCAAGGGAAGAACCCCCGTGGGGGGCAACCCTTAGCCCCGAAGGGATCGTTGTCCGCCGGGAGACTGATGTCCGTCGGAAGACCGCTGTCCGTCGGGAAGACCGTTGTCCGTCGGGAAGACCGTTGCCCGTCGGAAGACGAGATTATACTGCTGTCCATCTGCACCAAGACGGAAGATCGAGAAAAAGAAGTTGTAGGCTGCAAACGGAGATTCAAAAAGGCGCCTCAAGCACCCTTATAGGGAGATGAGAGGCCCTTACGACGAGGCGGACGGAGGGCCTTACGGCGAGGGAGGCCAACAGCAACAGCAACAGAAGAAACCTCCGAAGAGGAGTCTCTATGAGTGTACTCTCTCGCGAACGAAGAGAAACACTTCGTGGAAGAGACTGGTCAGCCAGTGACCTAAAAGGGGCAATCCTCCGAAGAGGAGCTCCTGCAGTTGCCCAGCCCCTTGAGCGAAACTGCAGGTGCGACCGCTCAGCACCAAGAGCATAGTCGCACGAAAAAAAGGCAAGAGAAGAACCCCCCAAAAGAGGAAAAGCTCAAGCCTGGACAGGAAAAAACTTCCCTCGGAAGGAAAGTTATCCGCCCAAGGAGGCAAGCCTCCTGACTGTTCTAAAATGAACTGGAGAGCTGTCCGTCGACACGGGAGTACTACCAGTAGAAGGAGACACGCCCCTGACGACAATACAAGGGGGGAGGCAGCAACAGCCGAATCCCCAGGACTCAACCAGACAGCTCACACCGTTGCTATATTACAGAAACGAACTAGATCGGTAACTGTAAAAAAAAAAAAAAAAAAAAAAAAATAATATTAGTACACATTCATTCCCCCGGGAAGGCTCCGAAGAGGAATCCCGAGGAAAAGGAACAAGAATTACACAACAGGCACGTGCCCTCACAACCACTTACACTCGCGGAAGGAGAGCTGTAACCAAAACAGAATTATAACAATTATAATTATGTAACTATGTAATTATGTAATTTAAAAATGAATGAACACTAAAGAAAAAAACGAAAACCCCGAAAGGAATCGTTCTACAAGCTGAAAAATTAACAACTACAATTAGATTCATAAACTAATTGAAACAAAATGTACGGCGTAGCAACCCCACCCACACGGGAAGGAAGCTACAAGGGCGTAGTAAAACATAGTAAAAGGGTGAACGACCTCAAGAGAGAGAGAGAGAGAGAAAGACCGACGTCAACTGCTCGCAACCCATAAAATTAGGCCGTGGTGGCCTAACTGCCGAGGCCTCCACGTAGATATCGTACACTACCACACACACATCTGAAAAGGAAACTTACTTATTTCTATACTCAAATATATATACCAAACATGAAAACATGTTTACATATATATTGAGTAAAAGAAAAGTAAGCGATTAAGTAAAGACAAAACAGACAATGGCTGCCAAGCGAGGACCAAGACAGAGACGTCTGTCACAGTCGAGCCAAAAGTGAAAGTGAGTATTCACCTGTGTGTGAGGGGGAGGAGGGGTAGCTAGCTACCACTCCCCTACCCCCCCCCCCGCTAACTAGCGCGGGGGTAATACACCCTCGTTAAATTCTAATGGCTCGCCATTTCAGCTACGCTAAAAGTAATAACCCTTTGTAAATAGCGTGGTTTGTATTTCGTTACGGAACAAAGTTATATTACAATAGAAATATTTCTATTATTGTTAAGGTTATTAATAGTTCTGTTGTTTCAGTAATGCCCGAAATAATATTGGTGACACTTTGCGTTATTATTTCTATCATTATCACAATTGCTACTTTACCATCTATTGTTATAATGATTATATGGTTACTAATATCATATTTTCCTTTTTATATTTCAGTACTTTTAAATATAACATCAGTATAATTCCAATTATCATTGTCATTGCTATTACTGCTTTTATAGCTGTACTCTTTTTATGTAATAACAATAAATAAAAATATTTGTACTAATCTATTCATAGTTGTTATCACCCCACCTTTCCAAAAAGCAATCTCTTACAATCTCTGGAGAAAGAAGTCTGAACATATTAAGAGGCTGACACTATCTATCTATCTATCTATCTACTGTATGTATATATATATATATATATATATATATATATATATATATATATATATATATATATATATATACAGTGCATTAAATACCTCGACAACAGTAGATTTCAGATGCTTCAATATGCTTTTATTGAAATGCATTAAAAAAAAAAAAAAAAAAAACTAACTAACTTTGTAACAAAATCTAAGTCCAATGTCCCAACCGGACCAAAACTATATTATACATCTACCATGGTACTTCCCACAATTTTGGGAGGTAGCCAACATAAAAAAGAAACAAAAGAGGATTCCTGTCTCATTGTTCCTCCTTGCCTGAATAGGGACTCAGCCGAGTTTGGTCGGTACTGCTTGGGTGCCACAGCCCACCCTACCCAGTTTTCCACCTGACTCACCTACTGCTACTACCTCAGCAGTAGCAGCAAGGCTTATTGGAACCGTAACATAATCACTCGCCATTCATTTCTATTCCCAGCATGCTCTTTTGCCTCTCTCATGTCTTCCTTTCAAAATAGGGGTTTCTTCACATACATACATTCAATTTTTCTCTATCCATTGCTTTCATTTCCCACAAATGCAATCTCTACATCACAGTTGGTACAATCACTTTCTACAACAGAACTCTCTTTAACTGGCCCCAACACTTTATATCTTTTATTCACTCTCTGACATACTTCTGCTTCCACTCCACCATTTGCATCAACAACAGAACCCAATTATCTAACTGATCTACTTCCTAAAGTAACTCTCCATTCAACATGACATTCAATCTAGCACCACCCTCCCCTATCATGCATCTCGTAACCTTCCTCTAACCAACATTAACTCGCAACTACCTTCTCTCACACATCCCTCCAAACTCTGTCACTAATCGTCACAGCTTTGACTCCAAGTTTACAACCAATACAGTATCATCCGAAACAGCAACAAATTCACCTCCCACTCATTATTGCTCTCACCTGTCAGTTTCAATCTTCGATTAACCACTTTCACCTCTCTCACAACTCCATCAACAGACAAACAGAACAACCATGGCAACATCAAACATCCCTGTCTTGGGCCCACTCACTGGAAACCACTCATTCCCTTCATTCCCTATTTCAACACATGCTTTACTGCCTATGTATAATCTCTTCACAGCTTGCAACAACCTTCTTCCAATTCCATATAACCTTATCACATTCCACATTGCTTCCCTATCTCATCATAAGCTTTCTCCAAATTCATAAATCCAAAATATACCTCCTTACCTTTTACTAAATACTTCTCGCATATCTGCTCAGCTAAAAAAAAATCAGATCCATACGTCCCTTACCTCTTCCAGAGCTATCCTGTACTTCTAATATTGCATCCTCTGTTTTATCCTTACTCCTATTAATTAACACTACCATACACTTTTCCAACCACACCCAACAAACTAATACCCCTAAATTGCAACACTCATGCACTTCTCCCTTACCTTTGAATAACGGAATAATGCGCACACACACACAGTCCAATTTCACCAACCATTTAAATACAGTCACACCCACCCCCTTTAACCCTTTTACCTCCATGGTATTTGGAAATTTCCAACCCTTAACCACTAGGGGTTATTTTTTTTCTAGCACATTTTGCAGTATATCTTTTTAAAATTGCTCTAACAGCCTTAATTTTTGTCATAGAGAGGTCAGGTTGGTCTCATTCTCTTGGAAAATGCCTGAATTTTCTCAAAACATTATAAAAAAATATGCAAAAAAAAATTTAAATAGCATTTTTTTGCAAGGACGTACCGGTACATCCATGGGGGTAAAGGGATGAATTTTGTGAAACGTACCTGTACGTCCTTTGGGGGTAAAAGGGTTAACATCTCAGTTCTCATACCATCCATACCAGATACTTTTCCTTTTCTCGTTTCATCTAGTGCAATCTTCACTTCCTCTCTTGTAATCCCTCTCTCTCATTCTCATCTCCCATCACTGGCACCTCAACACCTGCAACAGCAATTATATCTGCCTCCCTATTATCCTCAACATTCAGCAAACTTTCAAAATATTCAGTCCACCTTTTCCTTGCCTTATCTCCTTTCAACAACCTTCCATTTTCATCTTTCACTGTCTCTTCATTCCTCAATCCATCCTTCTTTACTCTCTTCACTTCTTTCCAAAACTTATTCTCATCATAAGAATGACCTAATAATTCAGTACCTTTTTTTTATTATTCATTCAATTATAAGAGTAACTATGTACAGTACATAGTTATAAAGTTTGTCTTAGTTTTACGTGCTAGTACTGACCACCTGCGAGCAAAATATTTATAAGGTATTTATTTAAAATTATGACTTTTTCTAATAACATTTTTTTATTCATTCAATTACAAGAGTAGATATATAGGTACTGTACTTGCAAAGGTGATCCTAGTTTTTCCTTGTTAGCACAGATTAACAGCAAACAAAATCTTTGACAGGTAATAATTCAAAAGTAAGATTGTGTTTTAAATTATTGTTTCTATTCTTGATTCAATTACAAGAGTAGTTATACATGCAGTTTCAAAGGTAGTGATATACTGTACAGCAGTTGGAAATTGCAAATCATAAAAACTACTAGTTCTAGTGGATAGTTTTTATTTCTCATATTTTTCTTTTCAAAAAGAAATTTTTATAGTTCCGAGTGCTCAACTCAAAATATAATAACACAAACTTGAAAAATACAAGCAGTATCTAATAGATGCAAAGAAACCTTCTTTTCAGAGAAATAAACAACAACGGAAGAGTTGTCCAGGGTTCATCTCCTCCCTAAGTGTGACCAGTCGTAAGTGGCGATTGATCAAAAAGGAATCGTCATGCTGCTCACAAGGAAGCAATTCTACCGATGGGTAGAACTGTATTTATGGGTCAAGGTTATCACTGCCAGTTGGTATGATTCATTTAAGTAATAAAAAAGCTAATACTTATAATCAGCCAATAAATCCATAAGAGAGATTGGCAATGGAATGGGTAATAACCAGCTAAGTGAAAAATTTACATTATCACTTGTAAAAACTGAAATACGACCAATAGTCCAGAAAAGAAATAAATTACAGTAATAAAGTGACATGTTAACAATGAAAGAAGCAGTAGAGGTTCTACAGAAAGAGTACAGAGTAGTTCTACGCTAGTATTACAGCTCTGAACAAACGCGAAAACCAAGGTGGACGACTGATGGGTATCCGAGGTAATGTGGGGCACGTGATGAGGTTGCCATAAAATAACATCCTATGTGAAAATCCCGGCTAAAAATGATTCGTTTCAGTTACCTAAAAAGCAAACTAGTTCTTGTCTTTAATCAAATCTTTAGTACATACATACATATACCAAGGCACTTCCCCCCAATTTTGGGGGGTAGCTGACATCAACAAATGAAACAAAACAAAAAAGGGGACCTCTACTCTCTACGTTCCTCCCAGCCTAACAAGGGACTCAACCGAGTTCAGCTGGTACTGCTAGGGTGCCATAGCCCACCCTCCCACATTATCCACCACAGATGAAGCTTCATAATGCTGAATCCCCTACTGCTGCTACCTCCACCAGACAAAATATGCCAATTTTCAAAATTTTCAGAAGTAATTTGCGCTAAAGAGGTTTTTGTACAAAAATTATCTTTATGTTCAAAAACATACAGTGTAATAGGATGCATTGCCTGCTAATTCTGGTGACTAGAATGAGCAACTACAATGTGACGCGATTTGCCACAGTACTGTCATTTAAATTTGATGCTCAACTGATTAATGACTAGTGAATGAATAAATGTATGGGATTTTGGCCGGAGATGCCACTAAATGTACTCATGAAAAATAAAAAAAAAATCTGAATTTTTCAGACCATAAAATAAAAATATGCATAACACTTGCATCTAAAAACAAATATCAACACATTTATACATCACAAAATCTTAATTAATTACAAATAGGTTAATCTAATAAAAAATAAAACATAGTAGATTACTACCAAAGGCCATAAGGAGGCTCAATCATAACTTATCCCAAAATTTCATAAAGATAATTTATGTTAAGGCCATACTTTCTCCTGGTGCTCTATAGCGCCCAACAACAGTGCAAAAGATTGAATAAAAGATTACAATGAACAAGTACCAGCACAATGCTAACTTCTATAATATACTTAGGGATTGGATTCAGAATTTTAGGCCAGAGGCCAAGCACTGTAACTAGTGAGGTCATTTAACGAAAATATACTTGAGTGAGGAGAGTAAGTCGGAACATTAGTTCTTATAATCAAATTAACTTTTGGTTGATATTAAAACCAAGGCATTAAAACCAAGGCTAAGGGCTACTGTTATCCCTAAAAACTTTAGGTTTATTTTTGCCAAGGAGGGAGAGGACAGCCACTACTAATACAATTTACTTAGAATACAGTATAGAACCCTGTCTTTTCACATGAGTGGCCAATATTTTCTGATGTATACATACAGGGGTGGATTTTTATTTGCTTTACAGTTTGTTACCTCATTACCATGAATTTCCACTAAAGAGGGAAAATTCATAAGAAATAAACAGATTAGTGCCAACAGGAAATGTGAGAGCACCAATATTGTTCTTGCTGAACTAAAGAGTGGAAATTATTAAATTTCTGTCTAGTGCACTCTTAAAAGTTACAGTTTTTATCTAAGTTTTAACATATCATCAATTTACAACATATGATTCATTCACCATCATTCCCAGACTTCAAACCATTGGTAAATAATTTCACAGGACCTTTATAAACAGCACCATCTTTGAATTTGGAGCTGACCTCTTATATAAGAGTTAAAGTCTTTGTGAGGGATTTTGGGCACTTGGAAATTTCAGTTATGGCTTAATGTACGACATCAGGATGGGCAACTCCCTGAATTTTCAGCGTCTCAAGAGAAATATTGCCGTGTTCACCTGCTACAACTTGCAAAGGCTTTGATAATCTTGGTCAGCTAATTATCTTAGATACCAGATTTTTTCCAAAACATTGAAGGAAGGGCTACAGTGGTCAGCTTCACTACTACACACATGCCAGACTCAATTTTCCCTTCGCAAATTTATTTGTTATGTAACTCATTAGTATCTGCATAAATTTTCTCAAAATGAGATGTCTTAAATGCACCCAACCATATTCTAAGGCAAATACTATGAACTGTACAACATCAAATCTAATCTTAGTTTCACATGCACAATATATTGGGCAGTCTTATTCTATCTCTTATCTACACAGAAACTCATAGCCTCAATGACTTTTCATCTGCTTCCCAACTAAGACCACAAACAACTTTTCAAACATGCAATCATTGCTCAACCTATATTTTAGGGAATCAATTTGTTAGACCAAATGAGTTTAGAGTCAAATATCCAGCAAAAAATTAATTAACTTCGTTTCCATAAGGTACATTTGTATCTTCAAAGTTATAAGGTAGTGGGTAATACTTGAGGTGAGCCTTGGATGTAGAAAATTTTAAACTGTGCTCATCAATCTATTTAATGATGAAATCAATTGAGTTTTGTACATGTTTACAAGCTGATGTGGTGCCATCATTTGTGTAGTATATAATGCCAATCAACAGTGATAAGAGGTTTTGACAGTAGATGAAGCTTCCTTTACTAAGTTATTCCTTGCCATCACAAAACTTCAAACGACACACACACTAAAAAGTGTTTTCCACTTTTATTCTAAAGAATCTGTGTGATAATAAAGAATCTATGAATCAAATCATGTTACCATGACTACCCCTTTTGTTTTGTGGTTGGATTACTCCATTCCTAAGTATAATGAAAGGCTTCAACAACAGTACTCACCGCTATTGTCTTTCAAAACTGTTAGAACACTCTTGTCAAGGGCTGACAGTTCCTGTTCACACTCCCCAACAGGTCCTGGAATGAGCAGATATACGATAATGGCTAAAACAATTATAAATGAAATAAAGTTCTCATCAAATAACAAACATTATCATCATCATCATCATTCACATTTTTGTCCCGTTTATTCCTCCATGGAGTTGGCAATCTTCTAGATCTTCTTTATTGCATCATTTCTGAATTATTACCTATCTAAATAGATGAACGTGTAGGATCCGGGTCGGCACAATGGCCGAAAGGTCATCGAGTGCTGAGACATAACTGGGAAAGACCTTTAGTTGCACTATGACATTACAAGAAGATGGACAGCAAGGAGGAAGGGAAGCATGATACGCAGAGTGAAAGAGTAAAAGTGGTTGTAACTAGAGGCCAAAAGAACACTTCAAATATCCTTTTATAATGCCAAAAAGAGCCACATTAGGCACACATTAGGTGCTAATCCCATATAGAGAAAAAACTTATTTCTCCATAGTCGTCTATACCACCTTCTCTACTAGTTACAAACCACATTATTTTAATACTGTATGTCACGTAAATAACTTGATAATTTTGGAAACAAACTTGAACTTTTACTCTGTTTGCAAGACTGCAAATGCACAATCTGAGAAATACAAACCAAAATCATTATTATTAATGCTTTCTAAGTTGCCATATCAATTTTCTATTCCTGGGATAAAAAATTATATACATTCTCCCCTATGGTTTCTATCTTATGATTTTTGTCTGGATTCCTGTCTGGTTCAAGTCTTCTACAAATGATTTTTCATTGAAATTTTTTGGACCATCCACCTGATGCGTAACATTTAATTTTCTAATAAAAAACAATGCTCCATTCCTCTCCTCATCAAATTTCAACTATTTTCTTGTGCACATTTCAGTTGCAATTTCCACAAATACAATTTAAACTTTCAACAACCCGTCTTTAATTTTGTTATCGTACCTCTTTCAAAATCTCCTCCATACTATCTTTAAGTGCAGAATTAACATTTTAGCTATTACTGAACAGGACAGGCGTAACAAATGCATCATAAAAATTGCTGTTAACTTGTGGGATTCTTTACTCCTACTTACAGTAGCTAAGCAATCTATTTTCTTTTTACTCGTGGGACTCTTTACTCCTATTCCCAGTAGCCAGGCAATCAATTTCCTTTTTACTTGTGGAACTTTTTACTCCTGTTTAAAGTAGCCAGATAATCTATTTCCTTTTCACTAGTGGGAAGACTCTTTACTCCTACTTACAGTAGCCAGGCAATCTATTTCCTTTTTAATAGTGGCTCTTTACTCCTACTTACAGTAGCCAGGCAATCTATTTCCTTTTTAATAGTGGCTCTTTACTCCTACTTACAGTAGCCAGGCAATCTATTTCCTTTTTACTAGTGGGATTCCTTACTCCTACTTACAGTAGCCAAGAAATCTATTTCCTTTTTACTCGTGGGACTCTTTACTCCTATTCATAGTAGCCAGGCAATCAATTTTCTTTTTACTTGTGGAACTTTTTACTCCTACTTACAGTAGCCAGGCAATCTATTTCCTTTTCACTAGTGGGACTCTTTACTCCTACTTACAGTAGCCAGGCAATCTATTTCCTTTTTAATAGTGGCTCTTTACTCCTACTTACAGTAGCCAGGCAATCTAATTCCTTTTTACTAGTGGGACTCTTTACTCCTACTTACAGTAGCCAGGCAATCTATTTCCTTTTTACTAGCGGGACTTTACTCCTACTAACAGTAGCCAGGCAATCTATATCCTTTTTACTAGTGGGACTCTTTACTCCTACTTACAGTAGCCAGGCGTTCTATTTCCTTTTTACTTGTGAGACTGTCCTCCTACTTAAAGTAGCCAGGCAATCTATTTCCTTATTATTTTTTGGACCCTTTACGCCTATTCCCCGTAGCCAAGAAATCTATTTAAAATCATCTGAACTGTTGCCAGTCTTTTGCACTGTCCTCAGATCTCACATTCCAGTTTGTTCCTCAATTACTGATATGTTACAAGAAAACTGTACTGATATAACAGCACTATCTTATGTTCTGATTCATATTGTAGTTTTATCAAGAATGATCGTACTACAAAATACTTTTCATTACATTTTTTAACAAGCTTAAAGGCATCAAAATTACACATTGGGAAATTATTTCTATTTTTCCTAATACAATCCTGTAGTTATTTATAGGGATATCCATTCAGCTTTGCCAAAAGGATATTCATAAAAATAATGTAAGGTTTGTTAGTGACGGAACAATTGATATTTACATAACCTGTAGCCATGAAGCATAGTGTCTATATGCATAAGGAAGAAAGGAATAGGATATAGTTATATACAAACCACCAATCAGATATTTGGACAAAAATATAGATGTAACTAAAAAAATGCATTTAAGGTAAAAACAAAAATCCTCTGTATATCACTAATCAAAACACTTCCAAAGAATTTGTTGTCGTTCAATTTTGACATTAGTAAGCTATCAGCTGAGAAAACCAAATGTATTTTAATCCTCCATACTCAAAATCACAACATTAAAAAACTACAAAGTACTTTAATGATAACAATTACCTAGAAACCATGAAATACAAGATCTTATTTGTACTGAATCTGGTGGTAGTGGTGCCAAATATTATTATTATTATTACTTGCTAAGCTAAAACCCTAGTTGGAAAAGCAGGATGCTATAAGCCCAAGGGGTTCCAACAGGGAAAATAGCCCAGTGAGGAAAGGAAACAAGGAAAAATAAAATATTTTAAGAACAGTAACATTAAAATAAATACTTCCTACATAAAATATAAAAACTTTAACAAAACAAAAGGAAGAGAAATTAGATAGAATAGTACGCCAGAGTGTACCCTCAAGCAAGAGAACTCTAACCCAAGACAGTGGAAGACCATGATACAGAGGTTATGGCAATACCCAATTATTATTATTATTATTATTACTAGCCAAGCTACAACCCTAGTTGGAAAAGCAAGATGCTATAAGCCCGAGGGCTGCTCCAATAGGGAAAAATTGCCCAGTGAAGAAAGGAAATAAGGAAATAAATAAATGATGAGAATAAATTAAAAATAAATCATTCTAAAAACAGTAACAGCATCAAAACAGATATGTCCTATATAAACTATTACCAACGTCAAAAACAGACATGCCATATATAAACTATACAAAGACTCATGTCAGCCTGGTCAACATAAAAATATTTGCTCCAACTTTGAACTTTTGAAGTTCTACCAATTCAACTATCCAATTACGAAGATCATTCCACAACTTGGTAACAACTGGAATAAAACTTCTAGAATACTGTGTAGTATTGAGCCTCATGATGGTGAAGGCCTGGCTATTAGAATTAACTGCCTGCCTGGTATTACGAACAGGAAAGAATTGTCCAGGGAGATCAGAATGTAAAGGATGGTCAGAGTTATGAAAAATCTTATGCAACATGCATAATGAACTAATTGAACGACAGTGCCAAAGATTAATATCTAGATCAGGAATAAGAAATTTAATAGACCTAAGTTTCTGTCCAACAAATTAAGGTGAGAATCAGCAGCTGAACACCAGACAGGAGACCAATACTCAAAACAAGGTAGAATGAAAGAATTAAAACACTTCTTCAGAATAGATTGATCACCGAAAATCTTGTAAAACTTTCTCAATAAGCCAATTTTTTGTGCAATTGAAGAAGACACAGACCTAATGTGTTTCTCAAAAGTAAATTTACTGTCGAGAATCACACCTAAAATATTAAGTCATACAAATTTAAAGAAACATTATCAATACAGATCCGGATGTTGAGGAGCCACCGTTCTTGACCTACTTACAATCATACTTTGAGTTTTGTTAGGATTCAACTTCATACCCAATAATTTGCACTAATTTTAGCTAAATCTCCATTAAGGGATTCACCAACCCCAGATCTACATTCAGGGGATGGAATTGATGCAAAGAGTAGCATCATCTGCATATGCAACAAGCTTGTTTTCTAGGTCAAACCACATGTCATGTGTATATAGTATGAAAAGTAATGGGCCAAGAACACTACCCTGTGGAACACCGAATATCACATTCCTATACTCACTATGGTGCCCATCAACAACAACTCTTTGAGATCTATTACTTAAAAAATCAATAATAATGCTAAGAAACGACCCACCCACTCCCAACTGTTTCAGTTTGAAAAATGTTATTTTGATAAAATAAATTTTTGAATATACTTACCCGGTGATTATAATAGCTGCAACTCTGTTGCCCGACAGACAACTCTACGGTAAAAACTCGCCAGCGATCTCTACACAGGTTGCGGGTGTGCCCAACAGCGCCATCTGTCGTCCAGCTACCCAGTACTCAATGTAAACAAAAGACTCAATTTTCTCCTCGTTCCACTGCGTCTCTATTGGGGAGGAAGGGAGGGTCCTTTAATTTATAATCACCGGGTAAGTATATTAAAAACTTTATTTTATTATCAAAATAAAATTTTTCAATATTTAACTTAGCCGGTGATTATAATAGCTGATTCACACCCAGGGGGGTGGGTAGAGACCAGCAATATATGTTTACATTATTATGAGCTAAGAGTTTTTATTTCATTTTAGAAGTTATCAAAATAACAAAAACAAAATAAATAGGTACCTGGTAAGGTAAGTCGACTTGAACAATTTCTCTGCCTTTTAAGTACGTCTTCCTTACGGAGCCTCGCGATCCTCTTAGGATGCTGAACGACCCCTAGGATCTGAAGTATCAAGGGTTGCAACCCATACAACAGGACCTCATCAAAACCCCTAATCTAGGCGCTCTCAAGAAATGACTTTGACCACCCGCCAAATCAACCAGGATGCGAAAGGCTTCTTAGCCTTCCGGACAACCCAAAAAACAACAATAAAAACATTTCAAGAGAAAGATTAAAAGGGTATGGAATTAGGGAATTGTAGTGGTTGAGCCCTCACCCACTACTGCACTCGCTGCTACGAATGGTCCCAGTGTGTAGCAGTTCTTGTAAAGAGACTGGACATCTTTCAAGTAAAGTGACGCGAACACTGACTTGCTTCTCCAATAGGTTGCGTCCATTATACTTTGCAGAGATATATTTTGCTTAAAGGCCACATAAGTTGTTACAGCTCTAACTTCATGCATCTTCACCTTAAGCAAAGTTCGGTCTTCCTCACTCAGATGTGAATGAGCTTCTCGTATTAACAATCTGATAAAGTCTGACCAAGCATTCTTTGACAAAGGCAAGGATGGTTTCTTAACTGAACACCATAAAGCTTCAGATTGGCCTTGTAAAGGTTTAGTACGCTTTAAATAGAACTTAAGAGCTCTAACAGGGCATAAGACTCTTTCTAGTTCATTGCCTACGATCTCCGATAAGCTGGGGATATCGAAAGATTTAGGCCAAGGCCGAGAAGGCAGCTCATTTTTGGCTAGAAAACCAAGTTGTAGCGAACAAGTGGCTTTTTCTGACGAAAATCCTATGTTCTTGCTGAAGGCATGAATCTCACTGACTCTTTTAGCCGAGGCTAAGCATACCAGGAAAAGAGTCTTAAGAGTGAGATCTTTCAGGGAGGCTGATTGTAACGGCTCCAACCTGTCTGATATGAAGAATCTTAGTACCACGTCTAAATTCCATCCAGGGGTAGCCAAACGACGCTCCTTGGTGGTCTCAAAAGACTTAAGGAGGTCTTGCAGATCTTTATGTTTGGAAAGATCTAAGCCTCTATGCCGGAAGACCGATGCCAACATGCTTCTGTAGCCCTTGATAGTGGGAGCTGAAAGGGATCGTCCTTTTCTCAGGTAAAAGAGAAAAACAGCTATTTGAGCTACAGAGGTACTGGTTGAGGATACAGAAACTGACTTGCACCAGTCTCGGAAGACTTCCCACTTCGATTGGTAGACTCTAATGGAAGAAGCTCTCCTTGCTCTAGCAATCGTACTGGCTGCTTCCTTCGAAAAGCCTCTAGCTCTCTCGAGTCTTTCGATAGACTGAAGGCAGTCAGACGAAGAGCGTGGAGGCTTTGAAGTACCTTCTTTACGTGTGGCTGACGTAGAAGGTCTACCCTTAGAGGAAGACTACTGGAAACGTCTACTAACCATCGAAGTATCTCGGTGAACCATTCTCTCGCGGGCCAGAGGGAAGCAACTAACGTCAACCTTGTCCCTTCGTGAGAGGCGAACTTCTGCAGTACCTTGTTGACAATCTTGAACGGTGGGAATGCGTAGAGATCCAGATGTGACCAATCTAGGAGGAAAGCATCTATATGTATTGCTGCTGGGTCCGGGACTGGAGAGCAATAGATTGGAAGCCTCTTGGTCAGCGCGGTTGCAAAGAGATCTATGGATGGTTTTACCCCAAGTGGCCCAAAGTCTCTTGCACACATCCTTGTGGAGGGTCCATTCGGTGGAATTACTTGCCCTTTCCGACTGAGACAATCTGCTATGACGTTCAAGTCGCCTTGGATGAACCTCGTTATTAGGTAGATGTCTTGACCTATTGACCAGATGAGCAGGTCCCTTGTGATCTCGTACAACGTCAGTGAGTGGGTACCTCCTTGTTTGGAGATGTACGCCAAGGCCGTGGTGATGTCCGAGTTAACTTCCACCACTTTGCCTCGAAGGAGAGACTTGAAGCTTTTCAAGGCCAGATGTACTGCCAACAGCTCCTTGCAGTTGATATGCATGCTCCTCTGACTCGAGTTCCACAGTCCTGAGCATTCCCGACCGTCTAGTGTCGCGCCCCAGCCCACGTCCGATGCGTCCGAGAAGAGAACGTGATTGGGAGTCTGAACAGCCAGGGGAAGACCCTCTCTTAGGTTGATATTGTCCTTCCACCAAGTCAGACAAGACTTTATCTTTTCGGAAACCGGGATCGAGACCGCTTCTAGCGTCTTGTCCTTTTTCCAGTGAAAAGCTAGATGGTATTGAAGAGGACAGAGGTGTAGTCTTCCTAGTGACACAAATTGTTCCACGGATGACAGCGTCCCTACCAGACTCATCCACAGCCTGACTGAGCAGCGTTCCTTCTTCAGCATCTTCTGGATGGATAGCAGGGCTTGATCTATTCTGGGGGCTGATCGTCTTGTTGTTCAGCAACGTCCTCATCAGAGGGTTCCTCATCCGAAAACTGATGAGGAAACGGCAACGGAGTGGGCAACGTCTGGCTCGCTGAGTCCGGTCGCACTGGTGGATGCGTGACGGAGCCGGACGCAATATCATGGAACTGCTGCACAGTCTGTGAACTGTCAACAACCATGGGTGTGCGAGGAAGCACAGCGTCAACCCGAGACTGTCTAGACCGTCTGGGTTGTGTAGTCAACACCCTACCGGGTTGCTGAGGTTGACGCACTGCGTCAAAACAAGTCACCTCTGCTGGTTGTTGAACGTCCTGAACGTCAACAACCACCTCCGAGCGTCGCTTAACGTCAACGTGCGGCTGGCAACCCACACTGGGTCGCATCGGTGGAGGAACCACCTCAACTGGCAGACGCGAGTAGGTTACCTCAGCGTCAACAGGGCGCACAACCGACCGGTTGGAAGGTTGTTGGCCAGAAGGTTCGGTAGCAACCTTCTCTGCATTAAAGTCCTCTATCAAGGACGCAAGCTTGGACTGCATGTCTTGCAGCAAAGCCCATTTAGGGTCTACGGGAGCAGATGTGGCAACAGACGGGGTTAGCGACTGAGGCGGTACCGTTTACCATCCCTGAAAGCCTTGTTATGCGTGACATAATTGTACAGCAAAACTTCAAAGGCTCGAAAACAGCTGTGAAGTTGACCTGCAAACAACTTGGAGCGTCTCCTGGCCAGGCACCAGGGAGAGTCTACGAGAATTGAGAAGTCTATCTGGGCAGAAGCATGAACTCCCAAGCCGAGAACTTCTCTCGTGTCATATCAGACTCTCGCTCTATAAACCAGTTTAAAAGAAGGGAAAGCAAAGGCTGTATCCCCCAAACTCCTCCTGGTGAAAAACCAGTCGCCTAGCCAACGTAAAGCTCTCTAGGAAAGCGAGAGAGCACTAGCTTAAAAACAACGGCTTCGAAGTAGCTAGGCCTAGTGTAAGCTCTGACGTTTAGGCGAACAAGGAGCAGCAGTTACAAAAAGATCCGGACAAAGATCCTTAAAAAAATCATCATGATTTAATTAAAGTCCAGGAGGCTTAAGCAGCTTTAGGCTCCTCTCCATCTGACAGAGTCCTCAAGGGAATATCAGTAGGAGGGGGAACAGCAACTTCCTCATCTACAGGAACCTTGTCCGATAAAAGCTGAGTCTCAAGCAAGGGAGAGACCTACCGTGGTGGCAATGCTTTACAAGCAGAGTCCACACTCACTGGTGCATTAGTAGCGGACCAGAACGCAACGTCATGTAACTGCTTGACAGTCTGTGAACTGTCAACAACTGAACTGTCAACCACAACAGGTGCGTGAGGACGCACAGCGTCCACTCGAGACTGCTTTGACTGCCTAGACTGAGCAGTCAAAACAACTCTAGAATGCGGAGGTTGACGCACAGCGTCAAAACAAGTCAACTCCGATTGTTAGTGAACGTCTTGAACGTCAACAGGAGCATCAGCAAGTGGCCTAACGTCCAAATGCGGCTGAAAAACCACACGAGACCGCATCGAGTGTGGTTCTAAACAACCTGACTGACGTGACTAAGCTACGCCAACGTCAACAGTAAGCACAAAGGAACGTTAGGTTGGCTGAAAGCCAGGATATCGATGAGATAAACGGCTAGACTCAACGGACTAATCGGCAGAATAGTCTTCCATAATCGCGCTCCACTTATATGATTTGTGTTATCTTTTATATAACACCATTTTGTCATCAGTATGCCTTATACTTCTCTGGCTGTATGATTACTTGATAAACCCTCAATTTCATGAAAAATGTAATACATTTATTTTAGAGAGGGGATGTAGGATGTTTACATATAATGCACTTTGAAAGTTATTTGTATTCCCGCCATAATCTATTAAAGGCGGGAGATATTGAATCTGGGGCAGTCTCGCTGGAGCAAGCGTGCCCTCAACATTGTTATTGCATTGCTGCTCACCATGTATTGAATTGTGAATACATAACTATTGCACATTGCTCGTGTTTGAGTATACCCAACCTGCATACACAAGCATATACTGCATGTCTTGCCATACAACCCATTAAGGATCAACGGAAATGGTTGTGGTAAGAGACGAGGGTAACGTCTGTGACCGCAACACTTTGCCTACAAAAAAAAGACTCTCGGAGTCTGTGTTACGCTTTTGTTAGGCGGCGAGCAGTTATCCGATGACTGCATAGGGTCAGAGCTGTCCTAATGGTTGTAACCAGGACGCTGGACCTGTCCTGAAAGGACTGACTTTCGCTTAAGGGCTTCGAAACCTTGTGACAGGTTTCTTATGCGAAAAGCCTTCGGATGACGAGGAGAAACAACGTCTCTCTCGTTTTATGGTAGGGGAGATCTTGGTAAGATACACCCGATACCATAGAGGGAAAACGTCTGTTCGTTGGTCAAGGCCTCTCGAACCCATAAGTCGTTTGACATTACTTCTCCCCTGGGCTTGGGAGCATGTAAGAGGTCCCGGACTAGGTGAACGACAGGCACGAACAGACGAACCCTCGGACGCAACACTGTAACACTTTGCGCATATCACTTTATCACTTCGATTTTCTGTTTTGCACTTATTTCACTGAAATCGAAACTTTTACTGATTTCTACCTGAAACACGCAATTCTACCCTTCATTAAAAGGTAGTAATTGCGAAATCAGTCGTATAATGCATAGCTCATTAATACCAGCAAAAAACAGAAAACATATTTTAAGATAAAAAAAATCAGTGGCTGGGAAAGAGACTAAACACTAGTTCATATAACTACGTTTTCAATCTCCCACCGCACATAGCCTGGGGACAAGAATAAAAAACTAAAACGTTTTATCCTTCCTCCCCTTACAGCGACTAGGGACGAGAGTAACACGAGAACAACGTCACCCGCTTGAACGGAACGTTTTCTCTCCTCTCTCTCCCTCCGTCTCTATCTCTCTCTCTCTTTCTCTCTTGATTTCGCACCTAAGAGAAGAGCCCAATTATATTTCGTCAAAAAAACATGTTATTTGACTAAAGGAAAAAACTGAAAGGTTTTTCAAATAAAAACTTCCTTTAAAATAGAATTTAAAACATTTAAGCTAAGAAAGAATGAACAAAACGTCAGAATCGATTTACTCTTACTGCAAAGTGAAACCGTGATACACTCTCTCTCTATCGTAACGATAGAGCGCATGTTGAACGTCCTGAACGTCAACAACTGCGTAGCATAAATAAACTAAACGTTAGTTCATCTTTGAAAACAGTACGAAGACTATCAAAGAAATTCTTTCATAAAATATAAAATATATAGAGGAAAATCTATAACGTGATATAATTACTAAAAGCCTAAACACACTTCCGTCTAAGGGAAGGGTCGGCCATTTAAAAGTGAAAGAAAGCCCATACTCTCTTTGTCACCATAATTAAATCTATCCAAAACAAATTCAAGATTTAAGATGAAGATAAAACACCTGCATAGCGAAAGCTCAAAACTAGAATAAAGTACTTCACCAATTAGTTGTGAAAAAACTCCAGTTTAGCAACAGCGAGTAAGTACGTCTTGTCGATAGCTCGACAGAGAGAAAATTGAGTCTTTTGTTTACATTGAGTACTGGGTATCTGGACGACAGATGGCGCTGTTGGGCACACCCGCAACCTGTGTAGCGATCGCTGGCGAGTTTTTACCGTAGAGTTGTCTGTCGGGCAACAGAGTTGCAGCTATTATAATCACCGGCTTAGTTAAATATTGAAAACAAGGGCCTCATGATTAACACGGTCAAAGGCAGCACTAAAATCAAGGCCAATCATACGAACTTCCCGACCACAATCAAGGGATTTCTGTACAGCATTGGAGATTGTAAGAAGGGCATCACATGCTCCAAGGCATTTAAGACAACCAAATTGCAAACTAGGGAATAGGTGATTACCTTCAGCAAACCTATTAAGACGTTTTGCCAGAAGACGCTCAAAAACTTTAGATAATATGCGAGTTATGGAAATTGGGCGGTAATCAGCGGGCCTTGAGCTGCCACAAACACAATTACATAGAGGAGTAACATTACCAATTCTCCATCAAGTGCTAAAAGCTCCTCTTCTTGCTAACTTGCGCAAAATAACATAACTTTGGAGCTAAGAAATCTGCTGTCTTTATTAAAAACAAAGGAAAAATACCATTTGGGTCTACACTTCCATAAGCATCAAGGTCCATCAACAGAGCTTTAATCTCACGAGATCGAAAAGCTAAACTAGTTAGTCTATCCTCAGGAAAACAGGAATGAGGAAGTTCAAGTTTTTCATTACTCTGTTTACTGTCCAAAACATCAGCCAAGACCAGAGAACAATGGTAATCAAGAGGTATGCCAACCAACCTACACACGAGGCAGAAAATACGTAAGGACCAAAAGTAATATTCATGACACGAAGCTTCCAGATTGCATGTTAATGCTTATTGCAGTGAAGCCCTATCCTTCTACCTTTCTTTGTCTTGTGTCTTCATTTCTATCAGATCACCTATCCCATATGTAACTGATGAGCATTAAGGGGATTATTCATTTTTTTTAACTAAAGCAGTAACAGGGATTCAAGTACTCAAATTCAACAGGTATGCATTTAGATATCTAGTCTGCCCTCAACCCTTATTTGACATTTACAAGCCAATACTATCTAGGATACCTCTGAAATTAACAAGGACTTTCATTCTATCTCAAAAAACTGAAATAATGATACATAACATGTAATCTTTTGAAACAGAATATAAAGAAATTACAACTTGTTTGTTACAATTATGCGGATATTCTGCAAATATGTAAAGTCTTTGGACAGCACCAATAAGCCAATGATCAACTTATGTTCAGTAGAAGTGGATATGGATACAAAAGTGCTATCTTCCTCACAGAGGTATCAAGAACACCTAGCATGAGTAACAATAAATAGTTTTATTATCTGTGAGAATAAAAAATAACATAACATTGCCTCTATCTCAAATATAAATAGCTTTAGTTATTTTCATCTGTACTAGTCAATTCTATCATCCTTTGTCTTTCTATATGGCCATTTTATTTCAATATCCTTTATGGCTAGTTCCACATATGAGAACATTAAACAAATGGTAAAATAATATTTTACTTATAATTTCCTTTGTTTCCCAACCTTTTCCTGTCAAAAATCAAAATAGTGTTTGCATCAAATGCATATTAACTATTAGTTATGCTGTAATATTTGGATGATAATGGCAGTGACACAAACACAAAAATCAACATCAAAGCAGATAGCTGATAACATTTCAAGCCATTACATAATACAGTATAATTCATATATTTTATCACTACAAAATTATGATTCACAAAATATTAAGAAAATTGCAAAAATTAATACATTTAATTTAATGGTAAAAAATATAAATCGTTAAAATAGAAAATGAAATTATGAAAATTAGTAATACTTTGTAATTGTTTATAAATATACAAACTTCAATTATGAAGTAGGCTATACAGTAATGACAAGAGCAGTAAGTAATAATTTTACTGCAGATTCTAATTTTCAGCTACAACGTTTCACAGCCCGGCACTAACAACCTAATCCAAAATCTTAGGACAGTACTTAGATACTAGCAAATGCCTCTGGTGTAAGTAGCAAGAGATCACAAAGTCAAAGATATCAAGATATATATGTACACTTTTCCCTTCCAAATTCAACAAAAAGTATTTTTGCAGGATAATATACAGCTGTGGGGTAAAGCATACGAAGATGACAGGAGGAATTCATACAAGAACAACAGTAAAGGCTTATAAAAGGAACAAGTTATGTGGATCGGGGTGGTTCGAGAAATTTAGGTGCCTGTTTCAGTAGTAATTTATGCAAGGGCAAGGATCATCCTGGATAATTATATTATGATTGGGGGAAAGGACTTTACAGTACTACATCTTCAAGCAGAAGGAGAAAAATACAATTACTACTAGATTATACATCTTACAGACAGAATTAAAAATCATTTAAAGTATACAAGTAACAAATATAGATTGGTTCTACGCGTAACTATTCACATCACCGTTACTAACATGCGGTAATTTCCTAAAGCTTGCACGAAAGACTTCTTGAGCAAGAGGCAAAATCTAAAGCAAAAATGTTAAAGATATTGGGCAATCAAGTGATAAGGGATGGTGCAAAGAACACACAGCATCATCTAGTGTACCACACATGGCTGAAAGCAGACATATTGGTAACCTCACATGACAACAGGTTATTTTTATGCGTACACACAAAAGATATCGCTCTGCAGCTTCTGCAAGGTCCATGGAGAGCAATGACCACTAAAAAAAAATTACACTTCAAAACATTCAAGTTGTTTTCTATTATTTCTCCTATAAATATCAATCATAAAAAATCTCATTTTCCAGAAGAAGTTTTGATAATTACAAAGACAAAGTACTACATTATTAGAGGACAAAAGCAATTAGACAGTTACAAATCATACTGTGTATCAGATAACATGAAGGAGGATTAGCTCCTGAACCTTGTGGTAACAGAGTTCTACTCCCCAAAAAATGCATATCTGACAGAAGAAACTTGATATACAGTAATGAACTATAATTAATGCAGCATTAGAAAAAAAAGATTGAAATATTCAAATAAGAAGCCCTTACAAATCTCGAGAAAGTTAAATGTTATGGCCAATAGATTGAACATTCTAAAATCTTTATCAGAAAAAAGAAGAAGAAGAAGAAAAAGAACAATGTATCTATCCAAGAAGGAAAAAACTGGACAGTATTTATAAGAATGGTAAACCATCAATGAGAAAATTAAAGAGCTTGTGAGGAGAAAAAGAAATAACAGTAAGTGAAACAGTACAGTTAAATACATGAAATATCCCAAATCTTAAAAATAACTTGCATTTTCCTAATTATACAAACCTGAGTCCTTTAATAGGTGAATACTGTCAGTGAAACTGGATACAACTGTTAAAAATAAACGAGATGGCGGTAATTAGTTGGAGGGTAGCAGGTATGGCCCACCCAACCAACATGCCACTGAATTTCCACTTTGACTTTAATCCTAGGACTTGTGAGGTGGTAGAGGTGGGAAATGCAACTTGAATGGCTCTAGTTTGTATTAGTTAGGAAAAGTACAAATTACTTTGCCAATATTACTTCTCATTGTAGACTTAAGTCGCAACTGTTTTCTTATACTAGATGTCTCTTATCCCGCAAAGGAGCTACGTTTGATTACAGATCTGTAAGCAACCACCAACATGCCATGGATACAGGTAATCAGGGACCTGTGTGTCTGCTCCCGTAGATAATGGGCAGAAAAGGTCTGTCGTTACCCAACTCTTGTCTTCAAGAACAGTTTCATTAACAGGTTCTTCCTGAAAGCTGGCATAGATCCAGTATGTCTGACTTCTTGAGCTCAAATCCAGGATGCTTCCTTCATCTCCTTCCCAGCACCCCAAAAAGCATGTCCATGTCCCACAAAGTCAGAAAAAGTTATTGGATCTTTATCATATTTCCTTCTTTTGCTGCAAGAAGAATCATAGTGTCTTCCCACCCTAACAGCTGATCACTTCTTGTAGGGAAGAGATGTAAAAAGGATTTAAATAGTGAACGGCTGTAATGTAGGTCATAACAATGAACTTCTGAACCAAGGTGGAGATATTCTATCCTCTAGAATGACTTGTGACACAAGCCAAGCTATGCAGTTACCTACTTCCTTCGTCGAAGCTGGAATAGTAGAGGCCTGTCTCAAGGGTAGAAGCCCTATCTTCCATCAATCACCAGGATTCGAACAGGATCACTTGAGACACCTGCAAACTCGCAAGACATCCCCTGTGGCTTGAGCTCTCTAGAAGCTTCTCACAAGCCTCAAAGATTCTTGTAAAGAATCCAGACCTAAATCGTAGTTGAAAAATTATATCGAGGTCAAGTCGTATCCTTAAATGCGAAGATTGAGGAGCTTCCCCGATGAAGGAAGAAAATAGCTGATCTGGATACCATTAACATTTGGCCCCTTGGGAGAGATCAGGGTTATGCTCAGCCTCAATGTTATCTACCGACTGCGGAGTAATCAACGACATGGGAAAATCGGTGGAAAGGAGTAATCATCTAGAATCTCAGGGATATTAGAACACACACCTCGTAGCTTGTACAAGGGATTATAATGATCATAGGTTCCCCTTTCACTAGTACCATAGACTGGGAAAATTAGAGTGAAGCAGATGCCAGAGGTTTTATAACAGTCACTGAAGGACGGGAATGAAACATTTAATCATGAGGTGTCCGAGAAGCAGATACTGATCCCGTAGTGACTGGAAACAGAGACTGCTCAATCAGTGATGAACCATGTGACGATATGGAAGGCTGGGATTGTGGAAATCGGGCGGTTAATGTTACATTCCTGCTACTCAATGATCTTACGAAGCACAAAAATGAGACTCCTTCTCCTGGGTTGATATCTCTTGAACTCTACTGAGAGGGAAGGGAAGAAGGGTAGTCCCTATCCTCCTCCTCGGGAGTGTGTGGGTCTGGTTTCATATGAGACACAGCAGTGATGGAAGGCATATAAACCCTTTCACCACATACTAAAACATATTCTCAGGGAAAGAAACATTCCCATGCAAAACCTCGTCTCACGTATGAGGCGATAATATACCAAGATCGATCTCTCAAGTGGAATCGCCCTTGGAACATACCGGTGGTTTTTTCGATTTTCTTCGAAGTCTCGGCGTACTGAAATTTTCCTGGAATATTCTGGCACAAGATATGGATAAGGGTGGTTGCCAACATCCTGACCACCAGTGTTTGTGCCTGATCTCTCATCAGACTTAGCACGCTCCTCTATCCTGTACCGTAAACCTTTCAAGGGGAAAATAAGCTTTCGGTAGTGCTGCTCCTCACATATAACCATGCACAGTACTGGAATTGGTTTATGCCTCATAAGACTTGGACCCCTCAAGGTCACATTGCATTCGTCCATCTGGATGAGGAGGTCTCTCTGAAGCACTCAGAACAAGGTGGAGGAAGAGGGCCGCAGCCTTCATTCTGACCAACTTTGTCTACTGTACTCATTCCCTTGGAATGATGACAATCTTTAACTGACTGAAACAAACCTTGGAATGATGACAATCTTTAACTGCCTGTTACCCTGGATTAATGACAATCTTTAACTGGCTTGAACCAACCTTGGAATGATGACAATATTTAACTGGAATCAACCTTGGAATGTTAACAATCTTGAATTGCCTGGACCTAACCTTGGATTAATGGCAATCTTTTAACTCCCTGGAACCAACCATGGAATGATGACAATCTTTAACTGCCTGGAACCAACCATGGAATGATGACAATCTTTAACTGCCTGGAACCAACCTTGGAATGATGACAATCTTTAACTGCCTGGAACCAACCATGGAATGATGACAATCTTTAACTCCCTGGAACCAACCTTGGAATGATGACAATCTTTAACTGCCTGGAACCAACCTTGGAATGATGACAATCTTTAACTGCCTGAACTTAACCTTGGATTACTGACAATCTTTAACTGCCTAAAACCAACCACAGATTAATGACAATCTTTAACTGCCTGGAACCAACCTTGGAATAATGACAATCTTTAACTGGAATCAACCTTGGAATGCTAACAATCTTAAACTGCCTAGACCTAACCTTGGATTAATGACAATCTTTAACTGCCTGGAACCAACCTTGGAATGATGACAATCTTTAACTGCCTGGAACCAACCTTGGAATAATGACAATCTTTAACTGCCTAGAACCAACCCTGGAATAAAGACAATCTTTAACTGCCTGGAACCGAACTTGGAATGATAACAATCTTTAACCCTCTGGACCCAACTTTGGAATAATGACAATCTTTAACTGCCTGGAATCAATTTTGGAATGATGACATTCTTTAACTGCCTGGACCCAACCATGTAATAATGAAAATCTTTAAATTCCCGAACCAAAATTGGATTGATAACAATCACCAACTGACTGGAACCAACCTTGGATTCATAACAATATTTAACTGCCTAGAACCAACCTTGGAATAATGACCATCCTAAACTGCCTGAAACCAACCTTGGAATAATGACAATCTTTAACTGCTTAGAACCAGCCTTGGAATGATGACAATCTTTAACTGCCTGGAACCAACCTTGGAATGATGACATTCCTTAACTGCCTGGAACCAACCTTGGAATGATGACATTCCTTAACTGCCTGGAGTCAACTTTGGATTAATAATAATCTTTAACTGCCTGGAACCTACCTTGGAATGATGACAATCTTTAACTGCCTGGAACCAACCTTGGATTAATAAAAAATTTTAACTGCATGGAACTAACCTTGGATTAATAACAATCTTTAACTGCCTGGAACCAACCTTGGAATGATAACAATCTTCAACTGCCTTAAACCAACCTTGGAATGATGACAATCTTTAACTGGAATCAACCTTGGAATACTAACAATCTTAAGCAGCCTGGACCCTACCTTGGATTAACGACAATCTTTAACTGCCTGGAACCAACCATGGATTAATGACAACCTTTAACTGCCTGAACCAACCTTGGAATAATGACAACCTTTAACTGCCTGGAACCAACCTTGCAATGCTAACAATCTTAAACTGCCTGGAAACAAACATAGATTAATGACAATCTTTAACTGCCTGGAACCAACCATGGATTAATGACAACCTTTAACTGCCTGAACCAACCATGGAATGATGAAAATGTTTAACTGGAATCAACCTTGGAATGATAATCTTCAACTGCCTGGAACCTACCTTGAAATGATAGCAATCTTTAATTGCCTGGACCCAACTTCTGAATGATTACAATCTTTAACTGGATGGAACCAACTTCTTAATAATAACAATCTTTAATTGCCTGGAACCAACTTCTGAATGATAACAATCTTTAATTGCCTGTTACCAACTTCTGAATGATAACAATCTTTAATTGCCTGGAACCAACTTCTGAATGATAACAATCTTTAATTGCCTGTTACCAACTTCTGAATGATAATCTTTAATTGCACAGAACAAACTTCAGAATGATAACAATCTTTAACTGTCTGGAACCAACTTCTTAATGATAACAATCTTTAACTGCCTGGACCCAACTTCTGAATGATTACAATCTTTAACTGGATGGAACCAACTTCTTAATAATAACAATCTTTAATTGCCTGGAACCAACTTCTGAATGATAACAATCTTTAATTGCCTGTTACCAACTTCTGAATGATAACAATCTTTAATTGCCTGGAACCAACTTCTGAATGATAACAATCTTTAACTGGATGGAACCAACTTCTGAATGATGATAATCTTTAATTGCCTGTTACCAACTTCTGAATGATAACAATCTTTAATTGCACAGAACAAACTTCAGAATGATAACAATCTTTAATTGCCTGGAACCAACTTCTGAATGATAACAATCTTTAACTGCACAGAACAAACTTCAGAATGATAACAATCTTTAACTGTCTGGAACCAACTTCTTAATGATAACAATCTTCAACTGCCTGGATCCAAATTCTGAATGATAACAATCTTTAATTGCCTGGAACCAACTTCTGAATGATAACAATCTTTAACTGCCCGGAACGAACTTCAGAATGATAACAATCTTTAACTGCCTGGAACGGACCTCTGAATGACAACAATCTATAACTGACTTGAACCAACTTCAGAACGTTAACAATCTTTAATTGCCTGGAACCAACTTCTGAATGATAACAATCTTTAATTGCCTGGAACCAACTTCTGAATTATAACAATCTTTAATTGCCTGTAACCAACTTCTGAATTATAACAATCTTTAATTGCCTGGAACCAACTTCTGAATGATAACAATCTTTAATTGCCTGGAACCAACTTCTGAATGATAACAATCTTTAACTGCCCGGAACGAACTTCAGAATGATAACAATCTTTAACTGCCTGGAACGGACCTCTGAATGACAACAATCTATAACTGACTTGAACCAACTTCGGAACGTTAACAATCTTTAATTGCCTGGAACCAACTTCTGAATGATAACAATCTTTAATTGCCTGGAACCAACTTCTGAATTATAACAATCTTTAATTGCCTGTAACCAACTTCTGAATTATAACAATCTTTAATTGCCTGGAACCAACTTCTGAAAGATAACAACCTTTAACTGACTTGAACCCACTTCTGAATGTCAACAATCTTTAACTGCCTGGAACCAACTTTTGAATGATAACATTCTTTAACTGCTTGGAACCAACTTCTGAATGATTACAATCTTTTACTGCTTGGAACCAACTACTGAATGATAATCTTTAACTGCCTGGAACCAACCTGAGAATAATGACAATCTTTAACTGCCTGGAACAAACTTCTGAATGAATACAATCTTTAACTGCCTGGAACCAACTTCTGAATGATAACAATCTTTAATTGCCTGGAACCAACTTCTGAATGATTACAATCTTTAACTGCCTGGAACCAACTTCTGAATGACAGCAATCTTTAACTGCCTGGAACAAACTTCTGAATTATTACAATTTTTAATTGCCTGGAACCAACTTCTAAATGATTACAATCTTTAACTACCTGGAACCAACTTCTAAATGATAACAATCTTTAACTGCCTGGAAACAACTTCTCAATGATTACAATCTTTAACTACCTGGAACCAACTTCTGAATGACAACAATCTTTAACTGCCTGGAACCAACTTCTATATGATAATCTTTAATTGCCTGGAACCAACATCTGAATGATAACAATCTTTAATTGCCAGGAATACACTTCTGAATGATAACAATCTTTAACTGCCTGGAACCAACTTCTCAATGATTACTATCTTCAACTACCTGGAACCAATTTCTGAATGATAATCTTTAATTGCCTGGAACCAACTTCTGAATGATTACAATCTTTAATTGCCTGGAACCAACTTCTGAATGATAACAATCTTTAATTGCCAGGAATACACTTCTGAATGATAACAATCTTTAACTGCCTGGAACCAACTTCTCAATGATTACTATCTTCAACTACCTGGAACCAACTTCTAAATGATAATCTTTAACTGCCTGGAACCAATTTCTGAATGATAATCTTTAATTGCCTGGAACCAATTTCTGAATTATTACAATCTTTAATTGCCTGGAACCAACTTCTGAATGATAACAATCTTTAGGCTAACTGCCTGGAGCCAATTTCTGAATGATTAAAATCTTTAACTACCTGGAACCAACTTCTAAATGATAACAATCTTCAACTACCTGGAACCAACTTCTAAATGATAACAATCTTTAACTGCCTGGAACCAACTTCTGAATAACAATCTTTAACTGCCTGGAACCAACTTCTCAATGATTACAATCTTTAACTGCATGGAACCAACTTTTAAATGATTACAATCTTTAACTGTCTGAAACCAACTTCTGAATGATAACAATCTTTAACTGCCAGGAACCAACTTCTGAATGATTACAATCTTTAATTGCCTGGAACCAACTTCTGAATGATAACAATCTTTAACTGTCTGAAACCAACTTCTGAATGATAACAATCTTTAACTGCCAGGAACCAACTTCTGAATAATGACAATCTTTAACTGCCTGGAACCAACTTCTGAATTATTACAATCTTTAACTACCTGGAACCAACTTCTGAATGATAACAATCTTTAACTGCCTGGAACCAACTTCTGAATTATTACAATCTTTAACTGCCTGGAACCAATTTCTGAATGATAATCTTTAACTGCCTGGAACCAACTTCTCAATGATTAAAATCTTTAATAGCCTAGAACCAACTTCTGAATGATAACAATCTTTAACTGCCTGGAACCAATTTCTGAATGATAACAATCTTTAACTGCCTGGAACCAACTTCTGAATGATTACAATCTTTAATTGCCTGGAACCAACTTCTGAATAATGACAATCTTTAACTGCCTGGAACCAACTTCTGAATTATTACAATCTTTAACTGCCTGGAACCAATTTCTGAATGATAACAATATTTAACTGCCTGGAACCAACTTCTGAATGATAACAATCTTTAATAGCCTAGAACCAACTTCTGAATGATAACAATCTTTAATTGCCTGGAACCATCTTCTGAATGATAACAATCTTTAACTGCCTGGAACCAACTTCTGAATGATAACAATATTTAACTGCCTGGAACCAACTTCTGAATGATAACAATCATTAACTGCCTAGAACCAACTTCTGAATGATGATAATCTTTAACTGCCTGGAACCAACCTGAGAATAATGACAATCTTTAATTGCCTGGAACCAACTTCTGAATGATTACAATCTTTAACTGCCTGGAACCAACTTCTGAATGATAACAATCTTCAATTGCCTAGAACCAACTTCTGAATGATAGCAATTTTCAACTGCCTGGAACTAACTTCTGAATTATTACAATCTTTAACTACCTGGAACCAACTTCTGAATGATAACAATCTTTAACTGCCTGGAACCAACTTCTGAATAATGACAATCTTTAACTGCCTGGGACCAACTTCTGAATGATTACAATCTTTAACTACCTGGAACCAACTTCTGAATGATTATAATCTTTAATTGCCTGGAGCCAACTTCTGAATGATTACAATCTTTAACTGCCTGGAACCAACTTCTGAATGATAACAATCTTCAATTGCCTAGAACCAACTTCTGAATGATTACAATTTTTAACTGCCTGTAACCAACTTCTGAATTATTACAATCTTTAACTACCTGGAACAAACTTCAGAATGATTACAATCTTTAACTGCCTGGAACCAACTTCTGAATTATTACAATCTTTAATTGCCTGGAACCAACTTCTGAATGATAGCAATCTTTAACTGCCTGGAACCAACTTCTGAATGATAACAATCTTTAACTGCCTGGAACCAACTTCTGAATTATAACAATCTTTAACTGTCTGGAACCAACTTGAGAATAATGACAATCTTTAATTGCCTGGAACCAAATTCTAAAAGATTACAATCTTTAACTGCCTGGAACCATCATCTGAATGATAATAATCTTTAATTGTCTGGAACCAACTTCTGAATGATTACAATCTTTAACTGCCTGGAACCAACTTCTGTATGATAACAATCTTCAATTGCCTGGAACCAACTTTTGAATGGTAACAATCTTTAACTGCCTGAAACCAACTTCTGAATGATTACAATCTTTAACTGCCTGGAACCAACTTCTAAATGATTATAATCTTTATTTGCCTGGAGCCAACTTCTGAATGATTACAATCTTTAACTGCCTGGAACCAACTTCTCAATGATTACAATTTTTAACTGCCTGGAACCAACTTCTGAATTATTACAATCTTTAACTACCTGGAACAAACTTCAGAATGATAACAATCTTTAACTGCCTGGAACCAACTTCTGAATGATTACAATCTTTAATTGCCTGGAACCAACTTCTGAATGATAACAATCTTCAATTACCTGGAACCAACTTCTGAATTATAACAATCTTTAACTGCCTGGAACCAACTTGAGAATAATGACAATCTTTAATTGCCTGGAACCAAATTCTAAAAGATTACAATCTTTGACTGCCTGGAACCATCATCTGAATGATAATAATCTTTAATTGCCTGGACCCAACTTCTGAATGATTACAATCTTTAACTGCCTGGAACCAACTTCTGAATGATTATAATCTTTATTTGCCTGGAGCCAACTTCTGAAAGATTACAATCTTTAACTGCCTGGAACCAACTTCTCAATGATTATAATTTTTAACTTCCTGGAACCAACTTCTGAATTATTACAATCTTTAACTACCTGGAACAAACTTCAGAATGATAACAATCTTTAACTGCCTGGAACCAACTTCTGAATGATTACAATCTTTAATTGCCTGGAACCAACTTCTGAATGATAACAATCTTCAATTACCTGGAACCAACTTCTGAATGATAAAAATCTTTAACTGCCTGGAACCAACTTTTGAATGATAACAATCTTTAACTGCCTGGAACCAACTTCTGAATTATAACAATCTTCAATTGACTGGAACCAACTTGAGAATAATGAAAATCTTCAATTGCCTGGAACCAACATCTAAAAGATTACAATCTTTAACTGCCTGGAACCAACATCTGAATGATAATAATCTTTAATTGCCTGGAACCAACTTCTGAATGATTACAATCTTTAACTGCCTGGAACCAACTTCGGAATGATAATCTTCAATTGCCTGGAACCAACTTCGGAATGATAATCTTCAATTGCCTGGAACCAACTTTTGAATGGTAACAATCTTTAACTGCCTGGAACCAACTTCTGAATGATTACAATCTTTAACTGCCGGGAACCAACTTCTGAATGATTACAATCTTCAACTGCCTGGAACCAACTTCTGAATGATAACAATCTTCAATTGCCTGGAACCAACTTTTGAATGGTAACAATCTTTAATTGCCTGGAACCAACTTCTGAACGATTGCAATCTTTAACTGCCTGGAACCAACTTCTGAATGATAACAATCTTCAATTGCCTGGAACCAACTTTTGAATGGTAACAATCTTTAACTGCCTGGAACCAACTTCTGAATGATTACAATCTTTAACTAACTGGAACCAACTTCTGAATGATTATAATCTTTAACTGCCTGGAACCAACTTCTCAATGATTACAAACTTTAACTGCAACCAACTTCTCAATGATTACAATCTTTAACTGCCTGGAACAAACTTCTGAATGATTACAATCTTTAACTGCCTGGAACCAACTTCTGAATGATAACAATCTTCAATTGCCTGGAACCAACTTTTGAATGGTAACAATCTTTAATTGCCTGGAACCAACTTCTGAATTATTACAATCTTTAACTGCCTGGAACCAACTTATGAATGATAACAATCTTCAATTGCCTGGAACCAACTTTTGAATGGTAACAATCTTTAACTGCCTGGAATCAACTTCTCAATGATTACAATCTTTAACTGCAACAAACTTCTCAATGATTACAATCTTTAACTGCCTGGAACATACTTCTGAATGATTACAATCTTTAACTGCCTGGAACCAACTTTTGAATGGTAACAATCTTTAACTGCCTGGAGCCAACTTCTGAAGGATTACAATCTTTAACTGCCTGGAACCAACTTCTGAATGATAATCATCGACTGCCTGGAACCAACTTCTCAATGATTACAATTTTTAACTGCCTGGAACAAACTTCAGAATGATAACAATCTTTAACTGCCTGGAACCAACTTCTGAATGATTACAATCTTTAATTGCCTGGAACCAACTTCTGAATGATAACAATCTTTAATTGCCTGGAACCAACTTCTGAATGATAACAATCTTTAACTGCCTGGAACCAACTTCTGAATGATAACAATCTTTAACTGCCTGGAAACAACTTCTGAATGATAACAATCTTTAACTGCCTGGAACCAACTTCTGAATTATAACAATCTTTAACTGCCTGGAACCAACTTGAGAATAATGACAATCTTTAATTGCCTGGAACCAACTTCTAAAAGATTACAATCTTTAACTGCCTGGAACCAACATCTGAATGATAATAATCTTTAATTGCCTGGAACCAACTTCTGAATGATTACAATCTTTAACTGCATGGAAGCAACTTCTGAATGATAACAATCTTCAATTGCCTGGAACCAACTTTTGAATGGTAACAATCTTTAACTGCCTGGAACCAACTTCTGAATGATTACAATCTTTAACTGCCGGGAACTAACTTCTGAATGATTACAATCTTTAACTGCCTGGAACCAACTTCTGAATGATAACAATCTTCAATTGCCTGGAACCAACTTTTGAATGGTAACAATCTTTAACTGCCTGGAACCAACTTCTCAATGATTACAATCTTTAATTGCCTGAAACCAACTTCTGAATGACTACAATCTTTAACTGCCTGGAACCAACTTCTCAATGATAACAATCTTTAACTGCCTGGAACCAATTTCTAAATGATAACAATCTTTAACTGCCTGGAACCAACTTCTGAATAATTACAATCTTTAATTGCCTGGAACCAACTTCTGAATGATTACAATCTTTAACTGCCTGGAACCAACTTCTGAATGATAACAATCTTCAACTGCCTGGAACCAACTTTCGAATGATAACAATCTTTAACTGCCTGGAACCAACTTCTGAATGATTACAATCTTTAATTGCCTGGAACCAACTTCTGAATGATAACAATCTTCAATTGCCTGGAACCAACTTCTGAATGATAACAATCTTTAACTGCCTGGAACCAACTTCTGAATGATAACAATCTTTAATTGCCTGGAACCAACTTCTGAATGATTACAATCTTTAATTGCCGGGAACCAACTTCTGAATTATTACAATCTTTAATTTCCTGGAACCAACTTCTGAATGATAACAATCTTTAACTGCCTGGAACCAACTTCTGAATTATTACAATCTTTAACTGCCTGGAACCAACTTCTGAATGATTACAATCTTCAATTGCCTGGAACCAACTTCTGAATGATAAAAATCTTTAACTGCCTGGAACCAACTTCTGAATGATAACAATCTTTAACTGCCAGGAACCAACTTCTGAATGATAAAAATCTTTAATTGCCTGGACCCAACTTCTGAATGATAACAATCTTTAACTGCCTGGAACAAACTTCTGAATGATAACAACCTTTAATTGCCTGGAACCAACTTCTGAATGATAACAATCTTTAATTGCCTGGAACCAACTTCTGAATGATAACAATCTTTAATTGCCTGGAACCAACTTCTGAATGATAATCTTTAACTGCCTGGAACCAATTTCTGAATGATAACAGTCTTTAATTGCCTGGAACCTACTTCTGAATGATAACAATCTTTAATTGCCTGGAACCAACTTCTGAATGATAAAAATCTTTAACTGCCTGGAACCAACTTCTGAATGATAACAATCTTTAACTGCCTGGAACCAACTTCTGAATAATTACAATCTTTAATTGCCTGGAACCAACTTCTGAATGATAATCTTTAATTGCCTGGAACCAACTTCTGAATGATAACAATCTTTAATTGCCTGGAACCAACTTCTGAATGATAACAATCTTTAACTGCCTGGAACCAATTTCTGAATGATAACAATCTTTAATTGCCTGGAACCAACTTCTGAATGATAACAATCTTTAATTGCCTGGAACCAACTTCTGAATGATAAAAATCTTTAACTGCCTGGAACCAACTTCTGAATGATAACAATATTTAACTGCCTGGAACCAACTTCTGAATGATTACAATCTTTAATTGCCTGGAACCAACTTCTGAATGATAACAATCTTTAATTGCCTGGAACCAATTTCTGAATGATAACAATCTTTAATTGCCTGGAACCAACTTCTGAATGATAACAATCTTTAATTGTCTGGAACCAACTTCTGAATGATAACAATCTTTAATTGCCTGGAACCAACTTCTGAATGATAACAATCTTCAATTGCCTGGAACCAACTTCTGAATGATAACAATCTTTAATTGCCTGGAACCAACTTCTGAATGATAACAATCTTTAATTGCCTGGAACCAACTTCTGAATGATAAAAATCTTTAACTGCCTGGAACCAACTTCTGAATGATAACAAACTTTAATTGCCTGGAACCAACTTCTGAATGATAACATTTAATTGCCTGGAACCAACTTCTGAATGATAACAATCTTTAATTGCCTGGAACCAACTTCTGAATGATAACATTTAATTGCCTGGAACCAACTTCTGAATGATTACAATCTTTAATTGCCTGGAACCAATTTCTGAATGATAACAATCTTCAATTGCCTGGAAACAACTTCTGAATGATAACAATCTTTAATTGCCTGGAACCAATTTCTGAATGATAACAATCTTTAATTGCCTGGAAACAACTTCTGAATGATAACAATCTTTAATTGCCTGGAACCAACTTCTGAATGATAACAATCTTTAATTACCTGGAACAAACTTCTGAATAATAATCTTTAATTGCCTGGAACCAACTTCAGAATGATAACAATCTTCAATTCCCTGGAACCAACTTCTGAACGATAACAATCTTTAATTGCCTGGAACCAACTTCTGAATGATAATAATCTTTAATTGCCTGGAACCAACTTCTGAATGATAACAATCTTTAATTGTCTGGAACCAATTACTGAATGATAACAATCTTTAATTGTCTGGAACCAACTTCTGAATAATAACAATCTTTAGTTGCCTGGAACCAATTTCTGAATGATAACAATCTTTAATTGCCTGGAACCAACTTCTGAATGATAACAATCTTTAATTGTCTGGAACCAACTTCTGAATGATAACAATCTTTAATTGCCTGGAACCAACTTCTGAATGATAACAATCTTCAATTGCCTGGAACCAACTTCTGAATGATAACAATCTTTAATTGCCTGGAACCAACTTCTGAATGATAACAATCTTTAATTGCCTGGAACCAACTTCTGAATGATAACAATCTTTAATTGTCTGGAACCAACTTCTGAATGATAACAATCTTTAACTGCCTGGAACCAACTTCTGAATGATAACAATCTTTAATTGCCTGGAACCAACTTCTGAATGATAACAATCTTTAATTGCCCGGAACCAACTTTTGAATGATAACAATCTTTAATTGTCTGGAACCAACTTCTGAATGATAACAATCTTTAATTGCCTGGAACCAACTTCTGAATGATAACAATCTTTAATTGCCCGGAACCAACTTTTGAATGATAACAATCTTTAATTGTCTGGAACCAACTTCTGAATGATAACAATCTTTAATTGCCTGGAACCAACTTCTGAATGATAACAATCTTTAATTGCCCGGAACCAACTTTTGAATGATAACAATCTTTAATTGTCTGGAACCAACTTCTGAATGATAACAATCTTTAATTGCCTGGAACCAACTTCTGAATGATAACAATCTTTAATTGCCCGGAACCAACTTCTGAATGATAACAATCTTTAATTGCCTGGAACCAACTTCTGAATGATAACAATCTTTAATTGTCCGGAACCAACTTCTGAATGATAACAATCTTTAATTGCCTGGAACCAACTTCTGAATGATAACAATCTTTAATTGTCTGGAACCAACTTCTGAATGATAACAATCTTTAATTGCCTGGAACCAACTTCTGAATGATAACAATCTTTAATTGTCTGGAACCAACTTCTGAATGATAACAATCTTTAATTGCCTGGAACCAACTTCTGAATGATAACAATCTTTAATTGCCCGGAACCAACTTTTGAATGATAACAATCTTTAATTGTCTGGAACCAACTTCTGAATGATAACAATCTTTAATTGCCTGGAACCAACTTCTGAATGATAACAATCTTTAATTGCCCGGAACCAACTTTTGAATGATAACAATCTTTAATTGCCTGGAACCAACTTCTGAATGATAACAATCTTTAATTGCCTGGAACCAACTTCTGAATGATAACAATCTTTAACTGCCTGGAACCAACTTCTGAATGATAACAATCTTTAATTGCCTGGAACCAACTTCTGAATGATAACAATCTTTAATTGCCCGGAACCAACTTTTGAATGATAACAATCTTTAATTGTCTGGAACCAACTTCTGAATGATAACAATCTTTAATTGCCTGGAACCAACTTCTGAATGATAACAATCTTTAATTGCCCGGAACCAACTTTTGAATGATAACAATCTTTAATTGCCTGGAACCAACTTCTGAATGATAACAATCTTTAATTGCCTGGAACCAACTTCTGAATGATAACAATCTTTAATTGTCTGGAACCAACTTCTGAATGATAACAATCTTTAACTGCCTGGAACCAACTTCTGAATGATAACAATCTTTAATTGCCTGGAACCAACTTCTGAATGATAACAATCTTTAATTGCCTGGAACCAACTTCTGAATGATAACAATCTTTAATTGCCCGGAACCAACTTTTGAATGATAACAATCTTTAATTGTCTGGAACCAACTTCTGAATGATAACAATCTTTAATTGCCTGGAACCAACTTCTGAATGATAACAATCTTTAATTGCCCGGAACCAACTTTTGAATGATAACAATCTTTAATTGTCTGGAACCAACTTCTGAATGATAACAATCTTCAATTGCCTGGAACCAACTTCAGAATAACGACAATCTTCAATTGCCTGGAACCAACTTCTGAATGATAACAATCTTTAGTTGCCTGGAACCAACTTCTGAATGATAACAATCTTTAATTGCCTGGAACCAACTTCGGAATAACAATCTTCAATTGGCTGGAACAAACTTCTGAATGATAACAATCTTTAACTGACTGGAACCAACCTTGGAATGATGACACTCATTTTGCTGATACCAGACAACAAATTCCAATCTTAAGCAACCCTAAATCTTGAGATGTGTCTACTAACATCTCAAATACCTGAAGGGCAAGATACATAACATAAAGTTCCAACATGACATTACAAGGTCATAGTTCCGATGACCTCTGTTCCATAGCTTGGAGAAGCAAGATAAGGTCTCCCTATCCTTCGCTAGAATCAGTTGAAAATATGAGGCTATTTGGTTTGTGTTGCACTAATGGGATATGCTGTCATAGGTTTTTTATCTCCTTTCACCAATGAACCTGTCATTGTGCTTCCTACGTTATTAGTAATAGGAAGGCATTTGGATGGACTATGCTCTTTTGACACATTGCGAGTTATTCAGAATTATGTGCCTACAAAGGAATATAATCTTTCTACTATACAAGATGTCCCTTTTGGTGATGGACATGAAAGAAGCTCTTAAAGTTGGTGGAACAATTTCAGATTTTCTCTCAAAATAGATAAGTATTCATCCTAAAGAAACATGGAGAGGGCTGAAGGGTATATTGACCTTCTGTTGCAGAGGAGCAGTAGAGACTGAAGCTATGGCCAGCTGAAAATTGTGTTCTCATTCTTCTTGCCTGTGCTGTGAGACTTAAGATATAAAGTGTTGCACTAGAGAATAGTCATCAAAAGCTGATATCTAGGGGACCAGTAATGGGAAGGTGTGAAGACAGGTAGTACAGATGAATATGAGATGACAGGTAGCATCAGAAAAGGTTATGAGAAAATAAAGTAAAGAGGTACTTTTTCCATGATACAACAGGTGAGTGTGACTGGGAATTCCAGAATGGAAAGGAGGCATATTATGACTAAGGAGCAGTAACCATCCATATTAATAAACTCTGCACCAGTAAATACCTAAAGTCAAAGTATCCTAAATGGAAACTAAGATGCAACATTAGTACAGTATTACTAAACAAAAATGTACAGGCTACTAAAGGGGCCTAATTGTACCTAACAATGCAGATGGGGAATATTGGAATCACCATAATCATCGGAGACACCCAGTATAACCTGAGCTGATAAGGTCAGTTTTGCTTTAACAGTAAATCTTTCTACAGAAAGCTATTCAATAATTTTAGAGCTACCATTCATTCTACTTCTTACCATATACTGTAAAGGGCAGTAGTTTCTATAAGGTATATGCTGGTAAATCAAATTTAAAGAAACACTCCTAAATTCTATAAGGAGCAGTAGTTAAGGAAAATAGTTCTACAAATATTCAATGAAAAAATAGAAGAAATTACTTACTTAGCGTATTAATAGTTGGACCTGGTCCAACAAGAGACATAATACTAAAATCTGCATCTCTTGTGGGTGACGCAGACGGAAGCATTTCGCCGACACTGAAGACACTATGTTGAATGTTTGAACTTGGTTGCTTCCCTTCCTGGAGAGCTATACTCTCTTCCTCTGACATGTAGATGCTCAAAAACTGAGCAATGTCTGGGAGCTCTGTGCATGGTTGGGGAAGCGTTATTGTCCCCAAATCACCCTCCATTTTAAAAAGAGCCCTGGAAGAGACAGGTATTGAAATAAACATCTGAGCAATTTTGGCTGAAACATTGTAAAACCGCTACAAATCATTAAAGTACTCTATGCCTTTCTACATAAACTGATCAAAGATAATCTGGCTTACATCGACAAAAACGATGAATGAAAAAAAAGGAATGCTCATTCCAAGTTGAAAAGACCCAATCTTTTTGTAATAAGCCCACAGAACTCTGTAAAATTTTCAGGGCATTAATGATATTAGTGTCAAATATGAGTGTGATATTTTTGCCCACAATTTCACTTGTTCACAATAATGAATTTCAAGTTGTATGAAGTTCAAGAGTTGTCACATGCATCTCTTTCTCTATAATCAAACTACTGTATTCAATAAGAACTGTCTTTTAGCACACTTAAAGAGTAATAATTCCTTCATGGCCCCCAATAATGCTGATAGGAAAAGGGGTCAAACTGAAATACAAGGCGTAAACTTAAATAAAAAGAACGTGAACTATATTGGGTAGTTAAAGGGACACATCCTAACGCAAGTTATATAAAGGTGCCCCATCCTACCTAGCCCAAGGGGATTTATTCAAACTGGAACACCTATCAATTTTGGCAAAAAAAAAACAGAAAATCAAATGAATTGTATACATCTTACTTACAAAAATAAATACAGTACTGTAAGCTGATGGCAGAACTACTGCATCATATGTATACAGTACTGTGTATAATTAATTAGTCTATATACCAAAGGGGGATGTCTTTGATTAGACAATTATGAACATGTGAAATACAGTACGAAAATATCATGGCATCCTATGCCATTCGTCCCTCTCTACAACTTAACTTTTGCTATTAATAAGCACATTCTAAGAGTACAGGATCAATAAAAAGCATTTCATTTACATTATGCCATTGGCAAACATATTCTAAGGGCACAGGACAAAGAAACATTGCATTCATAATAAAAAATAGATTTTATAAGCATTGCCAATAGATTATATTTCCTGCACCATTACCAAACTATTTCTGTCCACCTTTGAATACAGTTGTTTTTTACATGACAATAACAATGAATTAATTATAAAAAATCATATGTAATAATTAAACAATAAAAGTGAACAAAATGCTTAAAATAAAAAATTCACTTAGTTACACATGTTTTACAGTGATCAGAGGTGACATCTAGATAGGGTAGTGTGTAAAGTTTTTAATTCCCTGAATCTAATCAAGCTTGTGTATCACCCGCTTCTCATCTAGTTCTCCTGGATAAGTGTGACAATGTGCCAAGAAGTAGAATATTTTGCAGCCAACAGACTTTTGAGTTGCTCTGAATAAAATAATTGCAGTAAATTACATTTTATTGTTTTGGGTATTATAGTGTTGTAGCATTTCACCTTTCTAATTATCGGTCAAAAGTTTACATGGAAGTCCACAAGAGGACTTATCAACTAAGGTACTATACTATCGAGGCAAACTTTTACGTTAGAAAAGTTTGGTTACAATGGTTTAAAAGAAAGAGATCTAATGCAAGGTTAATGCACGTGTTTGAACGATTTCGGCCAACATTTGCAGATTTAGCTATGGGTCAGATTGTGTTCAAGCTGGTCTGTGAAGGTCTACAAATAGATTGTTATTATAAACAAGATGAATTCCTTCGTTTCATTTTAAATATCTGCATTATGAAGTACTGTTGCTGATCTACATCACTCACTGGAAAATATATTCTTATATATATTTTGGCAATATGCAATCTGAAACCTGTGATTAAGCTGGTTCCCAAATGACATGGATTAAAGCCAAGGGAGAAGCACATAATTGAATGATTCCCTTGGTTTTGTCACTCACAAATTTGGTATAACACTACCCGTGCACCATACTTAGATACCAATATTTTCAGAGTAAGATCACACATTATCCTAGGTCCGTGAAGAAAACGAAGGGTGCTGGGAATGAGGCCACTCAGAGAAATAAAGACACAGCATCCTAGGTTAGGTTAGGTTAGGGAAATGCGAGATTGTGACATTTGCTTGAGCCAATGCATGGGTAAATTTCAAATAATTGTTCGGAACATTTGCCGACCTTGTGGATCTCTCCACAATACCTAGTATTATGAAGAGGTTAGGTAAAAAAACATTTTTAGGATTATTACCAACTGAAATGAAGAATGACGAACATGTATTAATTAGTTTTGCGAACCAGCATATGCAGTTCACGATTAAACTGGGAATAGTGAGAAACCTACAATGTATGGGTAATTTATATGCAAGCCTACTTACCTACGAAATTATAACCCTAGCACAATCTTGATTAAAAGCTGTTCACCGTGTTTCAAAACCTCCATTTATATCCATACTGAATAATTCAAACTTTTTAGGAAAACCAGTCTTAATTTTTCGTGCGACCATAAAATTTCTTATCTTAGTAGAGGTAAATGGGGGCTTGCAAGGGGGACTGAGACCCACAGTAATAACATGCCATCTTGGATGATTTTATACTACTAGAGCAGAAATAATCTGTCCATTAGGTACGGCCAGAATAACTGCATAGAAAATGGGATAAAAAATTTCCATCTTCTAAACCAAAGCTAACCAACATCCTCTAATCTAAAAGAAAAACTTCTTAAAAGCACGATTTGTAAGTACTTGGGAGTTGTAAAAACTAATAAATATGTAAAAAGTGATTGGAACTTTTGTCAACATGGAAATATAGGGAGCGTCTGTACAATGGCGGCCATGCCCAATAAATCCCTTATTTTCAACTCTATAGCTAAGAATACAGCCATTTAAGGTGGTCACATGGGGACGGGTGTTCGTCACCCCGTTAGGTAAGTAGGTATGGACACGGATTGTAGGCTAGGTTAGGTGGGAAAATTTAAGTTAGATGGTGTTCTATGCACATGTTCACATACGTCGTTACAAAAGGCTCCAAAATGTGGTTGACGTCCGTCGCAAGCACACTGACGCAGCAAGAATTCCTATTTAGGGTGGCTTTGCTCTATCCACAATGATAAAATCACAAACTGCTGCTACCCTATTGCATTACATCACAGGTTTGCAAGTTTTTGTCAATCTCTCCGTGTTGCAGTACAATATATCAACCATTCTTGAATTATTACCACAAAAGTAATAGATTTTTTACAATAACCCTCGCTCAACCCTGGACTAGCCTACCCCACTACAGTAGGCTATAAAACGAACCCAGTGGTTATACTGTAGGCAGTAAGGCTACACAAAAATAAGTTTTATTTTAAGATAACACTGATCAAACCAGATACTCCTTAGAATTATCCATATTTTCAACAGGCCTGGTAGTACAAAGCATGTCAATCTTGGACTCGGACACAAAATTGGGGCTGTCCCAGAAAACGTTCATTTGAAGTAATATTAACACAAACGTTTCGAATATAAAAAGATAATTTATTCACGCAACTATAGAACTGTTAATTCCACAATAATTAAAGATAATTACCATGCAGTAGCACTTACACGAGCTATGTAGCAAGGTAAAATCATGCACTTCCTCGTAAGAAGGGTCCTTTCATCTTGTAGAAAAATGGACAGGGGAAGCTTAGGTCTTTTTATCGTCTAAAATTTGAAAGACCGTCATGAACAGCATCCATACTTACTATGCTTAAAACGACAGGGAAACGGACGAGGCGAGGAGATTTGTTACGAGACCCACAACTTAGACAGAAGGCGTAGACGCCATTGTTCCTTGTAAACAAACAGGCGACGCTTTCTCAGGGATCATTCATATAAAAAGGGAATTCTTTATATTGGCATAATTCAATATAATTACGTATTATATCTTAATTACGATATAAATTATGCAATTACGCCAATCTACGGCAATATAACGCTTTTATACGCACAGCATCACATTAAAAGAAACCAATTATCCGCAAATAGAAAGGAAACAATACGATGACGTCAAATGGTTACGTCAAAAAATAAAATCCATTGAAACGGTCATGAAGGGTCTTTAAGGACAAGTCTGTTCCTTCACCTCGCAGGAGAACTGGCGTTCAAATGTTTAATAGAATTAGAAAAGGAGGAAATTACGGGGGATATCAAAGCAGGGAATGCGGTAATGTAGAGATTTTACCGAGCGCCAAGATCATGCAGTGATTTGCAACATTTATGGTCTTTGTCGTCTCCGTGGCCAGCCGAGCAGGTTCCGTGAGCCATTTTTGCAGACGCGAACCA